>NW_027466147.1:3605000-4132500 GCF_046127955.1 Nelusetta ayraudi | reverse complement strand
ACGAGGTGCAGTTCAGTAAAGGCCGAGACGCAGAGTGGAATTCCCACGACGCCTCGCGCTGCCACCACCCCCCCCCCCCTCCCCCCACAAAGAGTGAAAGCCACCGCTTCTACCGGGATGCTGTCGCTTCCTCTCTTCTTCTCTCTGTTTGTCATTAAATGTACGCAGTCTTAATGAACTGTAGTTTGATTGGAGGCGTTGAGTTGAGGTTTCAGAGACGTGCCAGCCGACGACAGCTGCGTTCCCATCGCCCCTGCAAGTGTGCAAAACCTGAATATGGCAATAAAAACCTGGAGGCGGCTCAAAGGTTCTGACGCTCCCGTGAGGTGGTTTTTCACACGCGTCCATACGGAGGTAAATCACATTTTACACATCGGCGGAACGTGACCTCCGGGGTCACGTGCCCAGTTCAGTTCCCGTTCAGTTCACAAGAGAAAAATATAGCGAGCGTTCGGGACAGCAGGCAACATTGAAATGCTTTGTACCTCCTTCCTCCTCAACGTGGCGTCTCGCTGGATTCAAAATTGTATTTGGAAAATTGTCATGGGAACGCAGCTGGTGATTGCTTATGAATACAATAGAACACAATCTTTATCGCCATTGTGCAAGCACTATGGAATTGGGTGCAATCCCCTGGTGAAAAGGCAAAAGAGGTGAAAAACTACACAAAATGTTGAAGAGAAGGGCTTTCTGTAAATAGTAAATAATAATAACTAACAACACTTGCTCCATGTATTGCACTCAGAAGAATGAATGAATGTCCCGGCTTCATATGTGGCACATGAGTTAGTTTGACTTTCAACGGCGCTGGAGTGTGTTTGCTTCTTCAGAGCCCTGCACCTCCTGCACGATGGGGTCGATGAGGTTGTCGATGGGGGCCGTCGATCAATCATGTCGTCACGGCACTGATGTGGGCAAATATTTTTGCACCTGAGCACAGCCGGGGTTCACACTTCACCGTGTTTATGCATTTGAAATGTTTGTTTCTCCCAGACTGGAGCGCCGGCCTCCTCTGAACACTGTGTTCCCTCCCCCAGCGACTCTTTCACTGCGTCTGTCACTGCTGCCGAGGAGCCGGCGTTCAGCACTCTTTTCATTTTTTTTTCTTCTTTTGTTTGTGTTTTATTTATTTTTTTCTTTCTTTCTTTTGGGTTTTCCATTGGAAACGCTTGCCTGATGTGGAAGGCAAACAATGCTGGAAGGGCGGCGGTGCGCGTTTACAGAATGCCGTGGATTTGCAGCCCGACAGCCGGATAATGAGCTGGAAGTCAGCTGCAGGATGATACGACGTCTCTGCTGCGGATTCCATGTCAATGACTTTTTGTTTTTTGTTTTTTTTTAAATGCCATTTGACACCATAACGACTTCACCCTAACCCCACCGGGCCTGGTGAACCACGCTGCATGTTATTGCAACCAGGCCGGGGCAAACAGACTGAACTTGGTATTTTTCACAAGTATTACTCGGCAAAAACAACGATGTTTGTTCATTTCAACTGCGTTTTATTTTCACCACAGTTGACCATAGTCATGTGACTCCACCCCCCGCCCCCCCCCCCCCCCCCCCCGTGAGACCCCACCTTGAGGAGGACGGAGGTACAAAGCTTTTTTGCTATAATACCGCATTTCCATGTTGCTTGCTGTCAAGAATGCTTGTTATATTTTTCTCTTTGATGACTTGTAAAGAAAAAAAAAACTTCCGTCTCCTCCGTCAAATCACAAACGCGTCATTTTCACTGGTCGGTGAACTGGTCACATGACCCCGTACGTCACGTCCACTGACGTGTCACTGAGAAAAAAGCGGTCCCATTCTGTAAAACCACCTCACGGGAGCGTCAAAACCTTGTAGTCACGTTTGAGAGGTTTTTCCAAGTGGAGCTGTTTTCCACCACCAGTTATTATTGCCATAGTTGGGTTTTACACATACGGGGGGGTTGATTGGAAACACAGCACTTTAAAAGTTGTTTCTATGTGAAACATGACAATGTACTGAATTTCAAAATGTAACAGAATGGCACAGTGATCACATGGTTGTTGCCCTTCCATTGACACTGCACGAACCCCAGCGGTGCCTTGGTTTGCAATCAAGCTTTTAGTTTTCATTTTGTTCTTTTGTTTCTTTTTTGGACCTCAGTCGTTGAATATACAAGGACTAAGTTCTTACGTCTTGCGAATTCTCTTTGTTCTCGAGTGATCACTACATTTGTAACTTTATCGATCGAACTTACCAAAGTGCAATTTCTCAAAGCTTTTGTGTTTTTTCCGAGCGTGAGCACTTTACTGAGTCTTGCTGATCTTTGCAGGGCAAAAGAGCCGTAACAGAATACAGCAGAGCCAAAGAGATGCAATGCTTCCGATACCACAGCTGTCCGGTATTGGATCGATTGCATGCGAGTGTGTGTGTGTGTGTGTGTGTGTGTGTGTGTGTGTGTGTGTGTGTGTGTAAGAATGTTGTACAGAATACGAAAAATAATTTGTGATTTATCGGCATTGTAAAACTCTATAAAAACAAAAAACAAACTTCAGAGTATCGCAGTCAGAGGTAAGTCCTCAGTTATTGGATCAGTTTCTTGGCCTCACTTCTGATGGTTTTACGGCTACCAGGTGTGATGGACCCTATCAAAAGCCTCTTTATGACACACTTTCAGATGCCGACTCATTTATTTTTAGAAGTGGTGGCTGTAGGAGATTAGCAGAGATAGATGTTGTTTTCTTCTTTACAAAATGCTAAAAAAAACAAAAAAACACTTTGAACCTTCAAAAACATCGGCTAACATCGGTTACAACAACACTCGGTTGTTCCTCTTTGTTGGAATTCACTATTGAAGTGAAGTGAGTGCTGAATAATTTAATCTAAGATCTGACAAACTTAAAAAAAAATCCCATTTCGCTCATGACTGAATTCACAGGCAACAGAAGGTAGCTGTGCTAACAGCTGTGTTGGATCAAGAAACCACTTTAAGTGACACCCATGCAGTTACTCAGCACCTGAAGAGGAAGACAGATTAGCCAACTGGTCATTTATAAACGTTTTTGCACCTTTTTCAACAAAATGAAGGCGTCCCAGTCCCTTCAACCGCCCGCTAATTCTGCTGAGTGTGTTTAGGTGGAACTAACGAGGACTCGTTCACCTGTTTTCTAAATGCTCTAAGCCATTGGATTGTTTTCCAGTGAGGGATGCTTGGCCCCTCGTCGAGATATTATAACAACAAGCTAGCTCGCTTGTTTATGAAAGCACTTTTGGAGATTATGCTCAATGTTAATGGCATTCCAACGTGAATATAAAAACAGCTTTTTATCCATTCATTCATTCTTTGCAGAGACAGGCCCCCCCACTTCCTTCTGTTATGTAAGAGTGGGTGTTGGGTCTGTCTGCTTGACCATGAATGGGCCTTTGTGTTGAGCATAGAGTCTGTGGCATTGATTTAACGCATGCCTTAGGCCAGTCTGGTGACTGAAAACAAATCAATTATACTTTAAATTTTCCTCAAGTAGGATTTATTGAACGGATTAGCCAACAGCCATAACAAATGCCGACGACGAAACCCCAATTTCCCTTTAAGGTTTTTCCCTCTCACAACAAAAGGCTCTCTTTGTTTGACTCCATTTTATTTGGAGGGCCACTCGGTTTTCATTTAGCATACTGGTGAAGAAAGCGGGTTTCTTTTGTCTTCTGCAGAGGCGACCTTTGACTCACGTCTGATAGCTTTCAACTTGAAGCCTTTCTGGGGTGAACTGACATTGGAATTGCTGGACTGCTGATGTATTTCTTGCCGTGTGTGTGTGTGTGTGTGTGTGTGTGTGTGTGTGTGTGTGTGTGTGTGTGTGTGTGTTGAGGAGGCCCTTTCTTGTGGTAAATACAACCTCAAGTACTGCACCATAAAATATTCAAGCGCTTTCAATAATCTTGTTCTCAACAGAGCGACTAAGTGCACATCAAGGATTACTGTGGATTATGACTCTGCAGTAAAACTTTAATCATTATTGCGAGAATTTGTATTACAGCATAAATATTGCATTACTTAACACGATGATTTCATCTGTGTTGACTGATGAGTAAAAGCATGTTGCATGGCTGTGACCGGTGGTGGATGTTGTTACAATATATATTATTTTAGTGTTTGTTTGTTTTACTTTAAGTACAGTATGAATTGATGGGGCGACGCGGTGGCGCAGTGGTTAGCGCTGCCGCCTCACAACAAGAAGGTCGTGGGTTCGATTCCGGGCCCGGACCTGGGACCTTTCTGTGTGGAGTTTGCATGTTCTCCCTGTGTCTGCGTGGGTTCTCTCCGGGTTCTTCGGCTTCCTCCCACACTCCAAAAACATGCACGTGAGATCAATTGAACATTCTAAATTGTCCGTAGGTGTGCATGTGAGTGTGAATGGTTGTGTGTCTCTATGTGGCCCTGCCATGGACTGGCCACTGGTCCAGGGTGTCACCCTGCCTTCGCACTAAGACAGCTGGGAGAGGCTCCAGCAGACCCCCGTGACCCTGAATAGGAATAAGTGGGTATAGAAGATGGATGGATGAATTGATGGTTGATTTGGTCTTCATATTAAACCCACAAGTTGTTTCAAATTAGTAAGATATTTGTGTGTTGTTGCAACCATCAGTTTTTTTTTTTTTGGTCTGGAATGACCACAGGGTCCGGTCCGATCTGTCAGTCTGGGAGAAATACCCCACTGTTCCACGGTCTCTGAATGTTTAATGTCCTTGCACCAGTCTTCTTGATTGACTTTCTCTATGGACGTACTGTATATATGACTTTGAGGTTGTTGGAGAGTCTCTCACCGAGACTCTTCACCTTTTTCTGAAGCATCTGATGTGAATAAAAAACATACGGTAGTTCGATCAGTTGGTTCCGAAGATGAAGAGACGTTCCATTAGTGCCGGTATAGTGTAGTCACTGATGTCAAATTTTGCCATTGGTCACGGATGCGGCGGGGTTATCTGGGATAACATTAGCAAGCCGAGCAGGTAGCGATTAGCGCTAATGATACAAAACACCAATAATCGATTGTGCTAATGAGTGACGTGTCCGTGACATGTTGACCGGTGCGGCGCGGTCAATTCTGACGGATTTTGATCGGCTATCAGTCGCCGTGTTTGCGGCCGCGGCTTAATCAGATAGCTGGCATTTTCAAATTAAGGATCGGATCACAGAACTGTCAGTTACTGCGAGGTTACGCGCCGAGGAGATAATCAGATTATTGGCTTGCCCACGCCTGCCTCTGCCATGCAAGATGGCAGCTAATTTGGGGCGGGACTCTGTGTACATTCATATATCAGAACCGTTCTTAGGGCAGGCAAACCAAATTAGTTATGGCACTGTGGGTATAGACCAGGCATGGGCAAACTACGGCCCGCGGGCCACATCCGGCCCGCTGCATATCTCTGTGCGGCCCGTGTGAAGCCAGTCATCATCAACCTCCCTCCGAAACTTTACATGCCGACACGTTAGCGTAGCACGATAGCGTGCTCCGCCCCCCACGCTCCCCCAGTCAACGCAATGCCGGGACGTTAGCGCCATTTCCAACCACCAACGACCCCCCGCCACCCACCTCAGCCACTTTGCCGGCACGTTAGCGTAGCGCGATAGTCCCCCCCACCCCCAACTAAACTTCTGTGACCCGCCGACACGATGCAGGTCTGTCATGTGGCCCGTTGCAAATAAAGTTTGCCCACCGCTGGTGTAGACCGTTATTTATGTATTTATGGACTGTATGTTAAAGCTTTTACCAACAAAAACAAATTCATAAATGAAGCCATATTTTACACACTGGACCTTCAGTGGGATATCAGGAAATTAAAGCGCAGTCTTTGATTCCAGCTCCAGCGAAAGAGGTTGGCAGACCTTCATTCATTCCAACCATGTGAAGGGAATACGAAAAAGCCTTCGCTGCATTTTAAAAAAAATCAAATCACCGTCATAACCCCCATTATCAAACCGGCGCTGCCGTCTGTACTTGCCGTACCTTATTACCCCCAGACTGTCCCGGGACATTGACTTTGAGTGCCACAGTGTCACACCTTGAAAGAGCCCAAATGCTTTCTCTTATTCTCTTAAGCAGCTCTCCCTGCAGCGGCACCACAGCGGTGGGATAATATGGGATCCCACCTTCATTCGAGTGAGCACAGGGATAAAAGTGAGAGGGATGGAGGTGGTGAAGAAGCAAGGGGCTAGGAGGGAAATGCAATTTTGAATATGGCGTAGGCAGCGGGATATGCAGGCGTCGATGAACTCATTCGAAGATTGATTGCAGCGAGGTTCAAACTGACTAACTAATCACTCCAATATACATACAACACAAAAAAGGTTTCTGGTGGATTCTAAAAAAAACTAATCAAACTTGTGTTATCAAGCGCAATTCAACTTCAAACCTTTGCCTTTCGACGCTTTGAATAACCATTTCAGATAAAATGCAGTCATTTTGACTGCAAAGGAGGGGGGCGCCAGTTTGTGCATGACAGTCACACACTGTAATCAGCGACAGATATAGAAGCCAAAGTTGAAGGTGAGCCCTTCCCACGTTGCCAAGGTTAAGTGAAACACGTGGCCATTATGAGGCACCCCAGACTGCTCAGCTCGTCTCTGCAAACACTCCATAAAGCCGGAGACGACCTGTCACACAGGAGCACCTCTGCCCTCTTGTTTCATTCATCAACAACCTGTCATGTTCCATGAAAGCTGAGAAATGAATTGCCGTTCCTGGAAGTCGCTCATCTTGATAGCCCTCCCCCCCCGCTTCCCCTCGACTGTCTCAGATGGAATGAATACCAATAACTGTACTTCATCGGTCACATCAACGAGACCACACCACCAGTACACACATGAAGTACCTTGAGTATGGACATAATCTTGGAAAAATAAAGTATCGGATGCTTTGATTGACTGATTGATTGATTGATTGAGCGATCAAAATTCATCGAAAAAAAAATTAATTCGAAATAACTCATTCTGATGTTGCTGCCAAACCATCAGTAGCCCTTGAGGTTCCTAAAGCAAACCATTGCACAATCCCCTGAGCTCTCCTATTAGGAGTCTATTATAAGTCTATTTCTTGCCATTGCAATGAGATACCAATACGCCATCAAGAGGTTTCCATTTGCTGTCTTAATGCGGTGTTATTGATATCAATTTCTTAAAAAGGAGAAAAAAAAAGTCATGGTAAAAAAAAAAAAAACATTCCATTGTCCACTGTGCATTAGACAATAGCTAAAGTTGCTTTCAATGGGAATGAATGCAAGTTTACCTCACGGAACATTGTATTATTGCCCCCATGTCTGATTATAACTTATTAAAGAACACCTTTGTGTCTGAGAGGTAAGCTACAGTCTGTTTTTTGACAGCAATGTTTATTTTATTTTTTTCATGGAAGTAGAGGCCCACTGGAGGCCAGGTTTCCAGAACAAGCAGTTCCGTGCACACCGTTCATGCTTTATGAATCAGATGGTGGCATTCTTCAGACACACGGGTTCAAATACAGTTCAGATCAGCCCTCGGGGCAAACAGTATGTGTCACTCCCTTTGCTTTATATCTGTCACTTTATACAGCGCGTGTGTGTGTGTGTGTGTGGGTGTACATGTGTGTTGGCGGATAACCACCTCTTGAGTGAACACAATCCTCATAAATGAGGCGGAAACGTAATTCAGGAAAGCCTCTACCTGTGACCACCAAAGGCTGCAATGACGTTGAAGCGAGCTGCATTGTAGAAAAATCTAATCTCACAGAAGCCACAACGTCAAACTCCATAATAAAACATTCCACGAGGCCTCAAAGACACTATCGCCATTTAACTTTGTTTCGTTTTCTTTCATTTTCATTACAAAACATAGGAAGTGACCGCTGCAAAACGCCAGTAAAGCCAATGAAATGACCCCAGGAGCAGTGCAGGAAGCTACTGCTAAGTGGTTAGCATAGAAACTCCAGTAGCGGCAGCTTTTATCAGAACCAGCTGGCTTTTTTTTTTTCCATTAAAAGATAAACAAATACCGCTACTTTCTGGAAAAAGTTGTTTTGGTTCCACTGCTTGCCAGAGGGTTTGTGTACCGGCGGCCCCGTTGACAAGTAGGAACTTTTGCAGTGCAGGAAGGCAAATAGTATTTGGTTGAAAGGTTGTCATGTGTGCGATGAATCTGAACACACCCCACTTATCCTAGGAACAATTTCCATGGCAGCATGATCATTAGTAATGCTAATCGACGTGTGTTGGTAAAGGTCTGTCATATTCAGGGAGGCACGCTGAGTAGATGCAGATTTTTAATAGGGTTAAAACAGCCCGAGGCTGTGTTCTTTTGGTGCGCTGCCAGTCGACGCTCTCTAATTAGCGAAACCTGGAAAGTCTCTTAATCAGAGAGGAGCAGGCCACTCAAAGATAACACTTGTCCAGAGGCGAGCAGACAGTGTAATACACACAAAGATTTGAATTTTAAATGGAACATTAAATGCCCGGCATGTCAGATTCTGGGTCGTTGGAAGGGAGGAAGAAAACGTGATTTTCATAATTACACCTATTAGCCAAAAACAGTGAAAACGCAGTGTTAAAATAAATGACACCGACCCTGCTTCCAAAAAGCCCTGGAGCCAGTCATTGATTTGGATGCCAATTGAGCGAAGCCATCTGCTTGAATGTTGGTGTAAAGTGCAGATGGAGTGACCCCCACCCCCACCCCCACCTTACTAGGACAGCCTTGTTGACATTGGTCCGTCAGCAGGACATTGCACTTGCTTTGCAATTTCCTGCTGGCTGATTTGGGAAGCTTCACATACACCTCAACATTGGGTACTTTAGGGTTCCTTTGTTCGTTGCTCCTTGGTGTCAATAGCTGCGTTGCCAGTAAAGTTTTTCGCAAAATACAAGTGATATTTCTAAAAATTTCGACAAAGTACAATTGCGATTTGCCCGTGTTTCCATTGAATGGTGTGAAGCGCATAAGCCGGAATTCTCTTCAAATCTTTAGATTTTATTGCGATATTTAGATTTTGCGCAGTTCTGGCGGTCATGGAAACGCAGCGAGTGTTGGCCCAGGCTTGTCTCGCCTCCAGACTAATGTCGCAGCTTCCCTCTGTTCTCCTACATCGCCCACCACCACCACCACCCCACCGTCCTCGCGCCGTCTTTCAACCCTTCGACCTCCGCTGCTCACTTGTCGCTCCCTGTATTAAGATCAATGCGTTTCGGCTGAGGGGCAATGTCTGCTGGGTTTGTGGAGCTCGCTCCGCTTAGCCTCCTGCGGTGGCTCTATCAAACACACACACACACACACACACACACACACACACACACACACACACACAGGGCTCAAGTCACGCTCAGACAAACCTACAGGCACATCCAAATGCAAGACGTGCAGGCTCAGTTGTGTCACTGCGTGCCCGCCGAGTGTTTAATCTCTCTGTCCGTCCCGACGCTCAAACTGAATCACGGAGCCGGCCGAGGGAGGCCACATTGATCTTAGTCATGGCTGAGATTGCAACAGTCGTCATCCTTCATCTCTATCTCTCTCCACCTCCCTCCATCCCTCTCTCCGTCCAGGCCCCCTGTCATCCAATCTCTATTTTTTTCCCCCTCTCCTTTCCTCCCAGTGCTCTTCGCCACTCCTTCATTCCTCAACTGCCCGCTCCTTCGCCTGCCCTTACTCGCCCTTCTCCTCCTCTTCCTCCCTGAGTGCCGGTAATATTTGCCATAAATCACGGCCGCCCCGACACGCTTCCAAACGCGGCCTGCCACACATCGCACACACACACACACACACACTCACACACACAATAAAAGGCCCAGGCTGCCAGCACATTGTTGCGAGCTCACGTAGTTAACCGCGCATTGACTATGCATGGAGCTCCTCTTCACGTATTCTGACGCGCGTGTCGGTGCGGTAAACAGCTGAATGATTTAGTCTCGCAGCTGCGTTTCGCGCACACACGTGCACGGGAGGCAAACTGAGATAATTATCGCATCTTCTGAGACAAAGCTGAAGTCCTCCCTCTAATAACTTGCCACCATTCAACCAGGCCATTGAGTACGGCGCAGACGGATCATTGTGATGAGATTCTCCTCCTGGAGGAACGTGAGCCGAGTTTAGATTCCTCTCAGGCGCCTCGAGGCGAGGATGCCGACAACAGCGACGTCATTTCTGGTTCTGTTAAACGTGCTGCTCAAACCAATGTCCAGGTGCATAATGTTCAGGTTAAACTTACTGGATTTGCATTGGAGCAATGACAGGTGAGTCTTTTCGTCTGTTGCCTCGGCCTTTCTGAGAGAACTTGAGCATGCGTGACTGAACCCACTGTTGTTTGTTTGTTTGCTTATTAATGTGTTATTTCCTCAGTTTTGACAGTGGCTCTAATTACAGTCCATCAGACTCAGCACACTAGTTTATGTCAACAATGTCAAGGATGTGGAAAAATATGTTGCGGCCGTACAAATATGCAACCCTACACTAATCATCTACTGTAACGTGCGGATTTTATTGTTTTGTTTTGTTGTGCTATTGCGTTATATTGAACTTTTTAATTAGGAACTCATTGGCAGAGCTCAACGGATGACCTGATTAAAAGCCACTGGTCATGGGTAGACAGTGAAAGTATATTTTGTTGCATTTGTCGTAGATGGAAGTATTGAGCAGAAGAGACTGCGTTCAGCACATCCTGACTGATTTCCGTGCACTTGTCGTCTTCTTAGAGCATTCCAGGACCACTAACAGTACTGTGGCATATCTGTAGACAAACATACAATTACACATACCATTGATCTGTAAGGGGATTAATGCATTGAGTGCTGCCTGAACAGGTATTCAGTTGGGGGTATTGATTTGAAGAAACACGCTAGTAAACCTGAGAACCAGCCATCCAACAGCCGCAGCTATAAACTTTATTTGAAAGATAATAAAATCAGGGTGCAGCAATAAGAACTGTGACAAGCATTAACCGACACAGTTAACAGTTCCTGCTCCGGCCATAAATGTGGACACGCTGCAGCCAGTCACAGTGGAGCACTTATCCATGGCCACTGCCCCAGAAATGACCTTCACGGACGTATACAGGATATTTGCCATTCATAGCGTCTCCTGCTGGCGTGACCTTAACGTCGGTTCCAATCGCATCACATTACTGTAGCTCTTGCAGTCATCGTGTCAAGAGCGCATCCGGCTGTGCATCAATCGGCGACGTGATGCCCGCAGTCTGAGGGATGGAATCCTCCACACGGCCTCTTTCACGCACGCCGGCATAATTCCGCCTTTGCCTCGCTGTAATTGTGAGGACCGCTTTCCCTGCGGCTAACCTAAAGTCTTCACCTCCTCTGCACGGCTCATTTCATATAAACCCATAAGACAGACTTCCCCAGCTACAAAGGCATTTATTTATTTATTTATTTATTTTTTACGTCCTTCTGCGGTTGCATTTGGGAGATAGCCTGGGGAGGTAGAAGGATGCCTGTGGTTTCCTTCGCTGCCCGTTGCCATCGCTTTGTCCGTCTGTCAAAGTCACGCTTAATTTGCGGCAACAAAACTCCACGCTGATGCTCTCACTCCACCTAAATTATTCACTTGATTCCCTGCGAAGATGAAGGGATACTAAGCTTTACAGCAACTGATGTTGTTTAAGGATAGAGGAATGCAAACGTGCAGCCCTTTCTTCTCAATAGCAGGTGTGACATGACCAAACTACCAAACTGCCGTGGTCGTACAGTTAAAGTACTGTGATAGATAACAACCCTTGCTGGGAGTAAATCCTCACCGCACGGTACATTGACTCAACCCACCGCCCTCGTGTTTTTGTTCAGGTGGTGGGAAACAATGCACCTTTTGTGGATGATAGAAAATCTGTCTCTGACGTTGCACAATAGAAGAGTCATTCAAGTCATTCAAGTCATTCAAAACATCCAATTCCTCGCTTGCATCTTTGGTCCAATGGGATCTTTCAACACTCTCATTGCTATGTGAAGGACATCAGCTTCAAAGGGCAGCAATTCTGCGCGTCTCCAAACGTCTTTTCTGGTATTGCACTTTCTCCAGATTGCTTCTCCATACAGGGTGGAGGTGGGGGGGGGATATGGGGTGGGGGGAAGGGGCATACCTTTGTGTTTCACTAACACATTCTCATAACTCAGGGTATTTAAAAGTACTTCCTTTCAGCTGTGCAACTTTGTTTGAAACGTAAAATAAGCATCAAAGCAGTGGGCCGCAAAGTCGTGCTTCAAAGTCTTCGCCCCAGACTTTCTTTTTTCAGCTTTTCGTTTAGGGCTGCATTACACTGCAACATTTCTTTTCAAGGCCACTGGAGACGTGCTCAGTCATAAGACTTGGGAAACAAAGGCTTTATGTTTTTCAAAGGCTCACAATCAGCTCGAGACGGAACAGAACCCAGTGCCTCTGCTGTCAGTTGTTTCGCAGACTTGCCCATCTCTTCAGATTCTGAATTTCTGCATTGCAAGACCTTCCAAAAATCTATTTTCTTCCCATCACCTCACTTAAACTCTTCTTCAGGTGATGCTTGGAAACGGGCGTGAGGAAAGGGTGTAACATTTCAAAATGGGTTTGATCGCTCTGTGCCGGCCGAGCACTATGGATTTGTGATTAGTTAAAAAAAAACAAAAAACAATCATCTAAAGACGCAACTGTAAAGACATGTCTGATTAGTTGACTTGCATGCAACCATCAGCCCAACAGGGTGGTCTTCCTCAAAGACTTTAAGTGGCTATAGACCACAGCACAGTGGCTTTGCTACACCGGCTAATGCTCCTTAATTTGAATAGCAAACTGATATGGCACCATATATGGTTCCTGACCCCCCCCCCCAACCACACACACACACACACACTCACTCCGACACTTGGGGGCCCCGTCGTACACATCCAGACAGGAATAGAAGCGCGTACTGTTGTGCCCCTCAGGCTGGATGGCCACACTGGAGGCATGACACACATTCATTAATGCACAAAAAAACACGACGTGACCACACTTCAATGTAAACAGCATCCCACAGAGCCTCTCAGGGATCCCTGCAGAAGTCGCGCGGCCAGTGTGTGTGTGTGTGCGTGCGTACGCACGTACGCGTCTGTCTGTCTGTATGCATTCTGTGCGCGTGCACGCTTGGTGAATAAACATGAACTTTGAGCATTTCTTTGAGAGGCCTTAAGGCTCCTTCCTTGGAGGCCTGTCCCGATAACTGGCTATTGATTTAGTCGCTCGCAAACACAGATGCTGACTGGCCTTCGCTGCAACTGGACACACAATCACACCCACGCGCACACACACACACACTTGCGCACACGTACTCGTGGTCGGCACATTCCACAGGGATGAAAGGCAGCTAATTAGGATGGAAATTAGGATGGAAATTAAATGGAAAGATTTGATGATGGAATTCAAGGAGGAAAAAAAAAAAAAGCAGAAATAGTCAAAGGTGTTTGCGTGTGAGCATGTTTGCCTTTCCATCTGCCTCTCAGCTCCTCCTCTCATGTCTTGGACCTCTCTCATTCCAAGCCAAAAAAACATTTTAAGCCTCCAAAGACGGCCAGCCTGAGAACTACGACCCTGTGTGTTGTTCTCTTGCGTGGCAATCGCTCTTTCCGAGCTGGAGTACTGTACCTCGCTTCAGTATGAAGTTGTTGACACATCATTTATTCTCAACGCTAAGAAACACTGAAACCAAAAATATTTCACCAACTTGTCACCAGTTTTTGAGATGGTTTCTTCACCAAGCCGAGAGGGAGACGACAGAGGCTCTTATTGTTGTGACGTAAAAGCCCCACAATTCGTTAAAACTGTTGAAAATCATTTTAAACAAGCTGATTGGCTGTGTTGTCCACCAGTGGTGAAGGTGAAGGTAAAGCTGCTTTATCGTCGTTATACTACAGTAGTGTACCTCGGAATTTCAAGACGAGATGGTAGCTGGCCGAAGTGCCATGACATGTTTATGATGGAATAACACAGCTACATTAACGTACGGACCTGATAAATATTCAGTCAACAAATAACACACAACCGTTAGGTTGCTGCCTAGTAATGGTAAAGCTGCTTTACAGCCATCATTGTGTTTGTACAATTGTATAATTGTTTTTATTAAACAAAATAACATAATTTCCCCCCACCCCTCATTCCAAGTCAGCAGTTAAATCAGCAAAATCATTTTGTGAAAAACCTCCCGAGACGGCCGCTCATTATCTGCTTTGATGGAACCTGAATGGACCGGAGATGAATATGGACCCCAACGAGATGGAGGAAATGTCCCCCGCTTGAAAAAATCTCCCCGTCAAACGTCACCTTTGCTCCTCACCTCTCTACCCCCCGCACCCCCCCTCAAACCCCAACTACTCTTCACCCCTCTCGTTACATGCACCGCTTCTTCCTGGGGAAATTACAGTATTCACCAGAGACGACATCCCCCCTCCAACCCCCTGAGTCCTGGCGAACGGCAAACGAATTGTTTTCAGATGGAGCAAAAAACATCCAATCTTGGTGCAAATGGAGTCAAAATGAAAGCGAAGCCTGCATACAAATGATTTGTGCGCGGGATTTTGCCCCACCCCCCCCCCCGCCCCGTTCGCCGCAAAGTGGGAACGCGCCGTATCTCTCTGCTCGCTATAACGCACAGAGAGCCTGATGTCAAAGGAGGCGTGAGGTGCGACTGCGATTTTAAGCTGCGAGTGCAAATTGGATTTTAATGCAAACCCATGAGTTGCACAGTAGAATCAAATGTACAGTAGTCGCTCATCTGATCTATTGGGTCGTCAATCACCACTCAAGTGATTGGGGGAGTTGACTGCTATGGGAAGGTGGTACATTGGAATCTGTTCAGATACAGATTTAGACTCAGTTCATTTCACAGAAAGGGGAACGGCATAGATCAGTTCAATTCAAAAATAGTAACTTTACTTATCCGTGAGGAACAATTGTTGTGTAAAAGCATCAGTGCGGATGCAGTTAACATATATTACAGCTTAGCACAAGAACAAACAAACATCCAAAGGGGAATCACATTCACACTTAGTCTTAATGGCTATAAGCCATAATTAGACGTCAATACAGATAGTAAATGGGGCTAGGCAAAGATAAAAAAGGATAAAAGTCTCAACATTCAGCATGTGATGAATACATTATAGACGATGATTAGAAGAAAGCAGAGGTACAAAAGAGATTGCGTTAATTGCAGATGTTTTTAAAGCGGGTGGTGTCAGTGGGGGTGAGTGAGTTCACCGTGACTGCGTGTGGTGTTACTCAGCAGCCACTCAGAACAGCTGAAAATTGCACAGAAATGCGGTGGTGATTCCTACAAGGGAGTGTTTGAAAACATGCAGCAGGAGGCGACTCATCCTTCCTCGACTGTCTGCTGCCTCAGAACAAAGAATTTCAACAGGCACTGCCAGCACATGTCCTCCTATAAGCCTTTGATGCCGCCCACCGTCAGGGCACCGTCGTTTTTTGGCCTTCGTTTAAGTTGTCACTAAATGGGTGTTTTGTTTCAGCAAAGTTCCACCCAAGTGTTAAAGAAACAATATTAACGAGCCGCCTTGAACTTGGGGCTACAATTTGTGGTGACTAAGAGGCTTTGACAAATGATGGAGACATAAGGAGCTGGAAGTATGTATGTGACACCTGCTGACAGTGTGCAACTTGGGTCTTGGAAGCATCTGAGGTGGTGTTACACACATCGTCTTGGCCACCCATTGCCAGTGTTGTAGTCAAGACGGCACCAACCAAGGCCGAGACATTATCAAGACTAGAGAGTATCGAGATGGAGACCAAGACCAGAATAAGGCTTTACATAGCTTTACAAATGACAGAAACATCTCTTTTTAACATTTTGCTGCTTTGCCAAATATATATATATATATATATATTTTTTTTTTAACTCGAAATAAGAGGGCAGGGTGTCACTCTGGGTGTCACCGACAGAGTGTAAAACAGCAGCAGTTTGACTGGTCTTGATCATTCATCCCCAGTCCGTGCAGTCCGAGACTGAGTCAAGACCCAGGAAAAATGCCTCCGAGTCCAAGACGAGACCAAGACCCTTAACAAGTGGTCTGGAGGCCAAGACCAACCTCCAGGACGACAACACCACTTGCTATGAAACAATGGAAGGCAACGCGAGCGTCATGAATTAATACCGCTCTGTATCTGATTGATATGCAAATGTGTCATGATGCATGACTCTAAAGAATGCTACATGTCGTCATTTCAACCTCTGACCTCAGCTGTTCAGATGTACCAGTTTTCTCACATTGCCGCCAATACAGGGCAAGAGTGCAGCTGGAGCTACTGTCACTTTCCTTCTGCACTTGGTCTCCACCTGAACCCCTCTATCTGCCTGTTTATTTGGTCAAAGCAGATGGCTGCCCTCCAAGGTCGGGGGTCTGCTCGAGGTTACTTACCGCTGGGAGGTTTTTCCTGCCTTCAGCTGCTCCAAGCTTTCTCTGGAGGGATCACTTGCTTTTCTCTCTGGTTGTACCAATCGCGTCAGGGTGCCTTTTAGAAGTGATATAGCACTTCATTAACAAAAGCTGATTGATTGAATCGATTGAACAATTTCCGTCTACCACGTATTGCCTGAACTATTTTATTCTGATGGAAATTTCTCGAAAAGGATAAAGAGTCAAAGAGTCGTTAGTCGTCCTGTGCAAGGAATAAATAAATGCGTGAATGGCGAGCAGAGTTCCGAGCCTCCCAAAAGGACAGGTGTGCATGTGCTAAGCTAACCCTGCAACAACACAGCCTGGTCAGTGAAGATGTAGTATCTTTCCCCATGCATTTCCTCATCCCAGTAACAGTAAAACAACTGTTAAGCTCTCTGGATCTATACACTGGTGCTGGGGGTGTAAAATGAGAAAAGGGTTGATGCAACTCCCTCATCATTGATTGCTATATTGTGCTGAAATCGTTACTGTGTTTTTGAATGCTTTTACACTCTGCTAACTACATTAGGGACTCTGAGGGGGACTGGAAAAGCTGAAAGTGCAGCAAAAGTCAACTCCCTGCTTTTGTTTCCTTCATCCCGGGTCGTACATTAGAATTTCCGAGGCCGCGTCAGTCAGAGTAAAACTCTGCCGCGGCTGTTTGTTTTCGCTGTTCGCAGAGTTGCATTGAAATCATCCAAATTCAAAGCGGGTCGTTTGTCTTTCGCACGGCTGCCGACCACGGCCGCCACTCCGACTTTCGTTGCGTCTTCTTATCTTCCTTTCCTATGCTTCACTTAATCCATATCATAATTGCTTCCCCTCATCCTGTCACCCCCTGGTTGGAAGTGCTATTGTTTGCAGATTACAATTTGCACCAGCTTTCTTTGTGTTTATCCACCCACAGTGGACGCCGCATTCGTTCCCTAAGCCCGTTGCAGTGCAGTGTAGTTAATCTCGAAGGTGGGCTTCATTAATCATCGGCGATAACGGTACCTGAACTCACCGCCTCACTCAGGCAGTGATTTTATTCCCTGGAGCTCTGCCCGATTACCTTGCGCTCATCGCCGTCCTGTTTTGAACAAAATTATTAGCTTTTTAATGGCATGAAATTGGTTCAGTCGGGTCCCCAGTGTTCACATTTACGCTGGCATGACAACCGTCCCCCCCGCTGAAGGTATTTCATCTATTTCACTCAAAGTATTTCATCCCGTCAAACCTTGCATTAGACGCCTGCTCAAGAGCCTTCTTTCGCCTCCCCAAAACCATCATCTAATTTAATTGTAGTCATTTTTTGGCAAGGAGAAGCAACACGGCTCAAAGAGTGTTTGGCAGTTAATACGTTCTGGTGGAAAACGTCTCGTCACTTTATAATATGGCTTACGTTGCGTCAGGGTTCAGGAAAAACAATGAAGAGCGGAAGGTGAAGCCGCACACCCGTCTTTGTCTTCAGCTCATTGTTTGCCGGCTGCACCACGTGCGCGCTGGTGCACGTGACTCTCCTCCTCCTCCTCCTCCTCCTCCTCCTCCTCCTCGCCAGGGCTCTTCTGCCTTCCGTCAATAAAGTGACACGCGCCGACGTTTGCAGCGCAGTGTACTTACTTTTTGTCGACAACATCCGCAATAGAGCCACGGTCCCCTCCCCTCACGTCCTCGTTTCTTTTGCGGCAGAGGTTCTTCGCTCACCAGAAAGTGCAAGTAGTGCAGTCAGCAGGAACACGGCTTCGTGTGAAGTGTGGTCAGCATTCATCGTGGTCAGAGATGCATCTCAGGCCTTTTCACGGGCCATCTTTAACATTAGTATTAACTTGTCTTGCTCAAAGGTTGAGTGTGTGACCTTTGGAGATTTGGAGGAAAAACCTTGAAGCTTTAACCAAAATAAATATCATCAATCAGTCCAAATTTTTACACAATTTACATTGGAATTTAAAAAAGAGAAAAAGGCGCTGTGACATTTTTTTCCCAAAAAGTACCCCCGTGTATGTCTTTTTTTTTTTTGTATCAAAGTACTATGCAATATCCACGAACTTTATATTGACATATGATCAAATACATCCTGATGCAATGAATTATAAAAGTTAAACACAGGATTTGCTGTGCGCTAATTCAAGTGTGGTAGAAGGTACCAAAGGTTTTTAGTCTGTTGCCCCTCTACAATAGAACTAAGTAAAGATTTTGCAGTGATTAAAAATGAGGCAAGTCCATTAGTGAGAATGACTTCTAAATGAGTGAACAGGCTGCAGGCTGTTTTTTTATCTTGTTATTTATGTTTGTATCCTTCCCCTCTCTCAGACTCTTAATTGTGTCCTTAGCTTACTCACCTCATCATCCCACTCACTCTGCCTTGCAACCACAAATTTCAGGAAAATCCCAATTGGCCAACACTGACCACATCACAACTACTACTACAGCGCTCTGACGCTGCACGTACTCACACAGACTTGCTTCCTGTCCAAAAGCACCTCTGGAACCACACACACACACACACACACACACATTGCTGCACACGTGAAAATAATTCCCTTTTGGTGGAAGCACGTGCAGGAGGCTTATTGAGCTGAGTTCTATCGATCCACCTCTCCACCGTCCCGGCTTCAACACTCCTGCAGTTTTCTGTTTCCGTATCTACATCTTTATCAGTCTTGTCCACTCTCTTTCAATGTCATTGATTCTCCTCCCTCTAAGTCCTCCTGTCACAGTGGGTTGTGCTCCTGTGACCTCCACAGAAACCCTGGATTGAAGATAGAGAAAACACTAATACCAGCAGTGCTTTATCACTTCTGTCCAGCCGTTAACAAGGCCTGGGATCTTGCCAGACCACACCGCTGTTGCTTGTTGTTTTGAATGCGTAACGCCTGACGTAGGTAGTTCAGCTTCAGGGCGCTGAGAAATGGCTCTCATATGCTACATTGAGGGGGAATTGTATGATTCTGGGACTACAGCTTTGGCGATTGTTTCTCCTGAGCAGCACTGTCACTCTACAGCAAGAAGCCTGTGGGATCGATTCCTCTTCTCTTCTACCTCTTTTTTGGAAATGCCTGTTTGTTCAATCCTTCAATCCTTTATCCTTTATCCACTATTGAGAGTGTCAATAGTGGATTTTTTTTTTTTTTTTTTTTTTTTTTAGTTTTAAGTCAAAGTCGAAACACACTTAAGTGTCATTCTGAAGCACCCTGAAACAGATACAATCGGGGGCCAACATCTCAGATATCCAACACTGTCGACTGATACGGGAAAGCAAGGAGCACCCCAATCAGTATTAGAGCTGCAACCGAGACACTGTCCGTCTCCATGGAAAGGTTTTCCGACAAGGGCTGAGAATTTGGCAGACGCACACGTCTGAACGTTAACGTCTGTTCTTTTAACAGCTTGAACTGATGACTTTGGCTGTCTGACACGAGACATAAAAAGGTTTAATTTAAGCGCCCCCTTTTTTTCAGGGCGGAGATGGAGGATTCTGCCGGTGTACAATCAGTTAACACACCTCCAGTTGACACACCTCAGGCAGACGGAGACCTGAGACCGCGGCGCAAAGGAATTTGCCCGACTGCTCTGAGCAGCTCTGTCATTCAACCCTTCAACGGAGAAGGGCGGAGCCTTGTTTAATCAGCCTGGAAATCAGTCGCTGAAGTCTGCGTCTCACACACACACACACAAACACACAGCCTCAGGGTACTGCCAACAGAGCGTACTGGATAGATACAACTGTGCAATGCCACCCTGACTTCCCGCAGGTGAGCGAGAGCCCAACCCTGCCAGAGAACAGAGCCAACAGCGCAACACATCGCCACAGAGCTCCGTAGGCGGTCAGCACTGTGATGCTCGACACCGACGACAATAAAACTCAATACGAGCCGGTGGCAGCAGCCTCGCCGTGAAAGATGACGAGTGGTTGCCTGAAAAGCAGCCAGCGTGAAAAGGAAGGAACGCGATTGTTCCCGTCCGCAAACTAAATTGTCGGATTAGTGACCAGAAGGCAGTCGAACCTTCGACTGCCACTCAAAAGTTTGAGGTCAGTGACTCCTTTCTGCGTTGAACTCCATTATAACCTGCTTAATGAAAGAATCTACTGGAATGCTCTGGGGACATTACGAGCGCAGGAAAAATGGCTTTGACCGTTGATGGCTTGAATGTCTTATTGAATGTGGATTTTAGAGAATGAACACGCAGCCATCATTAAAGAAGCGATTGTGTTCTTCAATTGGAATTCTTTCAATCACTTTTAATCAGACATTGTAAATGGTTTTCATTAAACACTAAACTGTCCCCATACTTGTTAAGCAGATCTTGACTGATTTTTGTGCACTCACAATGATCGCAGAGCATTCAAGGTCATTACCTAATAAGACTGGTTACAATGGAGTTCAATGCAGGAATGGGTCAGGAACCCCAAACTTTTCAACAAGATTTCCGCGCTGCAACGAAAAAGTCTGTATCGCCCGACACAATTGCGTTCTGCACTTCGTTAATTACTCTTGGCCGCGGTTGCAAACACTTGCAGCCGCTTTGATGGAAAGGAGTCAAACACAGGGCTTTTTAGAAACATTATCAGCAATTTGTTCGCCAAGGCCAATCAGATCGGAGCTGTCATGATTTACATGAGGCGGAGCTCCACGTGCGCTCCCGTGTGTCCTCGTCTGAACTGCAGCTCTTTCATAATATTTCGGGCCGTCTGTGACCAGCCTTCTCGCTGTATAGCCCTGGAGGTATTTTATCCATTTATGCCAAATCCAAAGAGGCATTTAAGGATCCGGGAGTGAAAAGTGGTTCAGCGGGCAAGAAGACGGATGGGGGAGAGAGGGCTGAGACAATGCAGATCTGAAAATCCTTTAAACGCACACTCAGCAAATGCTCTTTGGAGAGGGGTGGGGGGGGGTGGGACCTGATACTACCCAGACCGCCTATTGTACATTTTGTTGGGAAACAGCGAGCGTTTAGCCGGATTTGCCTCAATAAAGGTGTTCTATACCGGGGCACTTAACCTCAAGATGTGTGCGTGCAGGCTCGTCCCTCAACCTTTAAAACCGCGTTGAAGTTGACATATATCAGAGGAGCTAAACGCTGAGTCAATACCATACGGAGCCTATTCAGACTCATGAATATTTAAGGACTACCGCCATGGAAAGGTGATGAGTACATCTTAATCACACGTTAGGAGCGCAGCACAGCGGTATACCTCACATCCAGAGCAGCTTCCTTTTTACCTCCCTTTGCAATCTCAGCTTGGGTGATTGTGACCATAGTGTTCAACATGGGGCACTTCCTCACCTTGATTGCAGGCGCGGCGTAATGTCGCAGCTGCCAGCGAGTGGCTGTTGACAGCATCACACGACCACTCCGGGGCACCTGTTCAGTACCTCCTTCAGACTTCATCAGCGTCTACGATCGCATGCAAAATTCCTCCTTGAGAATTATTAGTCGCTCGCGGTGGTTTTTCAGCCCCTACCAAAACACTTCACAACGCCGTGGTTTTTCAGAGGAACATTCCTTTTCCATTGCCATTCAGAGACCTGATCCGGCACGTCGCCTCAGGCTACTCGAGTTAATCGAGTCTGACTCACGGTTCCCTCGCATCGCCCTGATCACCTGGGTTACATGTTAATGTGCTCAACTGGCAGGGAAAGATCGGAAATTCAAGGCTTGTGTGGCAGACGTCCAAATCGTCCTTGCGCTGGAAAGCACAAACAGATATTTGACTCTCATCCATCCGCGGAAAGAAACCTTGCATCACACAGCGCGATGGAATGCACCAGAAAGAGCTTGTAACAGAGCAGAATGTGGATTTGGCACCACAGAAGGTACAAATCCTAAAAACGTTTCAAGTCGGCGGAGGAGTCTCGATGTGTCACTGTGTTACTAACCGAGTGTTCAATAATAGATCCAGTGACTCACGACCCAGTTTGACCTGTGCCCTTTGAAATTTTCCAAATGTCATCACATCGCAATTTTACTCTCTTAGACATACTGTGTGTGTGTCACGAAGAGCCCATAAACTCTTGAGTAATGACCGAAAACGTTATGAAAGGTCACCGCTGCCGCTGACATTTCGCACCTATGCACTCACACAGGCGCATTATCGGGATCAAACCCGTATTTGTGACTAATGTATAGAAGTTTAAAAGAAGAAAGTCGACATGTTTATTTGTGAATCTGTAAATTTATAAGTCCGTGTACCATCTCCTCATCTCAGCACTTAGCACTATTCACCGGGAGCCTTTTCTGTAGGATTTTATTGCTTAAACATAAACCAGCCAGCTGGCAAAGGCTCTCTCGCATAGAGCAGCTGGACCGTTCAAGATCTTTTTTTTTTTTTTTTTTTTTTTAATTCTGAAATTTTTGCCGTCATCCAACAATAAGCTTTTTTTCAACCTGGCTTATAATTGCATTCGATTCATTTACCAATCACCGTGCTTTTAGTTTTAATGAAACCAGGAAGACAGCGGTGCAAATTGACTGGAGAAGTTGAGGACTTAATACAGGAAGCAAGTGCAAGCCGAGCTGAAAATACAGTAGCAGCAGTTGGATTATAATTGGATGACCTGTTCTTAATGCCAGGAAGAAGAAGGAGCCGCATTTAAAAATATATTTACTGTGACCGCCTGAACCAGTAGAGCAGCTTGCGCTGATACTAAGTGGCTGAACTTGCAGTCAGACAAGTCTGACTGCTCCTCTGGAATATAACAGGGCATATTTACAGGGTTTTTTTTTGCTCACCTTTACAAATTCTTTCTATTTGACTCTGTTACACTTGACGTAGAACAACTGTACCATAGAATGAAAAATTCTCAGGAGCGACCAATAGGATAACAGGCATTAATTAACAGGCGAACGTGGTTCATTTACTGCAACCTGAAACTTTTCCCCCTGCAATGTCGTTGTATCATTATCCAAAAGTGTCATAAAAAAAAGAGCAGTGGCTGGTTTTTCAAACGTCTCGAGGCCCTGTGAAGCAAACTAACCTTGTACCAAGAAGTACTTACAAATAGAATATTTCAGTAGGATTCTCAACACAGCGCTGATTGGTTTCCAAGGGACTACAACTCTCTCTCTCTCTCTCTCTCTCTCTCTCTCTTTCTCTCTCTCCCTCCCTCTCTCTCTCCCTCCCTCTTTGCCCCAGAGCCTCCCCCCCCCGAGGAGGTTAATCCAACCCTGCGCGCAGGCGGCGCTCAAGACAAGCACACACATTTAACAACAAAAAGTAATCCACAAACCGCATAAAAGGCAGAGAGATCCAACAATAGGGACGAGTCCGACGTTCGACGAAGCTCCGCCGAGCACGAGCGGCTCCACCGGCTGCTCTAAAGCGTTTCAAATGACAGCTCATTTCCTATTTCTTTTTTTTTTTTTATTCCACCCATTTTATTGTCATTAGACACGACACCTTAGCCGCAGATGAAACGACTGCTTTTTCTTTTTCTTTCCCTTTTCCACGCAAACAACGTCCGCGCTTCAAATTAAACGCAAAAACCGCACGATGGAAAGTGACAGCTCGGGACGACGCAAGCAATAATTGGAAATGAGTTCTGTGGAACGGTTAAATTGACTGATGGCACCAGGAAAGACACACACACACACACACGCATGCACGCAAGCAAAAGGGGCGGGGGGGGGGGGGACGAATGGCGGAAAATGGAGTGCGGCAATCTGCGACGAAATGATTACGATCGCGTGTGCGAAAACGGCGGCCGCTGCCGTCGTGTGCGGAAGTCAAAGACTGCCGGCACAGACGCGCACACACACACACACACACACATTCACACACACACACACACATGAGGACGCAGATCCCAGAAAAGAGCGCAGAAGTGCCCATTATAAATCAACTGGGAGTGACGGCCCTTATGCTTCAAAGTCATCCGCCGGGCGCTTATCCACACACTGAGTCCTACTACAGGAATACCAATTCACAGTCCTCCATCATATCGTTCAAAAAAGAAGAGAGGGCCCCGCAGAGGGGGAGAGGGGGGAAGGGGACGAGAGAGGTAAAGACAGAGAGAGAGAGAGGTGATTTTATACAGTTGAGTCTCATGCAGGCGGAGAACGCTTCTGTCTGCAGGGACGTCCGCACGCGAACAGCGCATGGATATTTGAGTGCAGCCAGCCAGCCAGCCAGCCAGCCAGCCAGCCAGCCATTTACACAGTCAGTCAATTACAAACACATGCAAATATGCGCACAACGCACGCGCACACCCACGCACACAAAATACAGATACGCAACAGTCCCAGGGCTGCGAGATAAGAGGGGAGAGTGTTCCGGGGGAGAAAGCTTCCTCATTGGTTTGCAAGGCTGCACATGTCCCTAAACCTCACTTGTATCCCCTGAGTGTGTGTGTGGCAGAGAGAAAGAGAGAGAGTATGAGTGTGTGTGAGAAAAAGGAGAGAGAGAGAGGGGGGGGGGGGGGAGAGAGAGAGAGAGCACTCCTCTTCCCTTCGCTGTGACTAAAAAGACACAGAGGACCTATTGTGCCCAAGGAAGGAAAATCACTCCATTTTCAAAAAAAGAAGGAGAGCAATGAACAGCTCTCTCTCCCTCCTCACTCTCTTCTTCCGTTCGTCTCCCAACCTCGCTCTCTCCCCCCCCCCCCCCCCCCAACCCCCCACACCCACCCCCCCTCCTCCCTGGCACTCCTCTTTCTTTTGCCCTCCCATTCACAGAGCAGCTGAAATGGCGAAGCTTGTTTAAAGGGAGGTGGGGAGAAGTAAAAAGCTCACATGACAGCAATCGCAGCTTTTGCTGCCTACTGCGGCATCTCAACCACCCAACCCCCCCCCTCCCCTCATCCCCCACCGCCGCCGCGCCACCCCACCCCCACCCCTGCTTGGCAGGCGCCTCTGTGCCACAAAACGAGGGATAAAAGTAACTCAGCGCGCGAGAGCAAGAAAAGGAGGGTTGAGCGGTTAGAAAATATAAAAGGCCGGCGGTAAACGGGGTGTCTGATTCAGCAGGTACCGGCGCAGGATGGCGAGGGCTGCAGCTCCTCGGCCCGGGGGAAACACGGCTTTGTTTTTTTTTGTTTTGAAACTGCAAGATTCAAGTGGAGATGTCGAGGATAAAGTGGAAAAAGGCTCACAAGGTGCACAAGCCTAGTGGAGTACTTCCACTTTCACCAGTTTCCTGTTTACTGTAATTTGATTCACGAACTTTCAACTTAAAACTCGAAATGGAAACTTCAAAAAAAAAAAAATCTCCTTCCTGTAATATTTTTTTCTTCTTCTGGCCCTCGTCCTCTTTTGTAGTGAAATGATGTTTTCTAAAAATAAAAATAAATCAAAACAGGCTCTGCCAGTGGAATCGAGGTCCCTCTCTGGCAATATCATCTTATTGGATCAATCTGTCACAGAAGGAGATGTGATTCAGTGGGGACTGGC
This sequence comes from Nelusetta ayraudi, assembly GCF_046127955.1. Lineage (NCBI taxonomy): Eukaryota > Metazoa > Chordata > Actinopteri > Tetraodontiformes > Monacanthidae > Nelusetta > Nelusetta ayraudi. The sequence goes on along the minus strand of NW_027466147.1, from coordinate 4,106,736 downwards.
TGTTGTCAGCTGCCCAATTCTGACTTGATGGATGGAGAGGCTGGATGTGATGCACTGTGATGTGTGTGCAATAGCATTCCAAAAGGAGAGATGACTTTGTGATCAGCTGGTCTCACCTCCGTACACAGTGCAGATGGGTTTTTTTGAGGGTTTTTTTTTTTTTGGGGGGGGGGGATTGAAGCAAGCAGTACTGGCTAGTGTACATGTAGCTGTCCTAGACTTTGGGTTCTGATTGTCCCAACACAAGTACTGCTTTCAGCATGACAACATTATTTTACATTCTTTTTTGAAAGGAAGAATCTAAAGTCAAACTTTCTTTTGATTAAAACGAGGTACCGTTGCAGAAGTTACTGACAGCTTGAAGACTTTCAGAGATGTTCTGCGGGAGCAGCATCGCTTTGATCTTGTTTATTTTTTATTTTTTTCCATGCTCTTCAAAACACTGACTCACATGAAGGTTACGACAAGTTCAAAAAGGAGGTGGGGGGTGAGGGAGGGGGGGGGGGGGGTTGGGACTCGAGTTCATTTCAAGTTTCCACCACCCAATAATGTGGTAGTAGATCCTGATTAGGCCTCGAGTTTGCCTGTGACTCTGCCAAACACCTCTGCATGATCCTGGCAATGTCAGTCACAGTCACGACAGTCGCCTACAGAGAAGCAGCAACGTTCCTTGGACGTTAAAAACCAAAAAAATGGCAAATACCAATCCATCCTTACATTTTCTATACCCACTTCCTGCTGCACTCAGAGTTGTGGGGGTCTGCTATCCGAGCTGTTATGGCGCAAAGGCAAGGTTGCACACTGGACAGGTCGCCAGTTCATCACAGGGCCACAAAGAGAGACGAGCAAAGACAGCCAAGCAGTCGCACTCACCTCAAATCAATTCAGTGTTAGAGATCCACCTGCATGGAACGAACATGCATGGAAAGAACATGCATGTTTTTGGACTTAAAATCAAATCAATTTGCCTCTAAATAGAATCTGTTCCTAAGAGGATTGTAACGCTAGTGTTCACATTGCAAATACAAGACCAAGTTTCCAGCCCCCCCTGATTACAGCCCAGCTTAAGCCCACCAAAATAAATGAATAAACACACAGGAAATCTCCCCCAACTCAAAGACAGAGTTTGCCTTTAACCTTTCGGGCCACCATTTGCCTTCCGCAAAAGCCAAAACCCGCCGCCCGTCTCGATTGTCAGCACGCCTCGGCCGCCGCAATGGAACGCGGCCCTGCTGCCAACAAACATTTCAGCACCTCGGACAGCTCCATAATAACAAGCCGAGATCCAGCAGCGGAGGAAAAACACCAGGACAAAAGACAAGAGGAGGAGAAGTGGAGGAGGAGGAAAAGGAGGAAGACGAGCAGGGTGGGCAAGCACAAAGGGGTAAAAAGAGTCTGTGGGTGTGTGTGTGTGTGTGTGTGAAAGGAGGCGGAGCGTAGGGGAGGGGGGAATTTGGCCGAGGGGAGGCCATTCACGGAGGACACAAAGAGGCGATGTCGACCCTCGAGTTGAAGGACACACAACAGAATTTGCACCGCTTTCATCATCAGGAGGGACGAGACCGCGACGCTCACACGGCTCCGGACCCCCTCAGTCCCTCCTCGAGAAACTCTGGACCGCCTTCTGTCAGCCGCAGCCTCCTCAGCCTCGCCCCCCCACGACCTCAGCACTGACTGCGCACGTTCTCTCCAAACCCACCAGGCCTCGCCCGTCGCCCTTTTGAGGACGAGCTGGGAAATCTCTTTGTAGCATTTTGCAGTACCAACCGGCTGCCTTCCATCCATCCTTCCATCCATCCATCCATCCATCAAGTGGAGAGACCTGCAAATCGCAATTGTAATTTGTCGACATTTAAAAATATCGCTTTTATGTTGTAAATAAACTGTCATGGAATCGCAGCTAGGGCGAACATGCAAACTCCACACAAAAAGGTGCCAGGAGAGCCCAGAATCGAACGCACAACCTTCTTGCTGTGAGGCGGCAGCACTAAGAACTGCGCACGGCTGCCTCTTTTTTTGGGGGGGGGGGGGGCCCGGCACTTATCCCCTCCTCCACTCATCCTGCTTATCCACAAGAGCCAATTCGCACGGCGTTAATTGCCCCACTGAAGATTCATCTACTCGGCCGCAGGATTACAGCGGCAGGTCCCCGAAAGCAACCACGTCTGAAGCCAAAGCGGCTCTAAACAATCTCGGCCCTGCAGGGAGAGAAATATCGACGACCTCCCCAGTCCCCCCCACACGCCTCCTCCTCCCGCTCGTTACCACCCCCTCCCCCCCACTCCCGAATTAAATACTGACATTGCCTGCGTGCCTGCAGAGGGATGGAGCAGAGGGATAGGGAGGGATTTGGCCGGAAAAAAACCTTTGAAATGCTGCGTCAGGTGCGAGGCAAAAAGAAAGAAATATATAAATAAATCGTTGGAAGAGGGCTGAAGTCGCTTTGCAGATAGAAAACACACACACACAGACACACACACACACACAGGACAGCGGTCCACAGCTCATCCACGCTGTAATGTTCCCAAAACACAAAAAGTAATGACACACAGGCCACACAAAACATAGCTCAAGCTCGGGATCCTGACAAAGTGCTTCAGTGAAGGTTTAATGGCGCAAGCTCACCACGTTGTATTGCTCCCCACAGCACACAATATTCTCTAGAGGTTGCACATCTCCAAAGACTTCTCATGGTGAAAGCGAAAACCAAAAAAAAGAAAAGTAACATGACGCTCCCTGTCCTAAAGAAAGAAACCAACAGAAAACAGATTCATGGAACACTTCACACAAAGTGTCAAGTTAAAAAAAAAAATTTCGCCTTTTTTTTTTTTGTTCTTTTCCAACAGACAAATAAGTCTTCTATTTTACACAAAGATCCGATTCATTAAAATACAGCACTTTCCGAAAACAAAAGGAAAAAAGAGAGAAGGAACGTTTCAATTTCGCAGAGAGCTTTGTTGATAAAATACTTGAGTGCAAAGGCACTTTCTGGAGTAAGTCTAGTAAGATTTGCCGCGTGTTGGGTTTTTGAAAAGGTTTTCTATTTCCCTTCCTCTCTCTTTACCACACTCACCGTTTCTCTGTGAAAGCTAAATATTTACAGGAATGTCAATCTTTTTTTCTTTTCTTTTCTTTTTTTTAACAAAGAATAATTATCTTTTACTTTTCACGGGGGCGAACATGAAAAAAAAAAAATACATTTTTTTTTTCTTACACAGTCCTGCCCATTGTGTTACCTGCCGTTGTCAAGTCTTTTGGGATTCAATTTCTGGGGAAACCAAAAAAAAAAAAGAAAGAAAGAAATAATTTATAGCTTCCAGGAGGAGAAAAATAGAACTGCATAATAATATACGTCTTATATTCCTTTTTATACATCTAGTAATGAAAAAGAAGGGGAAGGATTGAGAGAGAGAGAAAAAAGGCTTCCAGTCAAACATGAGGGACTGAACACAGATAGATAAGATAGATATATAGATGGGGGTGGGTGGGACTATAAGAACAGCAAATCTGTGATTATGATAACAATGCACAGAACTCTGCAGAGAAGAAAAGTGGGTGGGTGTGGGGGAGGGGAGGAGAGGGGGCGCTGTTGCTATTTTTACAGCTGGCTCATTGCAGTCTGTTTCTCCAGAACCTCCAGGTAGTCCGGCTCTGTTTTTAGCTTCCCGGGGAGAAGTGGGGGGTGCTCGCTGTTTTTCAGGAGGTGCTCCGCCCCAAAGTATTTCCTGGGGGTCCCGTACAGTGCGCTCTTGTTCAACCGGTCCTGGTTGGTGATGTACCGCCGGGCAGTGGCCACCTCGTAGGGGGGTACGATGCAGGGTCTCTTGGGTAAAGTGCAAAAGTTGTAGTGGTAAGGGGGAGCGCCTGCTGCCGACGGGAGCTCTTTGTTGGACCTCTCGCCCAGGTTTTGATACAGCATCTCTGGGGCCTCCGGGGTGGTCAGACCGCACGACGCTGGGGACTTATCCATAAAATCCATTGTGCTGATGGTGTAGGCGCCGGGGCTGCGGGACAGGGCGTCCTCCTTCTGGGCAGCATCCAGAGGCCCAAAGCTGAGCTCCTTCAGGTTCCGGTAGTACGCCACCTGTTCGCCGTCTTTCTGCATGTATATCGGGTTTTGACACATGGAGCCCACCGGAGGAGGGATGTAGTTGTACACGTGGCTCTCTGACATCTTGTCTTGGGTGGGCTCGGGCGTGTAAGAGCCGTACTGGACTTGGAAAGAGTTGAGGTCCAAGTTGTTGGCCCCCGTCGGGACGTGCTCCACCCCTTTGCGGCGCTTGAGGACAAAGACGAAGAGGCCAGCGCCAAAGCAGACCGACAGGATGAAGACGACGAGGAGCCCCAGGATCAGGACCGACAGGGGCACCTCGGGATGCAACTCCGGGGTCTGGATGCGGGACTCGGTGGGGCTGACTGAGCTGAAGACAGCCGGGGAGGAAGGGGTGGGCGCCTCTGTGCCGGGACTGATTACCGTCGGGGTCTTTGTGGGAGGGGCGTTTTGCGGCGTCGGTGCCTCGCCAGGTTCGGGGCAGATGGCCTCGTTGCGGAGCGAGCGCAGCAGGCGCCCGGCATGCTTGGACGGCGAATCGCAGGTGATTTCGTTGACGACCACGCTAGTGCTTGACAGCTCCATCCAATTTTTCAGGGCCACAATGTCGCACGTGCAGTCCCAGGGATTCTCTTGCAGGTCAATCTGGATGAATGCAGACAACTGGTCCAAGACCCCTCGGACTGGGAGGTAGGAGAAGTGATTATTCCGCAGGTTGAGTCTCGTCAGCATGGTGCCACCGAAAACACTGTCTGGGAGCGACCTCAGAAGGTTGTTGTTGAGAAAGAGCAGCTGGAGGTTGTGCAAAGTGTTAAACGTTTGAGGCGTGATGTCTTTGATGATGTTGTATTCCAAATACAGGTACTGGAGCGACTGCAGGCCCGCAAACAAGGACTCTGACAGCGATTCAATGTAGTTCCCATTCAGATAGAGGCGCCTGAGGTTTGTCAGATTCTCAAAGGCGCCCTCCTGGATCACCGCTATCCTGTTATTTCCCAAGTGCAGCAGCTCGAGCGAGCTGTATTCGGCCAGGTCGTTCCTGTAAATGACCTGCAAATAGTTCCCCGTCAGGTGGAGCTTCCTCGGGTAGGTGGGTTTGGGGTTGAGCTCGCTGACGTTATGCAACTTCCGCTCTTGGCAGTTGATGTTCAAGCCGCTGTCGGGGTTCTGGGACGTGCACACGCACACGCTTGGGCACAGCATGGGCACAGGGGAGCGCGTCTGGTAAACCATGATGGGCCCAAAGACGTGTTTGTCCTTGGAAACGCGAGGGGTGGTCCTGTAGCGTATCCTCGGGGGGCGGGAGGCTTTAGGGGCGCGGGTGGGGGTGATCCCAACGGGGTGGTAGGTCGGGGGCAGGGCCCCCTGAAAGTGGGAGTCAGAAGGGGGGTGCGCGCGCTCCCCGGCATTCCTGCGCGGGCACAGGTCCTGCTTGATGAGCTGCGTGATGTCCTTGCCGTGCAGCCGAAACGGCGTCTCGCACACGATGTCCCCCACGAACACCGAGATGGTGTCCAGCCACGACTTGAGCGGGATGAGGTCGCAGGTGCAATTCCAGGGGTTCTCCTCCAGCTGGATCTCCATGATGCCGCCGATGTGCTCCAGCACGCCGGCAAAGGGCAGCGTCTTCAGCCGGTTGCCGCGTAGATCCAAGTGGGTAAGCAGCACGAAGCGGAAGATGTTGGGCGGCAGCGACAGCAGCAGGTTGTCGTTGAGGATCAGCACCTTGAGCTTGTTCAGCTTGCTGAGGGCACCTGGCTCGATGGCGCTGATGTAATTGTAGTCGGCCTGCAGGTATTCCAAACCCTCCAGCCCGGCAAACGTGTCCTCCTTGATCACCTCCAGGTTGTTGTTGTTCAGGTGGAGGCGCTTGAGCGAGCGCAGCCCGTTGAAGGCTCCCGTCCGGATCTCCTGCAGCCCGTTGTTGCCGAGATGCAGTGACGACACGTTGCCATAGTTGGCAAACTCGTTGGCGGCGAGCCGCGACAGAAAATTGCCGTTGAGAAAGAGCTGCGAGACCTTGTTCGGCGGCGCCTGGAACTGGCCCACCGTCGTGAAGCCCTTGTTCTCGCAGTTGATGTTGAGCACGCTCTCCCGCTCCTCGCAGACGCAGCGGTTCCTGCAGATCTCCCGGAACGCCGAGGTCTTGCGGCTCTCCGTCTCCGACGGCGTCAGGCTTGTGACCGTGAGGACGCTCAGGAAGAGGATGCCGCTCAGCATTTTGGCAACCGAGAAGGATCGCTGGATTGTGGCTCCAGCATTTAACTTCTCGGCTTCAGCCCCAGATCTCAGTTAGGGTGACAAAAAACAAAAGCACAAAAAAAATGAATAAAAAACTGTCCAAAAACCCAAAGTTCTTATTTCTCCGGGGGAGGGAAAGAAAAAGGCAAAGGCACTCACACGCACACATCGGAAAAATACACTTCCACACCAGCCTCCACTGACGCACAACCGTTATTTTTGCCGTCAGAATTGGACGGTGGCGCTCTTGGGGAGAGGTGTAAATCTCTCACTGATCTTTTGCTTCCAATAGGGGGAAGAAAAAAAAAAAAACTAGATATTTTAAAATCCCTCAGAAAAGAACAATCCTTGAAAAAAAGGTAAAAAGGCGAAACCGTCACAAGTAAAAAGGGATCCTGTGTGGTGGATGGACTTGGCACATAGTCAGAGTGGGGGGGGAAAGCCGCTTACTGCAACCCCCCCTCTCCTTTTTTTCTTCCTTGATACAGAGCTCCAATTTATTCAGAGGCTTCACGCAGATCACCGGCAGCTGCAGCCAAACATTCGCAGAGGGAGAAGGGGAGAGCCGCGGGCTGTGAAACGCCGCCTCTCCTCTCTTCCGAGATGAAAATGCGTTTCATTTTTTTTAGTCCAGTCTAAAAATTAATCACTCCGCCACCACCTCTACCCCCAAAAACCCACCCCTCAAAGATCCAGAAAGAATGCGCAAATACGCACCATGACGCGCAGCCGGCAGTCCCTGGACCGAATTCCCCCAAAAGAGAGGAGGCCGGCGGGTGTAAAGTCCGGGGGAGGCAGAGAAGCGACGCCGGCGGAGTTGGAGCGCGGGAGGAGAGGCGAGTGTCCCGGAAGCAGAGGCATAACTCCGGCGTGAGTGTGTGCGTGTGCTGTCGGTCCTCCTCCGCTCCGCACACTGACGGCTGCACTGAGCGTCTGCTTGCTGCTGCTGCGGCTTCTGCTGCCGCCGCCGCCGCCGCTGCTGCTGCTGCTGTTGCTGCTTGCCTCACTGCGTTTGTGCGCGCGCGTGTTTGTGTGTGTCGGAGAGAGAGAGAGAGAGAGAGAGAGAGAGAGAGAGTGTCGGAGAAAGAGAGAGAGACAGCAGGGCTCGTTACGTCAGTGGCACGCACTCCCCGTGAAACAAGTGCGCGCACACCCGCGCGCGCGCAAAAGGGAGCCACTGAGCAAAAATGCATTTAAAAAACAAAAAAACAAAAAACAAAAAACTCGCACTTACTAAGACACTCTATGTATAGTTTACACACACACACACACACACACACACACACACACACACACACACTGGCACGCACTCCCCGTGAAACAAGTGCGCGCACACCCGCGCGCGCGCAAAAGGGAGCCACTGAGCAAAAATGCATTTAAAAAACAAAAAAACAAAAAACAAAAAACTCGCACTTACTAAGACACTCTATGTATAGTTTACACACACACACACACACACACACACACACACACACACACACACACACACACACACACACTATTACCATCCTCAATATAGCGTGAAGAAACTGCATCATGTCTCCAAAGGGAAAAGTCAGTCGTAAAACACCCATGTAAGATAGAATATGTTTTCTTTCACGTTTGCTTCAAAATCTAAAGATAAAGTAACATAGAACTAAATCTAAGGCACTGATGTGTATACATGTACAACAGATCCCGCAGGAAAGTAGTGGCTCGAATGTGTCGCTTCCTTCCCAAGAGGCACGCGTGAAGGGAGGTTTCCGAACGGCCACTAGGGGGCGGAAAAGGTCTCCTTTCGGCTCCCACTGCTCTGACGCTGCTCATTAGCCCCCCTCAATTTCCATCCTCTATCGTTCGCATCTCCGTGCAATTGTTATGGCACTGTCACGATTTATCTTATGACATAACTGCCAGAAAATTGCTCTCGAGGAGCTGAGATGAACGAGACACTAAACTCTTTTAAATAAGCACGTGGGCTAACGTTTTTTGTTTTTTTTGTCAGTTCACCAAGTGCAACGTGCTGACATCTCCCCGTCAGCAGTGATGGTTTTGTCTTTTTCATGTTCCATAGGTATTGCAAAGTAGCAATGCATTATTGTGTTCTGTATGCCAGGAAGTGGGACAGAGGATGCATGACTGATCTGTATCTTGTACTTTACATTTACCTTTGTGTAAGGTTTTCACCATGTTTTTTTATTATTTTTTTTCCATAGTAGCGTCATAGTAGGAAGGTATATTTATGTTCCCCTTGGCTGCCCTTGAAAATAAAGTTTATTGGGAGAAAAACTGAAATTCTGATGTAAATTTCCAAAGGAAAACTATTTATTTATTTATTTATTTTTTAACCCAAAAAGCTTTGCTTGCCAAACATGTAACAACCAGGGGTCAGATTGTAGATAGTAACATATGATTTTTCTTTCCCCCTAATAATCACTGCTACTACTCCTACTACGACCGTTACCACTGCAAGTGTTGATTCCAGCTTGTAATACAATAGTGACAGCATGAAATTGAGCCATCGACGGCAACAGGAAATGGCACAGTTTAGGACGTAGGGGGTGAACCGAAGAAGTGGAGTGTCTTTCAAGAATGCTCATTGCACTGAGATGCCCGCACACACGATTTGAGAAGAGTCAATAATGAAAGAGGACACGTCCATCAAGAAACTGAGTGTTCGTCTTTTTGTCACACCGGCTGGTCACGGCGCAATGGAACCGACGTTGGGCCGTTAACACGAACAATGTCGCTTCCGTCGCTAAATTTGAGTGGGTGGACAAAGGTAAAGGGTCTGCAGTTTGCCCCTATTATGAATCTGCCATTGCCATAAAGTGCCCTTTACATGGTGAAAGAAAGATGATTGACTGCCCTCAACGGTATCCTTTTTTTTTTTTTTTTTGCATTAAATTACGGATGATTTGCCCTCTGCGGGACGACGGTTCAATAATGTGTCCTGATGAGTGCCCTTCTGGGTAATAATAGCCCATGTAGCAGCACAGGGTGCCAGGACAAAAGTCTGAACCTCATGTCCTCAATGGGCAGTCTGGAAAGAGAAAAGCCTTTATGACACGTCCTCTATTCTGACCTGACACCTCGGCGCCCTCTGCAGCAGAGAGAATTAGCAAAGACAGTGACTGTCTGGGGTGACTCGTGCAGGTGGAAAATATAACTGTTCAATTAACTAGCCGTCAAATAGTGACAGTTGGCCACGCCCATGTTTGGTGCCAGACAAGAATGAAGATAAATTGTTGACATATTTAGAAAATGTAAAGTGAGGTCAAAAGAAAGAAAACAAAATCAGAGGGGAATTCAATCGCCGATTCTCGTAGTCCGACCAAGACTCCACAGGCCGAGGTCCTAATCTTAATCCATCCCTGTTGAATCAGTAGAACGCAGTTGTAGCGTCTCAGCGCTTTCCCGATCGCTGCTCCGTACGTCTTTTTTTGCAGACGTGTTACAAGAGTGCTACAGCCGGGCTTCTCCGTGCGCACGACATCTGGTGGACATTGCAAGTTGTCCCGGATCTTAGTGGGTTAGCGATCCCGTGGGGAGCAAGCGAAGGCAGCGCGTCGAGAGAAAGAAGAGAGCTGTGGAGATTGTGCGACTGCGATACAAAACCACACGTCCGCTGGGAGGGACACACAGAGACCTGACTTTGTTTGTGCGTTCCTGGTTGAATTAGCAGGCAGCATTGGCAATCCGTTGGAATGTAGCTGCTGTTTCCAACGAATGTTAAATATTTAATAGTGGTAGAGTGTCTGCCCTGAGACCGGTAGTTTGTGGGTTTGATCCCCAGCTGTTTCATACCAAAGACTGTGGAAAATGGTCCCCATTGCCTCCCTGCTTGGCACTCACTGTTCGGGGGTTGGAATTGGGGGATTAAACCACCCAATGATTCCCGGGCGCGGCACCACTGGGTCAAACAAATGTGCAGGATAGATTTTTGCATCCTTCGAAATGTGACAATGACTGGGACGTTAACTGTTCCCTGGACTCCTCTGTGGGGACAGGCATTCACCAACATCCTCTGAATACTTTTTGCCAATTATTTATCTTAAAAACTTTAGTAGAGTCTGTTTATCAGATATATTGACTGCATTGTTCACAGTCTGATTCTGCTTTAATGTACCATAAAGCCATTCTACATGATTTTCTCCAAGATGCTGAGACAAACCCAATTTCATCTTTTTATTATTATTATTAAAAAAAAACTTACAATGAAAAAATAATGAATTTAAAGAGTTTGGTTTTCCATTGTCTGTTTTTGCTATTAGAGGCTTTAATGCAGCGTATTACTTTGAAAACACTCTTCATATTGGATATCCAATGAATAAAGATTATTTGAGTCACCCTTGTATTTGATTTTTGATGTTGAAATAAATGCAAGTTATTCCTCAGTGGAAGAAAAACTTATATGATTTAAAACCGAAATGAAAAGTTGAGGAGCACTGGGTAGAAGATGATGCCTGGCGTGGAAGTTGCTTCATCACTGCTCTGCTCTGCTCTGGTCTAGTGTTCCAGCAAGCTCTCAAAGTGTGGCATTGATCCACAATTACCGGCATCAGGGAACTGAAACCCAAGCAGCTAATGGGATTGCATAATGAGTTATTATTTAATTACAGCTGTTATATTCCAGAGTAAACTTAAGGGGCTTATTTTTAGACTCGACCCATCCACCTCCGGCGACTTCTCTCCTCAGTATTGACGTAGCAGCTGTTATTTATACATACGGCTCTTGCAAGATTACACCTTTTTTATATTGTGGCAAGCCAACACACACGCACACATTTATATATTTCCTCAATGCACCTAAAATGCACTCTTAACATTTATAGGGGGGACTTGCTTTGAAATCTCTAAAACTCTTGCATGCATGTCCAAGTGTTCAATATTTCACATATTTAACAAACAACATGCTGTTCGCTAACAAGGTGATTAATCACAAAAAAATCACAATCACAAGTGTCTGATCGGCCAGTCGGCCACTAAATGTTCTGGTTCAATGACAGTCTGCATTTAAACAGTCCAATTAATCATGCTGTTCGCGTTTTGACATCCAAAAAAACAAAAACAAAAAAAGGGCAAACCAAAAGTTCACATTTCAAGTTGCTGAACCATTGACAACTTTTGTCGCTGAAAACCACCACTGTTGTTAGTATCAATTTTGATGTTTCAATGTTCAATGTTTGAAATGAAGAAATGAACGTTGCATTACCTTTGCATATATGTTCTTCTTTTATTAGATAAAATCACTATTGAATGAACTTTTCACTTTATCTTCCTTTAAATGTCCCCCTAAACGTAACGTAACGTAACACAGTGTAACGTAATACAATGTAACGTAATACAATGTAACGTAACACAATGTAACGTAACACAATGTAACGTAACACAATGTAACGGACCACAATGTAACGGAACATAATGCAATGTAACAGTGTAACGTAACAGTGTAACGTAACAGTGTAACGTAACGTAACGCAATGTAACGTAATGTAATGTAACTCAATATTGATTTTATCTAATGAAAGAAGGACATTTATGCGATGGTAATGCAATGTTCATGCCATCAGGTTCTCAGCGCTTCTTATCCAATCACAGGATGCATACGTGTAAAGCTCAGCATACATCCAGCTAGCTGGCCTCGGAATTGCATATTCGAGATCCGATTGGCTATTGCAACTAACTGCTGGACTAAGGCAGATTTCATAGAACCTGAGAACACAAGCTACCTGCTGGATTGGATGAAAACTCTACCGTAATATACGACAATGGAAGCAACTTAACCACGTGGCTATTATATGATGTGAACAGAGCCGACTGTGGAGAGTAACTTTATTATCATATTTATAGGAAAATTGAAGTTTCTAGTTTTCCGCCGCTGCTACAATGCATTGCTGCATGCATATATATTGACATCATGTTTTTCTCACAGTGCCTCGCTATTACCGTAAGATTCAAGGAAATTGTGTCGGTCAGCCCTCTAAAGTAAATGCGTGCTCCCTATCACACTGGAGGGGTATGTGTGTGTGTGTGTGTGTGGGGGGGGGGCTAATGATGACAAAGAGCGGTGATTAACATGATTGTCAGTTTCTTTTCTCTTTTTTTGTTTCTTATTTTGGCTTTATTGAGAATGATGACGGCCTCGTATCTCCGGGATGATTGATGGTGGTGGCGCTGGTGGAGTATTGGGTGGGTGCTGTGGGTGGGTGGGGAAAGCCTACAGGTTGAGAGCAGGTGGGTTTGCACTGTCAGAGCGCCGCCGCTCACCACATTCGTCAAGTCAATCACACGAACGACACCTGAGCACTCCAACGACGCAGGAAGGCTTCCTTTGAAGAGACTGTACAGCTTTTGAACGCGGCAGATAAATTATTATCCCCGATATGAAACAAATCCAACAAAATTCCAATGCCATTTGCAAAAAAATAATAAAAAAGATCAGAGGATCTCTCACTCGGCAGGCGGCGTTAAGTCCAGAGTCAATCTTCTAAATTCAATTCCAACTTTGGTGAACTTCAAAGATGAATTCCCGCTGCTCATCTTAGCGGCGTTATCAACGGCTGCGGCCGCGCTGACCTTAACGAGACTCACAACTTCCACCAAGCACTTCTGCTAAATAATGATTTCTCTTAAAAGAGGCTCGCTGGGTGTTTTTGTTTGTTTCGTTTTCTGAAGGTGTCAATCCCTGATCTCTCTTTTACACACACACACACACACACACACACACACACACACACACACACACACACACACACACACACACACACTTCACATATTCCTGCCTAATATCCTGCTTTAGCCTTTAAATGTGATCACCACAGGGACAACTAACTTGATTATTTTGTAAAATGGCTTCCAAAGATCTACGGATAAAACAGAGCTTATTTCTGCATTGGGGCTTCTCCACAAAAGCATTTATTGCGTTGTTCTATTATTTAATAAAGGAAAATGCAAACTCTGCATGGTGCCATCTTTGAATAGTTCTCTTGCAGAACATAATTTCAAGACACTTTCAATTTTCAAAGAAATCTTTTTTTTCCATTTCCCTCTCTTGGAACCCAGACTTCATGCTGAGAGAGAAGAAGCACACAAGGGTTATTAGTCAGATTTGAAGCTACACTGCTCAGGGAACCACACTTCCCAGAGTGCACCAGCAGCAACACATCAGCTGCTCGTTTGCTTGATGCGACTGACGCTGATGTGAAGCACCTGAGAGGGATTGGAGATCCTCAGGCAGTCAAACAAACAGACTTCAGAGAAGAAAGTTCACTCAAGGGTTCGGTCCAAAGACGCCAATGGTCTGTAAAATATTTCATTCTGCTTTTATATTGTTTGAAATGTTTCTTAATATGGTAAAATATTTAAAAGTAAAAACCCTGTTAAACGTTTAAACTCCACTAAAAAATTTTAAACAATCGTAAATATTTTGTAAGAGTCACTCCACGAGTTTGTAGATCCACTTTTTTTTCTGTCTTTCATTTAAAAGGCACAAGGCCTTAACTCGTATTTAATGCTATTTATGTAATCAAATGTTGGATGGAAACACTGGCATTTAATGTGACTCATTCAAAATGATGAATTCAAAGTAAACTTTTGTTTTTTCTATCTTTTAAGTTCACAACTTAAAAGATAGAAAACACAACTTAACAACTAAACCAGAGGAGGACTTGACAGTTGGTCAGTCAGTCAGTCAGTTAGTTAGTTAGTTAGTCAGTCGGTGAGTCAGTTGGGTCCTGGTTGAGAACATGATGCTTGACTATCTGCTTTCTTCTGGTCCCGTCCTGTGCAGCATGTGCTGCCTCGACCCACCAACCAGGACAGGTTTTCCCGTCTTCAGTTCCGAGGTCACAGTTCCCCGCTGTGCAGTTTTCGGCCTCCCTCGTTTCCGCTTTCCAGGCGGGGGTCCATCTCAGGGCTGTTGCACTTCCTCTGTGTGCACGCCCTGCTCAGTCCGTGAGTGCGAACATCTTAGTATTTGCGAGGAGGGTAGGGGGCGGGGGGTAGGGGTTGGGGCCGGGGCGTCAAATCGATGTAATCAAAATGAGGATAAGATAAGAGTTGGCTGCAAGCCAAAAACACAGATGGAAAAAGAGAATGAGCGATTGCTCTCTTCGCGGTTCTGACACGCGTCTCAATGCAGCCGCCGGGCTTGTGTTGGGCGCGTGACTGCCGCGGCTTATAAGGGCCTCATTAATGTCTCGGAAAGATGATTTGTGAAAAGGCAGAGGCACCCCGAAAGCTGCCGTTTTGCATGCGTGGCAAAAAATAATAAACCTCTGGCGTCAGAAGCGTTGCGCGTCAAAGCAAGCAGCTTTTTTTTTTTTTTTTTTTGTTATGAAGATTCTCCTTTGGAGTTCAGCTCAGTGCAAAAATATGACGTCTGTTCTCTGACGGTTGTTTGGGCTCTGAGAGGGGTCAAGAAGAGAAGAGCCGGCGCAGGAAGATTCAGTGTTCAATTTGGCAACGCTTTGCCAGCCATGATATCAGCACAAATATAATTGTGATATTCTTCCCGTTCAGATATGAGCTTCAGAGTTTGTTAGAATGGAATTCCTTCTCTGTGGCTGCGTTACATCGGACCAAATAAATGGCAAACAGAATGCACAGTCTTTCCTTTTGGCAATCAACAGAATTTTGTCACAGTCATTTTTTTTTTAATAATCTTTATTTATTCCCCTCTTCCTCCCTCTCCTCCTCCTCCTCCTCCTCCTCCTCCTTTGGGCTGTTGCCATTTTCTGAGTTGCCACAGCCAATCCTCTCCCCTCGCACCGAGTAACATCGTCTCCTCTTCAGTCTCCCGCCTGCCACTTCCAACCTCAGCATTCTGCCTCTGACATATCCACTGTCTCTTCTTTGAAGCGTACAACACGCACCAATGTGACTGATTTGTCATGCCGGTCATTTCCGAAGAGAAGCTCAACATTTCATCTCCGGCTGCGTTTCCATGAGCCCTGGAATTGTGCAAGACCCAAATATGGCAATAAAAAAGTGGTCATGGAAACCGCTAAACTTGGAAAAGCCTCTCAAGTATGGATCAAAGGTTTTGATGCCCTCATGAGGTGCATTTTCAGACGTGTCCATGTAGAGGTATACAGCTGCGTTTCCATGACTTCACTGTTTTTTTATTTAGTTAACTTCAATCAACTTGTTCTATCTTGCAACCTGGATAACAAAAACCTGTGCAGCCTTATGATGCCAAACAGGTCATTCTGATTCAGTGAGTAAAACCCAGAGGGGATAAAAAAAAACAACACTTTATTAAATTCACACGTCACCCATGCATCAACCCCATTAAATTTGATTTAATTGTAGATTGTTAAACGAGAGGACTACACACACACACACACACACACACAAAGACACTGCGTGCCCTTGAATCCTTTTCAAAAATGTATCAGTTACGCATGACGTGAGCTGCGAACATGAGAACACGTCGCACGTTAAAGTACTTTGTGTCGCTGTGTTTCCGCCAACAGTCCAGAGTGCACTTTGTGTACTCGTGGTGAGACTGCAGCCGAGTGCCGTTAGCGCAAGGATAAATCCCACAATGCAGCACATCGTCGACGTTCATTCCCCTTTAGCTTATTGAGAGCCGCTGGATGCCATTGAGAGGTTTTTCAGCGTGAGAAAAATGGTTTCGCTCCTGTAGCCACACGCTGCAGCGTGCTGGGGGATATGTGGGCAGAAATCTCCCAGCATGCATTGGGACTTTCTGTTCAGAGGACACGTGTTTAAAGTCGAGTGAAATGATGTTTTAAACGTGTTATTCTGACGTTGCCTGTTCCAGCGTAATTGGTTTTTTAATGTTCCTGCTGGCCCATCATCGTGTTTGTGGTGTGATGGTTCTGTACCATGAGCGAACTCGCATGCTCAATGGGTGAGCCACTCCCATGGGAGCGAATGAAGTATGTGCTGAAAGCCATTACAGCGATCTTCCTGCCAGGCGTTCACCTCTCTGCTTTATGCTAGTATCAAACCGCTCAAGCAAATTATGTATTTATAATGTGGTCCACTGAAATGGTTAAAGCTTAAGTAATAATGGGTATGGGCATAAATCCAGTCAATTTCCGGCCAATTCACTAGCAGGTTAAAATGAAACAGAAAGTACATCAGGACCCTACATGGCAACTTAACCGATAATTCAGAAGAAATTGATAAACCTTTAAGGCATTTTTACAAACACCTCCAAAATGACCCACAACAAGACACAATAGAAGACGCCCTTAATAACATTAACCTACCAAAGTCAGACAAGAAGACTACAACTATGGATACAGACATCACCATGAAGGAACCATAAGACAAATATTATTGAATAAGGACCCATCATTGGTTCATATACAATATACAATGGCAATGGATGTCATGAAAACTGTTAAGCTCGTGTTTAAAGAGAGCAATTGCAAACATTCAGAGCCATTCCTGCTTGACATCTTTATCATCTCATGGTCCCAAAATAGGTTCAGCTGTATTCTCGTAATGACTTCTGTAAAAAGAAAAAAAAGAAAAAAGTGATTTCTTCACACCATTTATGCACCTGATGACGCAGATGTGTCACCATCAAATCATAAAGACGAATAAGGACCAGATGTAACACAGGGTGTTAATAAAATAATAATCCCATTATGTTGATATTTTTTTTTTTTTTACAAAATATGAACCAACAGGGGAGCAGAAATTTAATCATACACCTCAGCGTGTCACATTTACACTTCCAACTTGAGTTGCATGCAAAACATTCTCACCACAAAATGTGGCTGCTCTTTGCCTTTATGATACAGTTCCGTTCTGTTGATTACAGCCGATGCTGGAGACGAGGTTTGGGGACCAGTGTTGTCAAAGAATGAAACCTTTTTATTCTCTCATTATCCTCACCACGCACTCCCCGCTGTGCTGAACGTGCACTTTTTAGTGAGAAATAATGAGGTCAGAGCCCGTAGACGCCAAACATTGACAAAATAATATTCCATATTTACATACTTTATTAAGCTGCTCCGCCGACGTTAGCCCACCGAAATTGGATTTCATAGCAATAATAGGTTTAAAAGGTTGGAATAATTGTAGAGTTTGCATGTTCTGCAGCTGCTGGCGAGGGAACCCTCAGGGTTCTCCAGCTTCCTCCCATAATTCAAACGCATGAAGGTGAAGAAAATTGGTGAGAGTGAGCATTGTTCCATGGAGATATATGCATAAAAGTGTTATTTCAGCACCGTGAACTTTTGCCCGTTAATGAAACCTGTTTATGCAATATGACAATTGGAATATAGCTTCCAATGACCTATCGGATGTGTCGTGGCAGAAAACTGATTAAGTTTTGTTGTGTGAAGGGCACTAGGGTAGCCGTTGAACCCGAATAGACCTCAATTTACGTGGTCCTGAAGCAAAAAGCTTTTGTTGGTTCATGGCATTTATTTAACATCCTCAAGGAAGACCCAGGACAAGCTAGAGGGACTTGGTCTCTGGGAACGCCTTGGGGTCCCACTGGATGAGTTGGGGGAGGTGACTGGGGCCATGGAAGTCTGGGCAGTCTCTGCAGAGACTGCTGTCCCCGCGACCCGACTCCCGATAAAGTGGCAGAAGATGGATGGATGGATGGATGGATGGCATCTTCTTTTGTATAATGACAAGTGAGAAACCTCCATCTTTTGTTATTCAAGCAGAAAGAAAATGTTACTACTCATAGTTTTCCTATGGATGTGATTGGGCGACATAAACCATGTTACCTCCTCGTAGTGAGCTTTCATGTGTGGTAATGTTTAATTAAACTCTTGCCGAAACCAGTCAGGGGTGACACGTACACATGCTCTACACTAGGAAAAAATAAATAAATAAATACACCTTCATGCTTCTCATTACAGATTTAAAAAAAAAAAAATAAAAGCGAAAAGAAAATCTCTTTATCAGGAGCTCGGCTCACATTCAATTAGTTATGGAAGACTGACTGAAAAATAAGGGAAAAGGAGGAAAATGAGCAATCCAACAAGCTATGCAGGGTTATCTTTCTGTATGATAATATGGACAGTAATCAAATACTCACTAATTCCATGGGGATGATACATGGAATTTATTCAATCCACAAAAGTATGATTACAGGATTAAGTGTACTTTGTTTGGGGGATAAAAGTTCACCTTGAAAAAGATGTAAAATTGCGAATGTTTTCGTTCCACGTTAACTTCATTTATTAATTCCACACACATGTCAGGCTGATAAATCCTCTCAGTTTATTTGTACGAGTTTTCTACAGGAACCTACCACATATTCTAACATAGTGATACCACACATTTTCTTGTAATGAGACAAGCAGCATGTTAATTGAATCTAGTACCTTGAGGGAGGAGCAAGTTGTTTGAAAAAAAAAAAAAAAAAAAAAGAATAATAAGAAACATTGTTCTCATAGCATTCAAGGCATGAGTGAAGAAAGGCAGTTTTGGATTTTGCCATCGGCTAACACTGTTGCACCCGACACGAAGGAGCAAACAGTGAGTGTGTGATCTCCAGGCAAATGAGCAGATAATATGCTACAATGCACACAGCGTGATTAAACAGACGTCACCATGAAATTTCCGAATAAGCAGTAGAGGATTCAGAATGTGAAAGCAGAATATTGATGAACTATTTGCACAGCCGCTTTTAGCTTTGCAACAAGCTGTTCACCTTCAGGCGCTGGTTCCCCCGAACCAGACTGAAACAAAGACAAAGTTAAATTCACATTTAAGACAACATATACGATCAATGTGTCAATCTTCTATGCCCACTTCCTCCAGCACTATCTGGGAGCGTATGCCCGCTGTCATTGGGCAAAGGCTGGTTACACCTTTGCCACTCCATCACAAGGCCACATAAAGAACAAACAAAAACATACAACTATTCATAATCACGCCTACAGAGAACGTAGACTTCCCATTTAGCGTTCCACGCATGTTTTTGGACGGTGGAAGGAAGTCCGAGAACCTGAAGAGAACCCAGGCAGACACAGGGAGAACAGCAACTCCACACAGAAACCACTACACCACCGCGTCACTAACCATACAGTATACGATATTAGACTTGCTCGTTTTAGAAATGATGACTCATCATCTCATGTCAAATTAAAAAAAAAAAAAAAAGAGAGAGCAATTTGTAGCTGAAGGAACGAGATTCAGAATAGCTTTTTGGTGTTGTTGCCATTGTCGCGGATTTAGTCTTTCGACTACTTTCAGTGTCTCCTATCAGTTTGAGTTAGAGTCTTAATAAGAGTGTATTATTTAAGGACATATTTCTTACTATACGAGTATTAAGCCAGTCCTCATTAGTACAGTGGACAGTATTTACAGATGTCATATCATATCATATGAGTCAATCGTGGCAAAGAGCAAATAGTCTGACATTAGCTTTGTTTACGTGGACACAAATACACGTAATAAATCTGGACAGGACTGAAAAAGCTTCATGTACACGTGTCATATAACTACAGATTTAGATCCACCATGGATTAACTCACTGTTTGAACCGAATGTTTTGAAGGAAATGTCGCTGTATGTAAACCTCAAGAACCTCCCACTAAAACCATTTAGAAATTAAGAACCTGATGAAACATAATGTAATTATTCAAATTGCTTTCTAATAATCTAATTCTGCCAGATATTAATTTCTTCCCATGAGGCGCTCCGCTTCCCCCAATAATCTCGCCCATGCGCAGCCATTCACACTGGCATGTGGTATTTTCCATGCAGCCTCCATGTACAGCTCAGACAGCCAGTTTCCCATTTTCCCATCAGCCTCCCCCATCAGGGACACGGTTATCAAAGAAGCATTAAATAATTTCTCTCTCGGCTCGCCTGCAGGGCTCCTAAGCCATCAAATCAGCTGAAATTTCATGGGTTCAGGGCTTTAGCGGCGCCTACAAGCCTAATGAATCTTGGCTTTAAGCAATTACATGACTAGTTGAATATGATTTCTTTCTTTTTTCTTGTTCGCCTTCCAGCTTCAAAAAGATGACTGTTGAAACCGAGCAGAAATAAAATATTTTCCCAACAGACTGTGTGAATTTTTTAATGTCTTCCACTAATTAATATGTAATTAATGTATTCATATATAATTATTTAATCATCCAATATGTTTGAGAGTTTCCAGCATACAAAAAAATGCTTCTTGCCAGCTTATAAGGGACCGCATCTGTTGGTGTCATTTTTTTTTTTTCCATTTCAAAATTGTTTGGCTCACCACAGGTGTCTCTGCCTGCTTGCACCTTCTTTCATATCAGCAATCATTTAATATTTGAGAGTGTAATTAGATGAAAATTCCTGCAAATCAATTAACACCACAACCCGGTTTAGCTTCTGGGGGGATCTGCAGGGAACCGGTCTCAGTCGTGATTGGTGCCTGCTGAATGTGCTTTGATGAGATGACTCATTTTTCTTGCTAAGCATGTTGGGAGATGAGAGGAGCTGCCGGAGAGCTGAGAAAGACTTTCCGGCAAAATCAGAGGATGCTCCTTGAGATGCTTTTGTCCAGGCTCCAAATATACAATGACAAGAGTCAGATAAATAAAATTTTGGGTTATTTTTCCTTCCGGGAAGATTGTTGGGAACCAGTCTCAGTTGTGATTGGTGCCTGTCCAATGTGCTTTGATGACCTGATTCATTTCCTCCCTAAGCGTGTACATATGAAACCTTTATATCAGCTTTGCCTGAAATGCCCTGAGGGAAAGTGAATGGAATGGTTGACTCGGAACTGAAATATATGATATGCATGCAGCGCCAGCCTCCCCACAGGGCCTCAATGAATTTGAGGAAGTAGAGACACCGTGTGTACAAAATGACATTGAAATTCACAAGAAACTATAGGGACGTTTCTTGCTGGTTTCCAGGTACTGCCATACCCGTATGTGTACTTGATGCACTGTCTCCATAGTGGCCAAACCAGTAATCTAATCAGTGCTGGGCCTTCCAGCTTCCCACTCTCAATTTATGACTCTGTATGGGCAGCAGGGAGAGTGCCTGTGCATTATAGTGCCCCTCTCAATGCTAAGCTGTCAAATGTGGAGCCAACATTGCCAAATGGAACATGAGCGGTACAACAAAAATGCCATATGTGCTTATGAGGATATGATGCATGACCTGAAATGCATCACCACGTTTTTTTTTTGTTATTCCATGCAATATTTAAAGACACACAAAAAGCATGGAGAGCGGCTGCAGTGTAAATGGTGAAATGCTCTGCAATGGTGAACCACCAGGCGAGTGAGCGCATCTCTCTCAATTTCCCACGTGCAGCATAATTGAAAAGGTTTAGGCTAAATCCTGCTGAAAATGTGAAGACTAAGCGAATATAGAGCATGAAGTTAATTTCACTAGAGCAGAACTGCTGCCCCTCAGGCCTGGGTAGCTCAGATGGTAGAGCATCAGACTTTTAATCTGAGGGTCCAGGGTTCAAAAGTCCCTGTTCAGGCGGAGCTCACATTCATTGTCAGTCATTCATTTTTAGACAGCCCATTGGACAGTGGACAGAACTTGCCAAAGCAATTTACACAAACAGTGTTTGCTCAGTTTTCACTCTCTGTAAGTGTGAGTAGAGTTTACGTTGGATCTCCGCTGTCGAAAGCTACGAGCAGTTTGACAGATAACGTCAAGAGATACACTTGTTTGGTGTATCTTCTGCTTAGTCATCTTTGCATTTATTAATCATCTTTGCCTTTGAGTGCATATACGCTGAGTTTCTTTGGTGTAGTGGTCATCATGTTCGCCAAGCACGGGAAAGGGGCTTGGCGAACATGGTTCTTGGGTCCCACTTGTGGTGAAAAAGCTCCGACTTTGTCTTCATGTCGTCGTCGTTACTCTCTTAAGGAGAAACAATTATTGCGAGGAATCGCATGACAAATGTCTCCATTCGCTGAGGGCAACCAATGCAAGGTGCTGTTGCCACACCACAGTGAACACCACCACACGCTGCAACTGGCCGTCAGCCTCTGCTGCGCCGTCCGAGTGGTGGCTATTCCCCCATGCCAGCTCACACGGATGACAAGTCCTCTTAAGTGGCCACTGTGGGATTTGGTTGCTCTTTGTTAGAGAAGACTGGGCCCAGAGAAGAGCTTCGAGGTTGACAGGGCGGTTGAAGCAGACGAGGAGTCAAGGAGGACGTCTCAAGAAATGATTGCCAAGTAAGGCCACCCTGACTGAGACGTCGTTATTATAACATCAGCCGTCATTATCCACTTATATATTGATAACACTTGTACTTACGTGTGTGTGTGTGTGTGAGAGAGAGAGAGAGAGAGACAGAGAATGGTTGTTTGCTTTTCTATGTGGTCCTAAGTTGAACTGGTCACTTGTCCAGGGTGTCACCCTGCCTGCGCCCTGTGACAACTGGGAGCGGCTCCAGCAGACCCCCGGGACCCTGAGTGTAGGATGCTGCAGGTATTGAAAATATGATGGATGGATGGATGGATGGATGGTTCCCAATGAAGAAACCTTGGTAAGAATTGCTTTACATAAATAGGGATATTAAAAACTGTCTTGAAAATAACAGAATTTTAAAAATGCAAAAGTGAGTAATAGCAGTGTTAACTATGGAAGGTCAGAGATCAAACTTGATTTAAAAAAAAAATGTATTGTTGCACAAAAAAATACATAATTATTTAAATTATTAAGAAAATACATAACATAAATCAAATGCAGTCATCAAAAATCGCGGGACCTGTTTGCAAGCATACAATTTAAACTTTGTTCTTTGGACCCAGCGACATCTACCTGCTTGAAAACCATCTGTCTGCCTCCGCTGCTTAGTAGACCTCAAGGCAAAGCTATCGGTATTGGAAAACATTAGTTTGAAGAAGAAGAAGAAGAAGAGAAAAAGTTCCGTCACAGGATTTCAATTTATTTTCAACGATAACGCAATGAGGACAGCAAATGTAAACCTCAGCAGAACGTACTCATCTGTCACAGTGCTCTAAGAGGAAGTCACTGTGGAAGGAACATAGGAAAGCAATAATGTTGCCGTCCAGCGCTGTGAGGAGTGCGTGTGTACTGTCACTCCCACTCTGGATTTCCTGTTCAGTGGCGTGAATAACGTCTAATTCCGAGGATGCTGCTTTCCCTGCAGAAACAAACGAGCTCAACAAACAAACCAAATACCCACAGTCTGCGACTCTGTTGTCGAGCCGACAACGGGAGTGCGAAAATATAATTACATGGTTAGTCTTCATTGTTGTTGTTTTTTTTTATATAATGCTGTTAATTAAAGTACTTAATTGTGTTTCTTTGCTGTAAGACGTCTATAAAGACCTTCCATTTCAAAGAAGCATCACTCTGCAACTCCTTGCAAAAAAAAAAAACAAAAACATCAAAACAGAGTTATTTACTGTGTCTGAAATTTCTCCCTATTCGCTCCTGTGTATAGTGAACTGCATACTATAGGAGATAGATGGATAGAGACTTTATTGATCCCTTTGGGATGACTCCCTCAGGGAAATTAACAACCTTTTTGTAGTGGTGTCCGAATCCTGAGTGAACATCAGCCTTCACTATATTGTGCACTCAATGCATCGCTAGTAGTAGTGTACAATGGATGGTCACCAACTCAGAAATATAGCCCATCATGCATTACGCTCACACTGACCCATGGACACACACACACACAATGCAACCACCATAACGTCATTAACGGCACCAATAGTAGTGTCCAAAGGTTTTTTTTTCTTCTTTTTGTTCTTTTTTTCTTTGGCTACTCACTAAACCTGATCCCTCCATTGTGACACAGCATTTGGGAAATGTTGCTGCTATGGAGAGAAAAAAAAAAAAATATGGATTATTATTTGTGCCACCAAATCCAATGATAAAGACATTACTCAGACTGTCTGCAGCACTCAGCCCCCAAAGAACATTGCGTTTCTTTTAAAAAAAAATAAAAATAAAAAACAGCCGCACTTTGAGGTCACACTGTCTCAGTGTTGCCAACAGCTGCCATAAAAAACAAAAAAATTGTTCCAAAATTCAAAACCCTTCCAAATTATTCTCGCCATGTCAGGGTGTCTTTGGGCGCTGATGGTTACTGCGAGTGGGCCAGGGACCTTTGTCTCATGTCATCTTGCACCGCCTCAACCCTCCTCATCCAAAACACTCAGTGCAGAAGGTTGACTCTAATGCACCGGCCTTAGGTTTGCTCGTGCCATTTAAGACCTGCAAACAGCATTAGCTGCTCCAGCGGACGGCCACAGAGACAAAGCGCTATGCAAGCAGAAGACTGAATGTATAAGTAGAATACACTGCTTTCCTCTGGGGGCAACGCAACCTGCAGCTTCTCCAGCCTCTGCAGGGCTGCTCATCACAGTCAGTGTCAAGCCTCCACTGAGCTGCTTCGCTGTAATAACTCCAACCTCCCGTGGCAATCTGTGTCAAATGGGTTTGACAGCAATGTGTGTGTGTGTGTGCGTGTGCGTGTGTGTGCATATGCGTGTGCGTGAATGTGGGGTTTTTATTGGTGCTGAAAGATTCATTTCTAACTGCAGTGAGAGAACAGGGAGAACTTTTCGTCTTTATGGGCTGTGTGTGTGTGTGTGTGTGTGTGTGTGTGTGTGTGTGTGTGTGTGTGTGTGTGTGTGTGTGGAGGGCGGGGGGTATTTGTGTGTTTGCTTGAGTGCGAGGTGTGTGTGTGTGTGTGTGTGATTGTGTGGTGGTAAGACGAACTGATGATCCTGACCTATGGGCACCTTTTGTTGTTGTTTTTTCACAGCCACACACACGTGCACTCCTTGGGACATTGTGCAACCTTGTGATATGCAAGATAGTAAGAGTGATAAATCGTGTGCATGCACACACACACACACATGGGTATGACACAGTATATCTTGGGTTAGTGGTAGCTGTTGAATGCAGTAGTGGTGGGTGGCGTTTCCCTGGTTGATGAATAGCAGCTTTCCATATAAATGAGTCTGTGTGTGTGTGTGTGTGTGTGTGTGTGTGTGTGTGTGCGTGTGCGTGTGCGCACTCTTGTCTGTCTCTCTGTGTTCATGAGGACCAACGTCTTGACGGACCCCCTCTGTTGCTTGTGAGAAAAAAAATTGCCGATCCACACGTAGCCATAGAATTCTTTGGTAAGACTCCACCTTGGAGTCGTGGAGGCCACATGGGATTATTGTGCGGGTCTCTAGTTCTATCTACGGCTCTCAGGGATTGGTCCACAGCTAAAGTGATAAATTGCAATCGTGTGTGTGTGTGTGTGTGTGTGTGTGTGTGTGTGTGTGTGTGTGTGTGTGTGTGTGTGTGTGTGTGTGTGTGTCACCTGGATAACTTGTGGGGTCTTGCGGGTGCCTCCACTGCCAGCTGATGTATCGTGTTGAGGGACCAGCCAATAGAAAATATGCTGAGGTTCACAGAGCAGTGTGTGTGTGTGTGTGTGTGTGACAGAGAGAGAGAGAGAGAGAGCTTGACAATGCTGTATCTCATGAGTGATGGACAGAAGACCTCAGTTCCATCAGTCTGCTGTAGTCACACAGACATTTATTTCCCCTTTCCTCCTCTAAAACACACACACACACACACACACACACACACACACACACACACACACACACACAAGCTTAAGTAGAGAGATGCAGACTATCACCTCATCACAAGCCAGTTTAGTATTTAGCAGAATTAAATCCAGCGCCTGTATTGATCTGTTTACATCTTTACCCTTGTTGGTTTTATTTTGCTTTTAAAGGTCAAGGGTGTAAAATTTTGCTGAATTAATAAATTGTGTTTTGGTAAAAGCTTAACATACCGCCCATAAGTACATAAGTGTTTACTCACAGTACAATAAAAGTAATTTGGTTTTCCTACCATTAGAATGGTTCCTGCTCCCAGTTAGTCGCCATCTTGCACCTTCATATTTCTAAGGAAGCCTAATGTGGACAATCCAGCTGCCCGACAGCGCGCTTTGTATTTAGGGTAAACGCTCACATCTTCCAATAAACCAACACAGAAGAAGGTGGATGAGTTATCCAGGTCTGTGCTCGCAGGCCACCGTAGCTCACTGGCAAGCTCGGGAGAGGAAGGGGACAGAGTCCCCAATGGGACACAACTGAAAGAGCGCTGCATTATGAAATGTAACCACTTGTGGCACTGCTTCATCTTAAAAATCTCCAAATATTACACACTTAACCTTGAAGCACTTGATTTATTTATTTTTATTTTTCACGATTTTTATACTTATTTATGGCTTCTAAACCGGAGCTGTGTACTAATTTCGCACCACAGCTGTAAAAGGCGAACATGTATAACAATAAAGTTCCTTGAATCCTTGGATGAGCCGTGCAGCAGGTGGCCTCCACTTCCCACGTCAGTTTGGTGAACGCATGATGAATGTCTTTACTTGCTGCTTTCTGACTAACCAGGTCACTTAGACAGATAATGTGATGCAGAGGAGTGGGCCGTTATTAAAATGCAAAACAAATCAGTATCAGAAGAGTTTTAGAATCCCATCTCGTTTCCATTTTTTTTCCCTTTATGAGGACACAGCTTAGATTTTCTTCTCTGTCTTTCAGCCGCAGATTGAAGTCTCAACTGTCTGGACTTTTTCTGCACTTGAAGATGTAACTGTATTTACATTTTAAGAGGAAAGGTCATGTAAACAAATGACAGACACCTATTGATTGTACAGCTAAATAGCTTTCAGTACACATTAGCAGCTATTTAAAAAAAAAAAAAAAAAAAAAAGCTCCTTTTCAGCTAATATTCCAGCCATTAGAAATGATTTCCTCTGCTTGAGTCTCCAACTTAATGCGGCCCAGACTAATGTGCACTGGCTTAGGTGGGCGTAATCGGATTGCTTCTTGTTCTGTCTGGCAACTTCGCTGTCAAAGTAAGTTAGAACTGATCGATACGCCGAATCCCAATTTGCTTACGAAGCTGCTTTCATGAGTTGTGCGAGTGCGTGCATGCATTGGAAAAGTTTGACTCCTTCGATGGGATGGTACACTGCGACCTGGACTGAGACACTGCAGTTGTACGATGGGGCAACCCCCGTGTGGTCAAACGACACATTGCACTCGATAAAGATTGACATTACGGACAAAATCTAAGTGCATGCTTCTTTAAGTCTTGAATGGAGGTCGGGGAAAGGATGTTGTGTTGGTGCTTTCAGCGTTATTACACAACCGGAGTAGTTTCTTACCTCTTCAGAGTGTTGTAGTCCTCGAGATTTGTCTTGGTCTCCAGACCACTTCCGAAGGGTCTCAGTCTCGTCTGGGACTTGGAGGCATTTCTACTGGGTCTTGTCATCTCGGACTGGGGATTTTCAATCAAGACCAGTCGAGACTCAGCCAACACTGCAATGACACGATAATAACAGCAAAGAATCAAGCTGCTGCTGTTTTACGGTCTTTTGGTGGCACCCAGAGTGACACCCTGCCCCCTTATTCCTGCTTAATTCAGGACTGAGTCTCAGCCATAAGGCCAGCTCTGGTTTATTTTCCAATTTTACGAAGCAAAGTAGCTCCATCGACCGTGCATCTCACATCAGCACGTTGTCGAATTCATGCTACATTCCAGGGTCCATGTTTTACTTCATTATGTATTCCTTTAGCTTGGAATTGTGAAGATGGGAATACCGCTCTCTTCTAATTAGCTGCCCACTTGGTTTGCTGTTCATTGTTCTGGTCACAGATTTTGTTTTGCATGGCTCCACAGTGGTTGAACTGTCTACTTCTGTCTGTGACTGCAGCCATTAATTAATTAAAGTTTTTTTTTAATTTGAGAGTTTTGCACAATCAAGACACTTCAGCCATTATTTGTGCCTGGTTTTCCTCCCTATAATGAAGTGAATGTGTGAATGAATTGTTATACAAGTCTGTCCAACCAATCGTGGACACCAGCATTTTTTCGGTACCAGCATCTATCCTATGATCTTCAGGGTATCAGATCTTTCCTGAATCTTCGTGTTATTGGATGTATTAGCCTGGAGGAGAAGTCCACGGCAGCTGGTCTGCGGCCAGCTTAAAGGATTTATTTTGCAAGCGCATTACGGGTACAGGAGTCACAGGTGGATTGTTCTGGAAAAAGACAAAACAATTGTTATAATCCAAATACTCTGAATTGCCATCTAAAAAGATAAACATACAAACAAAAAACTTCCATCATAGAGAAACATGGTGTGAAGTTTACTGCATGCATCTCTGCAGACTTTGTTTCTCAGCACCTTAATTAAACTTTCATTTTTTATTACCAACGATGGTTCTTAAGCTGTTTCCCCGTTAAATCTGAAGCAAATGTTATGGGAAGCTGTGGAAAATAGCCCTCCCACCATTCTAACTGGGGTGTGGGAATGACCTGCTGACATACACTCTTAACCAGAACAACGTAAAAATCGAAGATTTAAGGGGAAAATGATGGTGTCTGACACGCATCAAGTAGTCCCAATCAGAAATACTTGGAAGCGTGAACTTGGGACAAATTGAACAGATCAGTGGGAAGATGAAGCTGTGCACAATCTGCTCATCCTCTCCCTTTGCCAGACTGCGGCTCACACAATTTAAGTTGCTACAAGGAGTCTATTTCAATAAATCTTTCAATAAATCTTATTGCCAAGTATAATGGAACCACATGACAAATGCCCTGCCCCTTTGTAATTTAATCCATATGGGGTTTTGTGCTCTCAGCCACACACTGTAAATTCTGCACTGACGTCTTTACGGTTTTTAGGAGGGTCTTCAGATGACAGGTAAAGACGGCCTTTCATCGCTATAATTGGAACATCTATAGAACCCCTAAAATTAATAATAATCTTTCACCTCTTTTTTACAACATACCACATTAGACTACTACATGCCACATTAAATCACAAGGATAATCTGGCTAGCTAGCACAATAGAATGTTGCCACCGAAAAGTCTGAAATACAGAATGGAAAAAACATCTGGCCTAATTCATTGTTCTGTTCCTTTGAATTAATTGTTCCAAGACTGCAAGTTCACTGTTATTTTCCTTGTCAGACTCCTGAGGCTCCTCGGTTTCCATCCAGGACTGCTGTGTAAATATTGAGGAGATGGTTGGAGATAAGCTGAGCAAGTTATTTACTTTTACCTCATATATCTGGTTACTCTCCCCACTCCCTCAAGAGATAAAACCTTGCAATATTTCACGTACAAGGTACTTTCAGATTTCACACACACACACACACTCACACATCTAGAGAGAAAGCAAGTTGTACTGTTTGGCTTCTTTAATGCTGTAATTATGACGATGAAACGGAAAGGTGCTGATTCACTCACTGGGGGCGTGAAGGATTGAATCTGTCCAACAGGCAAAATAACACACGCAGACGCAGATATAGGTTATTTAGCATGTGCAGCACGCTTTACCAAAGCTGACTCATTCATTGGTTTGGACTTCACCAATCCAGGAGAAGGCCAAGCTGTGTGTCTTAGTTTCAAAGGGAGGGCTGGATTGACCAATCACAGCTTGATAGAAGGTGGGCGGGACAAAAATTAGACGGTAGCATTGTGTAACTTTTGCTGTGTTGTGCGTTTGAAATGGGATTGTATGTTGATGATACGCATGGATTTATTCGACTTGGTCAGTGTGTGTGTGTGTGTGTGTGTGTGTGTGTGTGTGTGTGTGTGTGTGTGTGTGTGTGTGTGATTCATTATGTGTCTTGATTGCATAGCGCTGACCACGGTGATTATAGTTTTGATTATTATTACTTTCGTCGAGTTTTTGTTGAGCAGGTTGCTTGTTGTGGAAAATGTTATTGATGGGGTCGGGAACCACAGGGCCATAGGAGCCATATCGATGAATGCATATGGCTCTGAGAAAGAAAATTCAGCTGACAGTCCTCAACTCGACAATTAATCAATAAGCCGGGAGCATCGGCCTGCGTCCACCTCCGACAGATCAGCGGATTTCAAAATAAAAACACTGCTGTCTAGAAATTGTAAAAACATAGAAACGTTTCATTGTCAACACAGGTGTTGCTAAACATAAAACACATCAACACGACACATACTCAGGGCAGACAGGTTAGGGTGGGTGAATGATTTTGGGCGGAGTATTTGGGATTTTTCACATCCACTCGACCAACATGTATACCGTGAATTCTGCTTCAATATTATACTTTCCTCTCTGTGTGTCTGCAAGAGATAGGGGAGCTTTACCAGTGCTGAAACCCAATACAATAAGGAGATACCCCCCTGCTGCCATTAGTAATCCAACATTAGCCAATCCTGCTGTGAGAGATCAAAATGTCTCACTTGTTCCAGAACTCACCGGTCAGTCCGTCAGGCCGAAGGAAGCGAGAGTTCAAGACGTAAGATAATTGGTCTTTTTGAAGAACAGCTTTTTGGTTTTCTTGCATCGGCTTCAAGGGTTTAACCTCTGCCTGTGATGGCGGCAGACATCGAAAGGTCTCGTACGTTCCACGCAAAAGCACGGCTCCTCTTTGTTCTCCATCCCGGCACGTCACAGTCAGGCCAGTGAAGTTTTTGCTAAGTTGCCGGGGAAAGTTTCTTCAAGCTCATTCCCGTCAAGGCGAGGCAGTAGATTAATATGTCCAAAGGAAAGGAAAAGCAGTTCATGTATTGGGATAGTAATTTAGAAGACTTTGTGGTGTGGTCTGCAGCAACAATCCATCACCTTCTCTTTGTATCCGCCCCATTGCATCGTACCTTGTGGGTACCTGTGGAGCGGAACATTCAATAGTCGCTGTCTTCTCTTGCTTTGTTGAAGATAATGTCTCATTCTGAAGCTATGTAAATGCTTGTACTTGGAGAAATTGGCCATGAGTTTTCGTGTTCTTTTTAATATATCAAGTTGCAAGTGCAACCAATCAAGACAGTGTCACCAACACCACACCAAATTCTTGTTGTGATTGTGTACTATCCTAGTACGGGATAGCACAAGTTCCAGTATTCAAGAAATGTTGTCAAGTTGTCAAGGTTCCTGTGTTTTGTCGAAATCAAGCATACCGTCTGCATAGTACTGTGATCACGTTTCTTTCCGTGTGTGTGTGTGTGTGTGTGTGTGTGTGTGTGTGTGTGTGTGTGTGTGTGTGTGTGTGTGTGTGTGTGTGTGTGAGAGAGAGAGTGTGTGTGTGTGACAGAAAACCAGTCCAAAACTGGAAGCACGAGGACTCACTTGTTTGCTGTGTGTCAATTCAGGGTCTGCATCCTTGAAGTGCGCATTTTGAAAGGAAGTTGCGTCATCGCACTGCGCGAAGGCTCCTCCCAATTCCCAAGGGTGCTCAGGACGCTCAAAATGCGTACTCGGAAATACGCACTCGTTTTAGCCGATTCCAAGGATGCACCGCTACTATCCTTTGCGTACTTGGGTATCCCATGATGCTTTGCGTGCTGCTGCAAAGCATCGTAGGATCCTGGTAAGTCAGCTGAAATTAGCGGCATTTTCTGGCAAAGACACGACATATAAATTTAAATATTGAAGTTTCACATAAAGTATCCAGTTTTTAACGTAGGATTTTATTTATTTGAACATCCAACGGCATCGTTAGATGGCGAACCAATGGTTAGCTTGATACTATAAAAACGTCACTTCCGGGGTTGGCCAGCCGGAGGGAATGGCAGTGACGAAACGAGGAAATACGCCGAAGGCTACACCGTCCCGAGTGGTTACCGGGGAGGCGGGGTTTGGTCCGTCCTTCTAGGCTGGGTAATCGAAGAATGCTTCCTTCAGACGGACGACACTCGGGTTGTGAGGAGTTGGCCCTCAGCACTAATGAGCTTTCAATCTTGTGTGTAGTGATAGTGTCCACACTTAGCTGTACGTGATTTGTCTTTGAGGACTTAAACGCAGTAGTCATAGTAGTAGTAGTAGAGTCTGCACACGGGACCACCCCCTGCTTCATGTGCTCTTAATCCTCCAGTGAGGAGACAAGAAGGTCAATCTTGAGCCCTGTGGCCTGCACTTCCCAGCCAGGGGGATCACAAGTGGTAATGGACCTTTAACAATGCAGTCAAGTGAGCATTGCAAATGGACAACGCTTAATGTTTTTACGGCTGGTACCTGTTTCAGTTGGATCAATTTCTAATCCTGAGGTCCTCTTTTATTGTCTGTTCCAACAACTCAGTAGCCCTTCTTACTCTTTATTTTACTTTAATTGAGTAACAAGGGCTGTAATCAACAAGAGAAGTCCACTGATTAAAATTCTAAATTCATTCTGAGTAAATAAAAGCTTGTAATTTAAGAATATTAAATGTTATACCTATTGTTTAAGCTCAAGTTATAAGACACCAGTCTTTGGGCTTTAATAGGGTTGCATCACGTGCACCAGACCAATATCTTCCCTATTAAAAATAGAACAGCATATATTAACTGACCCCAGTGACCCACAACATTAATTGGCAGCCTTGCTTTTCATATATGAGCTCAGCTTCACGGCTGTGATTTCAAAACTCAACTTCTTCTTCTCATGAACATTTACTCTTGTGAAGTCCACCTTAAAAAAAAAAAAAAAATACTTCTTTATAACAAGGCGAGAGCAGTTTGACATACAAATACTGCAGCAAATGATGGATAGCATGAACACTGGATCATTTTGTTGTATGAAGTTTGTCTTTTCTGCTTCATCTGTTTTAACAAAATGCCACCTTTGTCTTTGAAACAGTTCAGCTGGCTGTCAGAAAGGATCCTTTTACTCTTTTATTTCACGAAGTCGTGCTCTGTTCGGTCCAGCAAATACAAAGTGTGCAAACAAAGGGAAAGGGGCTGTTCTTAATCACAATTAACTCAGTCTGTGCTATCTGACGGCAGGGAAATAATATTAATAATAATAGTTTGGAATAATATCGCGCTTTTCTCGGAATTGTAAGCAAATTCACATTTAAACCGTAATTTATTCACACACCGGCGGTTGAAAACTATGTGTGCAGCCACAGCTGCTCGGGGGCAGACTAGTCGCCAAAGAACGGAATTGATTAACTCACACGGACACCGCAGCCCTTTCAAGTAACATCATTTATTTCCAAAGACGGTGCACTATTGAAATGAAATGTGGTTTTTTTCTGTTTTAGGTAGGATGTGGGAATAATGTGCAATTTGGACATTTCCATGTCCATTTCACTGACTGACTGGAAGACTTGTGGTCGCCATCATCAGCTTTGTTGTCACACAAACGTGCACAGACGGAAATGTGGGTACAAGTGATCTGACAGCAGTAGACTGGATTTGATATAAAAGTCAACGCAGCAGGGACTCTATTATGTATCCATCAGTGTGCAACTGACCTGTCGTGGTGGCGTGAAGCCACTCTTTCATGGCTCGTGTTCGCTAGCGTCCTGGGAATTCAACAAAGCAATCCAGGAGTTCTGACACGGTGTGCGTGGCGCTGCGGAGAGCATTTTTCACTTATGCCTCACGCATCATCCAGCTCAAGAATATTCTTGCCTTTTCAAATGATTCTCAGGCGATCCGCAAGGTCTCCTTCAAACAGGACCCCCCACGTTTTCAAGAGAGGCGATTGGTCTCATAGCAGGTGACCTCAATCTCAAACATAACCTCCTACAGATCAGGTTCAGTCCAATTTACCATGGCCAAATAGCCCATGTTTGTATGCATGGTACATTTTGCGTGATGGTCTGCAGTTAAACGTGCAATATACTCTCAGCGTCCCTGGGTTATAAACTGCAACTTGAGGTTTTTTTTTTTTCCCTCATGCGAGAGCTGTTTAAGTATTACAACCTCTAAGCGGCTTAAAGCTGTTCATAGCGTGAATGATCATTTTCTTTTTTCCACCCTCAAATTGTCTTGCTTGAGTCAGCTTTACATAAGTATTTCAAAGTCTCTCCCTCTCTCTCTGTGCGCACGTGTACACAGGTAAGGAATAACTTGTCTGTGTGGGTTCTCTCCGGGTTCTCCGGCTTCCTCCCACACTCCAGAAACATGCATGTGAGGTCAATTGAAGACTCTAAATTGTCCGTAGGTGTGCATGTGAGTGTGAATGCTTGTGTGTCTCTATGTGGCCCTGTGATGAACTGGCCACTGGTCCAGGGTGTCACCCTGCCTTCGCCCTAAGACAGCTGGGAGAGGCTCCAGCAGACCCCCAGGACCCTGAATAGGAATAAACGGGTATAGAAGATGCATGAATGAATGAATTAACCCACAAGCAGGACACTACTAACGGGAATTAGGTATATGATATATGTCTTCACTGACACTTTTGCTTTTTTGCATGAGAAGAACTGGAAGTTGTAAGTGATTACTATCACATTGCAATGCAAATAAAGGACAGAGAAAAAGACATTGTGGCCATGTCAGGTGACCGTTGACTCAAGACTGCTGAACATGTAGCGGTTGGCTGCAGCGGTGATGAGGTCGGCCAGGGGATGGGTGGTGCCGAGTCTGCAGGCGGAGGTGGCTGACAGTGACCATGTTTCAGATCCGTGTCGTCAGACTGGAAGGACACGTGTTCAAAATGCGGAGTTTAGAGGTGGTTTGGATTTTGCCGCTGCGCCATACTTTGGCCAAAGGTGGAGCGGCCCAGTTGGAGGCGGTGCTTGATCTCTGGCTCTGATGTGCAGTCATTGGAGATTTTGGAGCCCGGGTAAATGAAGTCTTTAACAACCAGCAATGGACCTCAAACTGTCAGCAAAGACTTGTGACAATAGCTGGTGGATCGCCGTAGTTTGCGGTTGCTGGATAAATGCTCTTTGCGTTTCTCTTCATAAAACAAGGCTGCTGCTGAGCAACAGAAGGTTGTTGGTGTTTTTTTTTATCACACGTTTGTTTCTTTCCAAACTTCTCGTGATGACAGTCTGTCAGTGAGGAGATAAGGCTGCAGAAAGCAAGGTACAAAGGGCTCCAGCCCAGATGTATCTGTGAACTCTGCGACCTTGAAAAGTGGCTGTGATCAGCCACAGCTGTCTGTCAGAATGAGATCTGAGGAGGAAAAAGCTCAAGCGTCTTTTACATTTGTTTGTTGTCTTTATTTCAAACTGAAGTAAAATATATAAAAAAAAAAAGTTGAATAGAGTAGGAAGAAGCTTCTGCAGTTTGACCCCAAATTCTAAACTACTTAATCAAGATACCGAATACTAAAATGATGAATGGTCCACTCTAAATACTTAAGAAAAAAAAAAAAACTTTTAAATTTTATATTTTTTTCTTTCTCTGTCGAAGTCAGCTTTTTTTAACTCATGGTCACACATAACTATGTGTTATTCTTCTTTGCCAGCAAGGCTATCACGCGTGATTTGTGTCCTCACAAATGTGTTGACGTGAACTTGTCACGTCTCACAGTGGCGTCAAGGCCTGTCCTCGACAACAACACATCACTGAATGAATACGTAATATTACGAGACAGCTCAGCAGCGCAGGATAACGACTTTGTTGGGTTGTTTTTCGGATCACTGTCCACGTGGCAGAATTTGGCTTTCAAGGTTTGTTTCAAGGTCTAATCAGTACACGCTATTCAAGAAGCCAGAACCCACTAAACAAACTGAATTTCCAATCATGCTTGATGAAGCTATGCGGGAGCGTTAATGACATAATGCAATCAGTTGCACCGGGCATGTGACCTCAACTTTTTTGACGTTAATTTCTAAGTGCCATTTGCTGCGTCCTGATTGGCCGCATTTCCACTTTAAGATCAAGCTCGGGCGCACTTGCTCCGCCCGGCCTCCAGGGGATCCGACGTCAATCAGCCAATAGCATTGTTCCAGTTGCCTAAGACTTAATGGCACGTATGAACAGGGTAGGGAAAGGCCCTTTGAAAAGTTGTTTTTGCTTTGTGTTGTTTTACTAGATATGTAGGTTTGATGCTTTTATTGACCAGTTGGGAATTAGTGGCATCAATGACATCCAGAGTAGGAGGGGATTTGCAATGACTCACTGTTTGTTGTTCTTCAGCTCTCTCTCCCAGATAAACACACAAACAACACGCACTGCGGAATCGATTTCTTCCATCAGCAAATCTATTTTGCAATTACAGAAAAACACACAACCACGTGTCTGACATTCCGGGGCCATCTCTGTCTCATACATACAAAACAAATACATAGAATGAAATATTTAAAATTGACTCTGGATGAATTTCTGTGACCCCAAGCTCGGGACTAAGCGGCTATGGAAAATGAATGAATGAATGAACGAATGAATGTGTGTGCTGAGAAGAACAGAGTCAGTGGATGGTTAAAAAAAAATACCTCAGCCATACCACCGGGGGTTCTGGTTTTCCCACTTCACAACAGCAAAACATCGGCCGCCAAGTGCCCTGAAGTCAAGAGAAACCACTTATTTCTGTTGGGCAGCTTTGAAAGGTGGCATTTAAGAACATTTCATCGCAGCAATAGAGGGGAAATCACTGCCGCATGTCAACAGCGTTGGCATTGACCACATCCATAATAGAGCACATATTAAAATCTTGCTGCATTTGAAGGCAGCAATATTTTAATATTGAATATTGAAGGCATTTGAAGGCGGGGCGACACGGTGGCGAAGTGGTTAGCGCTGCCGCCTCACAGCAAGAAGGTTGTGGGTTCTCTCCGGGTTCTCCGGCTTCCTCCCACACTCCAGAAACATGCATGTGAGATCAATTGAACATGCTAAATTGTCCGTAGGTGTGCATGTGAGTGTGAATGGTTGTTTGTCTCTATGAGGCCCTGCGATGAACTGGCCACTTGTCCAGGGTGTCACCCTGCCTTCGCCCTAAGACAGCTGGGAGAGGCTCCAGCAGACCCCCAAGGACCCTGAATTGGAATAAGCGGGTATAGAAGATGAATGGATGGGTGGCATTTGAAGGCGCGGAAGAAAACGACTGATCTCAAAACCTTGATGAAGATGTCGTGCTACTGCTTTTTTTTTTCTTCTAAATGAGTAGATACATCAGTTTGTTGATTCATTGTAAGCAGAATGGGAAATAGGTTTTGTTTAACAGACCAGTGATATGTTTTAACCTAAACATTTTTTTAGTGTATGCTTCATTTATTGAAAAAAACAACAAACTGGCCTCCAGCAGTTATGTTTTCTTCCGAAACTAAAGTGCACTCGGAACTCAAAGTGACCGTTGACCCTTTGTCTCTGAAAAGAAATGAATAAACCCCCGAACCTGCAGTGCAGAACTTTTGTTGCCCCATTCTGTCAGCGAGAGTAATTACACAAACACACTACAGCCTCCACTGTTTGCAATGGCTCATTCCCACAGGCAAACTAATCTTCCCTTTGCTGCTGGGGCCAGGATAAGAAAGTCGATTGAAGACTGTAAAATATAGCGAGACCTTCCCCGGCTGTAATAGGGTTAATAATCCACGGATGAACTATGAACCCGCTGCAGTCCAGGTTGGAAAAGAGAACTGAAAAGGAGAGGGTGGAGGAAAGGGTGAGAACATAAATGAAATGAAATCTAGAGCAATAGAGATGCGGATAGATTAATAGGTTAGGAGAGACATAAAGAAAGAAAAGGGATCATCAGTAATGGAACAGTATGATATCAGCACAGAAAGTGTCTTTACGCTTTGCCTCAGAGAGGAATCGATTTAAAGCTGGCAGCCTCTTTTGTTGGCCCCTCCGACTGAATGACTGGCACCAAAATAACTTCATAGCGCTGAAAGTATTGGATGAGAGAGAGAGAGAGAGAGAGAGAGAGAGAGAGAGAGAGAGAGAGAGAGAGAGAGAGAGAGAGAGAGAGAGAGAGAGAGAGAGAGAGAGAGAGAGAGAGAGAGAGATCCCCTGCTTGCACAGGGGGGGGGGAGTAAACGGATCAACTGAGAGGAAAGGTGAAAAAAAAAAATGATGTGAGATTTTTTTTTTTCTTTGAGAGCAGGAAGAGACACCGCGTGTTTGCCTGTAGCTGCGTTTCCACCACAGTTTTTCCGCAAAATGAATGCAATGTTTTCAAAGTCCAAACATAATGCACCATTTTCACTGGTCAGTGAACTGGTCACGTGACCCCGTACGTCACGTCCGCTGACGTGCAAATGCAAAAAAAAAAAAAGTGTTTCCATGACACTTTTGTGATATACCTCTCTATGGATACGTGTGGAAAACCACGACATGAGAGCATCAAAACCTTTGAACCGTGTTGGAGAGGTTTTCCCAAGTTCAGCTGTTTCCAGCACCAGGTCTTTTTTATCGCCATATTTCGGTTTTGTGCATTTCTAGGGGTGATGGAGATGCAGCCACTGATGTGCAATGAAAATGAACAGTCCAAAAAAAAAAAAGAAAAAATCTAAACGATACTGGGGAAATATTAAGCATGTCACATGTCTCCTTGGTTAATCTCTGAAAACTGCCTCTGGGAGCATTTTTGAAATCACAGCTAATTAGCACAGAGACACATTTCCCCAGAAGTATTGCCTGCCAACCAGTCTGGCTTGGCAGCCTCTCCTCACAATGTTTAAAAAGCCCACAGTTTTATAGCCTGAATGAAAATCAAATGACTCCTTCTGTTCACATCTTGTACACTTTGCATCCGTTGCAAGTGCGTGGAAAAGCCCGGACTTTGACGCCAAGAGAAGGAAACGCAGTTTTCCCACAACACAAAAAAAAAAAAAAAATGCTCTTTAATCTGTATAGTGATATTAATACGTATTTGATGCGTTTGTGATTGTGTATCCTTGCTGAGGCAGGAGCCGTCCTCGGGGGATGTTGCCTGAACAAGATATTTGAAACGAATCAATGATCTCCTGTTGTAGAGGCTCAGGGATTTAATCACTGTGTTTCTCTGAATTGCACTGGCGCAGTGTCAGGATGCATCGGCATCCCTAAAGTTCCCCCAAGAATGACTCCTTAGACAGTGGATCTCCTCTTACTGCCCTTATTGCAGTTTGCAGATATGTGTATGTGTGTGTGGGGGGTTGTTTTCTCTGGAGACGTACTGTTACATACATGACGGATCAACTAATTAACATAATGAAGTAGAGTAGACGGCTCAAAGTACCCAAAACTGTGCACTGCTGTCGCTCCTTTTCAGACTCTGCCGCCGGTTCATTTCTTATGTCGGGGTCTGTGAGGAAAGATCATTTGTGGGCTGCGTGGGATTTTTGGTTGCAGTACCTCGAATGGCCACTCGAAAAAAATAATGGAATGGAAGTCCAGTATCCAGTTGTTACAATACATCCATGAGAAGGTTGCGGCGAGCTTCACTCCCATACACTAAATGGACCCTGTTTGATAGGGTGTGCTCCAGCGCCCCTAGTGGACAGGCTTCCTACTTACCTGTCCTGTCTCCTTCAGAACATCTATATGTGAATTTATTAGGCAAAATGATAAGAACTTCCTTAAAAAAAAAAAAAGAAAAAGAAAAAAATTGATAGGTGAAAATTCAGATTTTTTTTTTTAGGGTGGCTTCATAAATAAATAAGTAAATGCCGTAAGGGGGGAAAACAGAACTTTAAAGCTATAATTTATATTAAAAAATAAAATAGTTTGCACCACAATGTGGGTGTTAACCCTAAGAGACAACTTGAGAGTGAAAAGTGTTCTTCACGTTCAACCCCGTGATGCCTGGCTCTTTTTATTCCACGCCTTCCAAAGGGACGCCGCAGCATAGATAAGTTGCTCTTCATGGCCATTGTCAAATCGAAGATGGATAGCACACGGATAGCGAAGCAGATTAATACCGCTTGGTCGAAGGCCAACTCAACAAGCTTGTCAGGTTTGAGGTTCCAGTTTGCCAACAGTGACTCAGACTCAGTGTGGATGGCTGACCGCCAAAACAATTATAGGGCCACAGGGAGAGAGCCTTCCTAGAATACTCCTCTCCTCCTGGAAACACCTCATATCTCAAAGCTCAATGGTAAGTGCAATGCTAACAAAGTAGCTGGTAGATAGGTGGAGGTCAATTGACTCATTAGTCCGGTTGATAAACTGGCATATGGAAGGCATTTTCAAACATAAGGACAAAATTGGCTCCACTAGTGGCTGATGGCTGGATGGCCTCCCTCCATCAAAGTGGAGATGATGAACCGTATGGCACAGTAATGGGTGCAAATGCCATATATTGAATAGGTTAGGATAATGTCAAGGTGCATTGGAAATGATTCATTTTAGATAAGTGGCAACTTCAATGCAGAATCACTGAATAGAGTGTCGCATCATTTATTTCTTCCCAAGGCTGATGGTAGCCTTGATGGTTCAGCTACCCTGCTGAATGTCTGCGGCCCCCGTCGATGTAGTATAAGAACTGGATACCGGACCGGCAATATGGCGCGGCAACGACTTTTACCAATTTCCACTCGACGTACTGCCGCAATAAAAATCCCATGGGCCCAAGACGTGTCTTTAAAATGGCTGACAGGACGAGTGTGACCTTAAACACAATTCATAGCAAATATTTCTACTGTTGATTTTTCATTTGTGCGCTTTCAGTCGCTTAAAAAATGATAAAGGCCAGAAAGTCACCCTAGAAGAGTTCATTCCTAGCGTTACCTTGGGACAGCCAATGGCTACTTTTCCTTACGGGGAAGCTGGATCGGCTCCCGCAACACCTGCGACAGTAGAAGTTGGTAGTGAAATTGACTGGATAGATAGAATTTCCTTCCTTTGGACCAAAGTTGGTTTCAAAAATAGACCTTATGGCCACTGCCACTCCCCTTCTTAATTCCAGCTAAGTGATATGCTTAATTCAACGCTAATTTCCTAATTTAGCGATCTGTGCACGCCTATATATTGTTTACCCCCCTTCCCACCTGCCTCTTGCTGAGCTCCGTGCATTCTATCTAATTTGAAGATGCAGCTTTAAATTGGATGGGATGAATAGAATAGAATGCAGCGCTGTAGGAGCCAAGGACCCGTTTGCATTCAGGCCTCGTATCGCAGCTTTGTAATCTACGTTGGTATTCTGCGCTGGTTCCCGCCGCCCGTCTCTCTCTCAGCTTAACTTCCCTTTCTACTCTCTTGCCCGATCAGTTTACAAAGAGGAGGCGTAGCGTACGTTTCCGTCCAAAAAGCAGGACAAATTAAGTCCTATCGAGGCCCAGCCACGCTTGTCGGGAGCTGAATAGAAGGGGGACATGTTTGTGTGTGTTTGTGTGTGTGTGTGTGTGAGAGCGGTGGGATGTGATACCAGCGCAGGGCAGCGTTTCAGTGTACGAGTGTTGGTGAGTGTACGTGTGAGATTGAAGTGCCATTTCAGACGGAGAATCACTGAGTTTGCGTGTGCTGAACTGCAGGCTCTACCGCTCTCACCAACCATGGTGGTCACCTAGACTGCGCTGCTGTGGTCAGCAACCCAGCATACAGCCTGTAAAAAGAACCACGACTTATAGATTCAGATTGAAGAAAATAATGAAGTGTTCCATTTGGAGTAGAAGCAGGACTGAGTAATCACAAGGGTACAGAGGGTACAAAGCAACATCTCGGGACATTGTGTCACTTCAGTAGATCCACTACCTGCTGGGGCACATTGAGAACAGGAGCAGTGTGGCCCAGGTTATACCAGGCTGCAGAGGGGAACTGGGCCAGCTGAGCCCTGCTGACGAAAAATCCCTGACGTTAAGGAGAGAAAGTTGATGTGCTTTTGTTCGTTGTGTAAAAACTTGAGCCCGCAGGTTCTTCTGATAATATTGTCTAGACGGGTTTAGAACCTTGAGAACGAGAGGTAGAACAACGTCTCTAATGATAACCTGAGGTGTAATCTGCAGAGTTCATCTACCAAGTTAAAATAAATGCTTATTCTCTCTGTTGGAGAGAATAAGGTTATGTCATTAACGCTCCCGCATAGCTTCATCAAGCATGATTGGAAATTCAGTTTGTTTAGTGGGTTCTGGCTTCTTGAATAGCGTGTACTTGAAGGTTGTTCATGTTGGAACAATGGAAATTTTTACCTTGAGAATCTCACTGGCTTGACGGTTAAAAGGCATTAAAGACTTGGTGGACTCCTTTACCTTATGTAACCAAGTGAACAACATCGGGTAGAAACAAAGCTTTTCTTGGTGTGTTCCAGCCTTGCTGTCCTCAGAGTAACTCTGTGCTGCAGTTTACTCCGAGGTTCTTTTTCTGCTCAGAGGGCAGTATTCATTTTCTTTGGTGCACTAAATCCTCACACTGTGCCTCTCTTTGCACCCAGTAAATTTCCCCGACTCCTAAATGTGCAGCCTACCAGGCAATTCATTGGTTATTGATTAAAAGTGATGAACTACGTCACATAAAAGCAGATGTGCGGTGTGTTGCTGAAGGTGGATGCGATACAGCGGGGTCAAACCCTGCTGTCATCAGTACAATGGACTGCTGCTTTGAGCTCTGAATCAGCATTTCCTCCACAAGCCATGCTACTGGAGGGGGGGGGTCAGGCTGATGGTACAATTGGTTTGTTGCTTTCCCTGTGCGTCAGGACAGTGGCATGTTCTCAAATACAGCCCTTTTCTCCGACCATATCAGTGCAACATCATCCAATAAGACTCCTTCGTTAACTCTCCATCAGAAAAGGTTTTTTTCTTTTGTGAGAAAGTTGAGTTGGCAGTTTTGTTGGCAAGGCTTCAGACTTGTGTGCGAGCTTCATCGGACATTGTAGCCTTTTCACGCAGCGACCTGTGTACCACAAATGAAGCACACGGCTTTACCCTTGATATTCTTGGCAGTCCAGTCCATGTCTTGTTGAAAACATGGCATCCATGATCAACTTTTCTTTTCTTGGGCGTGAGCGGACAGTTAAATGTGTCACAAGTTAAACTTTTAAAAGTGTAATTTTGAAGTTTAAGAAAACAGGCAACCCGTTTTGCAAAGAATCGGGAAGCTCATTGAGAAATACTTGCATGTAGCCTGATAGACTTACATGCTACTCTTACCTATAGCAACACCTCCAGACTGATTAAACTTGCACAGTTCTGTAGCTCTGCTGCTTATTCTAAATGTGTTCCTAATACGGCTGTCCAGTTAGATTCATTTGCAAATCGGTTCCTCTGCCTACCTCGTTGTGTGTGTGTGCGTGTGTGTGTGCATGCGTGCACACAGCTAAAGCTGGCAGGTATTTATCCTTGATTGAGGTGTGAACCCAGAGCCAATTATGTTGGCTGCGACGAGAGCAGCAGAGCTCTCAGGCTCCTTCAGCAGCCTGGCGAATTAAACCCTGCACGGTGCAAGGCTTGAACTCAACCCCGCCTCTATTTCTGCAGGGTATCACCGGTGCAAAATGTTTATCTTCTCTTTGTCCGCACAATTGGTGGTAGAAAAATGTCACAACTTCGAGACCATCTTGACAGCAGCACAGTACAACTGACAAGAATCCATTCCAAATGGCACCAGGCTGCAAGTTTATTGTATTTTATTTTTTTTTACTTCTTGTGTCCTCGACAGCTGAGAATCAGCTGGAATCTTCAGGTGTGTGTGGCACTCAGTCGTCTAGTTTGTGTGTGCAGACTATTTGTAGAGTTAAAAGTGGTTAAACTGTCTTATATTGCCTATTATTTGAAACTAAGATTGGTCCCAACCTGAGGTGAGATAAAAAACCTACTGGGACTTATGTAAAGAAAAGAAAACACGGCTCTTCAAAGACTTTCCAATATTGCCTCTGTGTGACGGTTTTAGTGAGACAACTAAATTTATGTTGATATGTTTGAAAATTAGCATGAGTCACCAGAATATCCTGGTATAGACCCCAAGAGAGGGCTCCCAACTCTCCCCAAGCTTGCTGGCTATAGAGAGATGGCTCCTCTCTCAGGGGAAGGTTGTTTCAAAGGGACTGCCACACTTATTGAATAATGCAAGCCAATGTGAAGCATAAAAACAGGAACCGAAATAAATAATGGCAATAAATTATTTCACATAGCTACACAACACCATTTCTTTGCTCGGTCAGATCTCAAAGTATTATTAGCTGCGTTTTCCCAAAATAAAAGCAATATTTATAACATTTTGACAAAGCA
This sequence comes from Nelusetta ayraudi, assembly GCF_046127955.1. NCBI lineage: Eukaryota > Metazoa > Chordata > Actinopteri > Tetraodontiformes > Monacanthidae > Nelusetta > Nelusetta ayraudi. The sequence goes on along the minus strand of NW_027466147.1, from coordinate 4,062,697 downwards.
CATTTGCCATTTGCAGGTGTTTTCATTGAATAGTGTGAAGCAGATAAGCCGTTAATACGTTTGCTGGTTGTTCTATTTTTCTCCTTGATTACCTGTAAATAAAATATTCTGTCTCCTCCACCGTCCAATCACAACGCACCATTTTCACTTGAAGTGAACTGGTCACGTGACCAAAATGCGAGAAAAAAAAAAAGGTGTTTCCATGACTTGCTGCAATATACCTCGATATGGAGACCTCTGAAAAACCACCTCATGAGAGCGTCAAAACCTTTTAGGCATATTTGAGAGGTTTTTGAAAGTTTAGCTGTTTCCATCACCAGGTTTTTATCGCGATATTTAGGTTTTGCGCAATTCTAGGGGTCAAAGGTGAAATCAGACTTGAAGCCATCAAAGAGGTGCCGCCTCTACGCACTGACAAAACCACACCATAGTCTGGCACAGCTGTGCTGGTGTGCCCGCAAGAAGGAGGAGAAGAAGAAGAAGAAGAAGAAGAAGAAGAAGAAGAAGAAGAAGAAGAGGCTCTGCAGGGACGAGCTTGGCAAGCTTCTTCCAGAAGAAAGTGACCTCACATCCCTGTCAGAAGCAGACAGAATTGAGCTGGCGTGACCTACTGACCCCGACGATGAGCGAGGACGCTGATTCACTTTGAGCAGTGGAAGAAACACCAAGGCACTTTTCCAAGGATCCACAGGCGAGCCAAGAAGCACGGCCCTCTTCAGTGTCGCAGGCAGCGTTGCAGGACAGGCCATCCCTGAAGCGCGATAGCACTGGCTGACCTGACAAAAACCCTAGCAGTCTCTCATGATGATGCTTCTATTGAACATGTAAATTTCATATATATATATATATATATATATATATATTATTATTTATTTTTTTTTCTTGAAGCATGTAGCATGCCTGTGTTTTTCCTCACTTCCCAAGTGACGTGGCAGTCACTTTTCTTTGGTTATTAAATTTCACTTTTGTTTTTCCAAAATGTGGAAGTTCATCTTTGTTTACGAAAACCTTTAATAAGGGGAAATTTGTTTGGTAGCTAATCTTAAAAGGAAAAAAAAAAGAATAATATTTATTTGAAATTATTTAACCCCGTGTATTTTTTGGGGTCCTACCAAAAGCCATAATCAAAATGAAAATAGTTTTCATAGAAAAGAAAAAACAAATAAAATGGGATTTTATTTTGGGCTAAAATCGTTGAACCTTACAACACAGTTTTTCATTTTCAAAAAACGTTGTGTTTTTCTGGTAAAAGTCTCGTCCAATGAAATGTTCCTCTGATCTCTTAAGCCGATTACAACGATACAAACAAGCAGAGATATGCAATCGAGCTCCTTATCGTAATCACTTTAGTGAAAATCAGACTGAGCATGCACTCATTGTCAGGTGTTAATAACGGCAGAGCCAAACCACATTAATGATTCAGTTACCTGAATGTGTGAGTGGTGTGTGCCATGCGTGCCAGTTGCCACTCTCCTCTTCCAGCTTCGTGATGTCGGAATTACAGCCAGCTTTAAACTTCCACTCAGAAGAGCGTGAAGAAGCAGGGAGGAGCAGCTACAGTTTATTTCTTCCATTCTTTTTCTATGGGATTATGCCCGACTGTATCACAGATAGGCGGCAGCCATTAGTGAAGGTTAACGCAGCGTTCCAGTGATCGATGACTGCATTCTTTGGGAAGTTAGCAGACAGGAATGGAACTTGGTCTAACTTGAGTGTGCAGCACTCGTGCTATTGGACTAATTCAAGACACTTGTCAAACGGCAGCCAGACTGTATGCTGTACATTATGAAGCACCAAGGGAGTCATAGAGGTTCCAGCTGTAGTTAGCTGACAGCCGGCTAATCGTACTATAATATCCTCATCCGTCAATGACTTTTCATATTAATTCCACCGTAACAGGGGCTCCATTTTGACGTGATTCCATCATTCCTCTGAGGCGACGCTGCAGCTGCTGCTGCTGCTGCTGCTGCTGCCAAGCTTTCCACAGCACCACCACCCCGGCCTCCATCTGCCCCATCCAAGTCTAAAATTGCTCTAATGTAATCTGGAATTGAACGTCTTGCTGCGTTTCCACTCTTGCGTACACAGGGTGTCTCTGCATGGGGATCCCCGGCGTGACTTAGCACGATGTTTGTCAAATCAAGGGAGCATTTACAGTGTTGGCACCAAACCTGACTGTGCGCTCGCTCGTGTGTGTGTGTGCGTGTGTGTGTGTGTGTTCGTAAAAGCCGCTGAGCCTGCCTGAGACATCATGACGCAGTTTACACGAGTGCACCAGTCTAAGAGAAAAGGGTAAAACGTGGAACCTTTGAAAGTCTTTCATCAATAACCAGGAGGTTTTGTTATGAACTCCCGTTACAAAGATTGAGTCAATTTTACTCTGAGAATGATTACACACACACACACACACACACACACACACACACTGAAAATGGTAAAAAGAAAAAGAAATCAGCTTCGTATTTATTATGACTGTGGCTGTGTACGCGGCTATAAACATAGTGCAAATTGAGCAGTGTGAAAAATCTCAGGGCTGCTGGGTTAAAAATTGCCCGCAGTTTCAACCTGAAAGTGATGGCTCGCAACAACAAGTTCTGAGATACAGGGGGTTATCCAATCTGACTGATGACTTCTGTTCATGGTACCAGCAGGAATTGAGGGGACAACAGATTTACCTTGGTGTCGTCTCCACAGCAAACCCCCCCCCCCACATACACACACACACACCCCCGCACCTCCCCCCTGCCGGCTCTTCTTGGAGATTTGCTCCTAAAGCCTGAGGGAGGACATCTGGAATGAGGTAACCTGCTGTTCTTGTCATCACGGTGGCTGTAGCTCTCTCGTTGTTATTACACTGCCTGCAGAGAGAAACAGGGGATTGGAGTAACTAAGACGGTGGTATAAGACCCCGACCAAAGTGCTTCCCAGTCATTTTGAAGACGAGAGAGAGAGAGAGAGAGAGAGAGAGAGAGAGAGAGAGAGAGAGAGAGAGAGAGAGAGAGAGAGAGAGAGAGAGAGAGAGAGAGAGAGAGAGAGAGAGAGAGAGAGAGAGAGAGAGAGAGAGAGAGAGAGAGAGAGAGACTTTATTCCCTGTGAAAGTCAGCATTACTGTGTGAGCCTTGTCAACATGCGTGTGTGTGTTCTCAAAACAGTGGTGATTTCCATGCAGTCTGGCCCTGGTGATGCAAAATGTTTTTTTTTTTTGGTTCAATAAAAACTGAGCTCTTGGAAAAACTCTAGGTTGAAGGTTTGTTTGTTTGTTTGTTTTTAAAGGTTCACTTTGATTGCATCCTGTTGGCTCGTATTTTTGCTTCATGGCTTCTCTGGTGTTTTTTGTGTGACTGAAGAAAAGTTGCATTTGCAGACTTGGAAAAAACGTACAACTTGATTTATTGATGATTTTCAGTTGGTTATGACACACACCACCAGTCAAAAGTTTGGACACCCTTTTGAATTGAATGTCTTTTCTTTCATTCTCGTGACTGTTGACATTGCTGTTTCTCAATGAAGGCGTCACAACTACATGTAAACACTCGTGGGATTACGTAGGAAACAAAAGTGTAAAATAACTCAAACACGTTTAATATTGAAATTCAGCCGCCTTTCATAAAAAAGTATATTTAGAGTTATGGAATGTGTTGTTCTTTGCTGCATAGTTACATCATATATATTGATATTTCTGATGTGTTCAGTATCTATCTGCAATGTAGAAAGTTGTAACGATAAAAGAATTGCTCCTCTTTTATTCAGACAGAAAACACTGAGAAGCGTCGCCGGCCTCATGTCCTTCCTCATGTGTCACCTGTGTGTCTGAGCCAATTACCAGTCCTCTTCACCTGTTCCCCATTACCCTCCATCAGCTTAAACAGTCTGGTGTGCACTGACCTACAGACAAAGACACTCGGGCTGAGAACAGACTGTGTCTCCTTGCCTCGTGCCAATGTCCTCAGTCACAGTGATTGCTGCACTTTGGTGAATCTAATAGTCTGCTTTTCCACTCGTCAGGCTGGGACTCAAAGCAGGACTCGGACACAGAAAGCAGACATGGCGCGCGATGGTTGCCTCATTGCTGATTAAAACATTTAAGTCATCATCGACTTTTATAATAACAAAAGTTAATGATAGAACAAGAAGGCAAAGAGTTGAAGATAAACCTTTTTTTTTTTTTCAAATTGATCACTTATTTTTAATTTCATATTTTTTACTTTCATACCGCTGTCTTATTGCTTACTCTTCAGTGTATATTTTGTCAGTAAACAAACAAAAAAGCAAGCGCTTGTTGATGCTTGAAGGGTTTCTATTATAACAGAAGCAAATGATTCATCTCGTGTTTGTTCTCTTTATTCAAAACCTTAAAAATGTTGTGATTTATTTAAAAATAAAACTGAAAATAAATGGAATTTTCAAAATAACAATGATGTTTTATTTAATACTCCAATTTTTGGGTCCACAAAAGTTTCTAGGCCTTCACCTCACTGAATGCGTAAAAAGCCCACAGGGTTTCCCATTGGTTAAATCGACCTCAGGTGACCCTGGCTCCTCTTGGCTAATGAGACTTCTTGCTGACCCACAGAGTGACCAAGAGCAGATGTATTATGTTTACACATTTTCCAAACTCCTACTTACTCGAGAAGTGCTTGTAGCTAAAAAAAAACTTTTTTATTTAATTTAATTTTTTTTTACTTTTTTCTTGCGGGGATCGATTGTGGAATGATCCTTCATATGAATCTGCACGCTGTATGCATGTGGGGGGCATGCCAAGGAAGGAGCGGCAGTGGGGGGTTCAATTCCACGATGATTAGGATGAACAAAGAAAACCTGCTTGGAGTTCTGTGTTTGCAAAGTTTTAAACAGCTGGATTTTGTGCACTCGACGACAAAATACAAAATTTGCCCGCCGTGAGAAAATCACCACCATACAGATGCCTCGAGGTTGAATAAGTGTTTGTCAAAAACATCACATTATTTTAAACAGACATGTGTAACTGTGGTCCCTAACACCCATTGTCTAAATCCCAACGTTTAAAACTAAATGATTAACGGTGCAGTTGTCGTACTTCAAGCTTACGCCAGCAAATTGTTATTTTTTTTTTTTGCCAATGTAGCACATCAACCCCACCGTAACAGGAAGTCATTAGGGCTGCTGAAAGGGAGTCCAAGAGGTTGAGGACTCAAAGGTCACAAAGCAATAAGTCACGTCTGTGTCCGAAATTGTAAAGACATGAGTCCACAGCTGACTGCTCAGTATTGGTGAAAGACACGTCTCCATAAACCACGGCATTGTTTACTGCAGCAAAGGCAGGGCTGTTCTGATTGAGCGCCTTATATCTTTCGATGACCTTTAGAAGAAGATTCCGTCAATGCCAGGTGTTTCCTGCCTAACGTCCGGATGGATGAGGGGACCAAAAAGGAAACGCTTTGACATTCCGATGAAGAAATAAGAACATTTTTCCTTCTTTAGTATGTTATTTAAAGGTCCAGTGTGCATTATTTGGCTTGATTTATGATTTTTCATATTGGTAAAAGCCTAATAAAGTGCCCATAAATACATTAAAAGTGTATTATCACAATGCAACAAAAAAAATGGTTTTCCTACCCTTAGAGCGGTTAACAAGGACACCAGAGGACCCGGTTAGCTGCCATCTTGCACCGCCATATTCTAAGGAAGCCTGGTGTGGACAATCCAGCCCACCTGACAACATGGTTCGTATATTAGGTGAACCCTCGCATCTTCAAATAAACAAAGAAAAAGGTGGACGAGGTATCAAAGTTTGGGTGCGCAGGCCACTAGAGGTCGCTGTTTATTTCTTTTAAAATCTTCAAATATTACACACTTAACCTTGAAGGGTTGGCCAACTGAAGTGCTGTTGACGCAAATGGCAAAAATGATTTGTACAGGTTGTGTGTTGACCCGAACTCGCTATAGAAGGAAATTTCTATAGCTACGTTGGTTAGATTTATTTGTTAGAAAATTGACTCTAACTGCGGTTAACCAGGTTAGGACTGAGGGCAGCAGTGTTGAAGAGCTAAAAACACTGAGCAGTTATCACATAGAAACCATTAAAAAAAATACATCTTTTATTTGTGAGCTGGTACTGTCCATCAACTGTAACAAGTTCAAATATCTGGAAACACCAACAATTAACAAAGTGATGGCTCATTTTGAATCGGGCCAGTAAAATAAAAACCATAATGTGGATGTAATATTGGATTTCCCGGCCAAGTTCACTCTTAAAACTGTTAATTTGTCTTCTTACTGTGCTCACAGTGTACCTCATACAACTGAACCAAATCAAAGGGCAGGTTTTCATTCATGTTGAGCATTAGGATCACTACTTAATATTCTGATGGTGTTTACTGTGTATATAGTTGTCTCTCCACTTCGGAACATCCAAGTGGGGGTTTTTTCTGAAGGTTTGGGAAGGGGGGTGGCTTTCATCATCGTCAGCTGGCAGAATAAATGGAAGTGAGTTTGTGGACATACCAGCATTCTAACAACCTTTCGCTGCAGTGAAAAGCTTTGTGGACGCTGTGCTCTTGATTTCACCAATGAATCAGACGTGGAATATATATTTCAGACATCGGCCTTGGGTCAGTTTATTATTTGAATTAAGTAAATCAGCGTTGCCATACAGCGAGGCGTCTTATCCAGGCATGCCACTGTCATTCATCATGCTGTTAAAAAATAATGACGCCAAAATAAGAGCAAACGGCAGAGCTGGGAAATCAGGGAAAGGTAGAGGAGATCAATAAAGAGACAAAAATAATGACCGTCTGACTGATCAGTAGCTCCACGTAGGGAGAATGCTTGCAGTATTTTTCCCTTTTACATTTCACAGGTAAGGGGTCTTGGCGCACTTACAGTCTGATTCATTTTTCTGTCTGGAAGGGGCAAAAAAAAAAAAAAAAAAAAAAAAATCTAATTCTCATAGTTCATTGTAGCTGCAGTTAAAATCGAAGCTCAAGCAAGGTAATCTAGGTTTTGACCCTTTTCCAAGTCGACTGCATTAAAGTATTTCTGTCTCCGGTGATTGAGTAGGGGGTCCGCGGTGGCACGGCAGGCCCCTCCCATCTCTGCTCAATTGCAGCAGAGTGGTTGGAGAATGTCAAAATGCACTGTTCAAATCAGACAGAAGGCAGCATTATTGCCCCTTGTTGTTCTCATTGTCCTGCAGTGAGAACAATGTTAAAACCTTGACAAGGCCAAAGAAATCGCACACAAAAAAAAAATCCTTTTAGCTCCGACTCAAAAGTGCTCCATCAAGCACTGAAGGTGCCAACATTTAATTTCTGTCTTTCGCCAAGAAAGAAGGCTGCTCTTCACACATTCTAGCAAATCCAAGTTTGCCTGAGTCATTATTCCAGCTGCTGTCCTCACTGTGAGCGATGCCTCAGTTTTCTCATGTTCTAGGCCACTTACAAGCGGCCTGCTTCAGATTATTATTTATTGGGGCTGGGCCCCGACGAGAGGCGTGGCTCCAAAGTACTCGGAGCCACGCCTCTCGCAGGGCCAAAGACCCATTGTTTTGTTGTTTTTTTGGTTGGGTGGTGGTGGTGGTGGGGGCAGGGGGGTGTTGTGAATCTTCGTTCACTAACCTATCACAATGGAAAAGACGAAATAAAATACTTAAATACACAACTAAGAAAAAACAATGAAAAAATAGTAAGAGAAAAGGGGAATTGCTCTTCTTTAAACTCTTTTCATGCATCCGACACTTTCTCAGGTTTGAGTGATAAACAGTCGGTCTCAAAGAACTCACATGACTGAGATGACTTCACAATTAATCAACCAGTTGCAGGGCTAAAAAAAAAAAAAAAAAAAAAAAATTTGTTTGTGTGGGTGTGTGTGTGCATGAACTTTATGAGGAAGAAAAATTAACACTACATTTCCATCAGCCCCACCTACAGATATAAAAATCAGCTGCCATCCACATATGTATGTCAATAAAAAATAACATCACACAGCATGTCAGTACAACATCAAAGTTTTTATTGTTTTTGTTTTGTTTACATTCATGATATTTTTATTTTATGATGTCCAATGTTCAGATTGAGCTCTGACGTTCGGTTTTGCTTCAGTTGATTTTGTCTTCATGTCCGTTGGTCAAGTTTTCTACATCAAAACAAACACAAAAAATAAAGGGAAAATTGTATTTAGATAAAATGAATGGGCACTTACTAACGAGGTGCTGTTAGTCAAATCAAATATAGACCATAACACACAAACAATTGCATCTTACCCTTGTCTTCAGACTCTTCTTGTGACCTTCCTGTTTCCCGTAGTTCCTGTCTTGCTTTGGACAGCTCCTCTTCGAGGGAGGCAGCCATCGCCTCTAGAGCGTTACTTCGGGCCACCCTTCTGTCGATCAGGGAGAGCGCGTAGGAAACGACTTCTTTCGCAAGCAAGTGAAGTTCCTATCTGGGTAGCTCTTTATCCTGACAGGCGTGCTGGAAAACAAACAAGCAAAACTGTCACACAAAAATAAAAGTTAAAGTTTATCACAAAAAAACATGCATTGAGACAAATTCTCACCGTGAGAAGTTGAAACTGCACACGCAGAGCCTCCGCGTCTGGATCCTCAAGATCCCCAATGGATTTGAATTCTGCTGGGCTCTCCATCTGAGAGAAAATAAAAGGTCACTTCAAAACAATAATCACAGGGGGGGCGGTGATACTGTAACACAATAAAAAATAAAATGTTTCCTGATTTTTAAAAAATAAAATGGCACTAGTTTAAAAAGTATAACAATTTAACATACTTTTTATTATTATTATTATCATTATTGGCACTCAAAGCAAGAGCTGTAATTGATACTGCTAGACTGCAACGCAAATGTTGGTGAAGTGTCTTGTTGTGAACCTCTGTTCACCAACCTATCACACTATGAATTCCACGAGGAATTCAGATAAAAGATGAAACAAAAGACTTTGGAATTCGCGTCTGAGATCATTATGGGCGTTGGTTGTGGCAATGCCATGTTTTCTAAGGATTCTGGAATTCGGATTGTAATATAAAAGACAAAACAAAGGCTGAAAGGAGGAGGAAACACCCAACGCCCAGCATTCTCAGACGCTAACGGCCCACATTAGCGGAACAATACCTCGGTCTTCCTGACGTATGGCCGCCTTGGCGGGTAGATACAAAAAAAAAATACAGGTTAGCAGTCGACGTTCCTCAACTTCACCCGGAAGGAAGGAAGGAAGAACGGACAACACTCGCAGACACTGAACGCAACTCTGTATTCTCTCCACACGCGAGGTTTACGCTGCTTCGTCTGTAAACAACGCCCACCGCTGGAACGACACCGACGAGACATGGGGCCACTTGCTTTTTCATCAGGAGCCCCCAAGGAGCGCACACGCCAAATTTGGGACTTCTAGTACTTGAGGAACCCTAACCCTAACCCTAGCTTCAGCCTTATTTCAATGCAAGTCTATGGGGTGAAATTTCAACTTTGCCCTAGAGACATGGGGCCACTTGCTTTTTCATCAGGAGCCCCCAAGAAGCGCACACGCCAAATTTGGGACTTCTAATACTTGAGGAACCCCGAAACCCTAACCCTAATTTCAGCTAACCCTAACCCTAACCCTAGCTTCAGCCTTATCGTCAACCCTAATTCAATGCAAGTCTATGGGGTGAAATTTCAACTTTGTCCTAGAGACATGGGGCCACTTGCTTTTTCATCAGGAGCCCCCAAGAAGCGCACACGCCAAATTTGGGACTTCTAGTACTTGAGGAACCCCGAAACCCTAACCCTAATTTCAGCTAACCCTAACCCTAACCCTAGCTTCAGCCTTATCGTCAACCCTAATTCAATGCAAGTCTATGGGGTGAAATTTCAACTTTGTCCTAGAGACATGGGGCCACTTGCTTTTTCATCAGGAGCCCCCAAGAAGCGCACACGCCAAATTTGGGACTTCTAGTACTTGAGGAACCCCGAAACCCTAACCCTAATTTCAGCTAACCCTAACCCTAACCCTAGCTTCAGCCTTATTGTCAACCCTAATTCAATGCAAGTCTATGGGGTGAAATTTCAACTTTGTCCTAGAGACATGGGGCCACTTGCTTTTTCACCAGGAGCCCCCAAGAAGCGCCCACGCCAAATTTGGGGCTTCTAGTACTTGAGGAACCCTAACCCTAACCCTAGCTTCAGCCTTATCGTCAACCCTAATTCAATGCAAGTCTATGGGGTGAAATTTCAACTTTGTCCTAGAGACATGGGGCCACTTGCTTTTTCACCAGGAGCCCCCAGGAAGCGCCCACACCAAATTTGGGGCTTCTAGTACTTGAGGAACCCTAACCCTAACCCTAACCCTAGCTTCAGCCTTATCGTCAACCCTAATTCAATGCAAGTCTATGGGGTGAAATTTCAACTTTGTCCTAGAGACATGGGGCCACTTGCTTTTTCATCAGGAGCCCCCAAGAAGCGCACACGCCAAATTTGGGACTTCTAGTACTTGAGGAACCCCGAAACCCTAACCCTAATTTCAGCTAACCCTAACCCTAACCCTAGCTTCAGCCTTATCGTCAACCCTAATTCAATGCAAGTCTATGGGGTGAAATTTCAACTTTGTCCTAGAGACATGGGGCCACTTGCTTTTTCATCAGGAGCCCCCAAGAAGCGCACACGCCAAATTTGGGACTTCTAATACTTGAGGAACCCCGAAACCCTAACCCTAATTTCAGCTAACCCTAACCCTAACCCTAGCTTCAGCCTTATCGTCAACCCTAATTCAATGCAAGTCTATGGGGTGAAATTTCAACTTTGTCCTAGAGACATGGGGCCACTTGCTTTTTCATCAGGAGCCCCCAAGAAGCGCACACGCCAAATTTGGGACTTCTAGTACTTGAGGAACCCCGAAACCCTAACCCTAATTTCAGCTAACCCTAACCCTAACCCTAGCTTCAGCCTTATCGTCAACCCTAATTCAATGCAAGTCTATGGGGTGAAATTTCAACTTTGTCCTAGAGACATGGGGCCACTTGCTTTTTCATCAGGAGCCCCCAAGAAGCGCACACGCCAAATTTGGGACTTCTAGTACTTGAGGAACCCCGAAACCCTAACCCTAATTTCAGCTAACCCTAACCCTAACCCTAGCTTCAGCCTTATTGTCAACCCTAATTCAATGCAAGTCTATGGGGTGAAATTTCAACTTTGTCCTAGAGACATGGGGCCACTTGCTTTTTCATCAGGAGCCCCCAAGAAGCGCCCACGCCAAATTTGGGGCTTCTAGTACTTGAGGAACCCTAACCCTAACCCTAGCTTCAGCCTTATCGTCAACCCTAATTCAATGCAAGTCTATGGGGTGAAATTTCAACTTTGTCCTAGAGACATGGGGCCACTTGCTTTTTCACCAGGAGCCCCCAAGAAGCGCCCACGCCAAATTTGGGGCTTCTAGTACTTGAGGAACCCTAACCCTAACCCTAGCTTCAGCCTTATCGTCAACCCTAATTCAATGCAAGTCTATGGGGTGAAATTTCAACTTTGTCCTAGAGACATGGGGCCACTTGCTTTTTCATCAGGAGCCCCCAAGAAGCGCACACGCCAAATTTGGGACTTCTAGTACTTGAGGAACCCCGAAACCCTAACCCTAATTTCAGCTAACCCTAACCCTAACCCTAGCTTCAGCCTTATCGTCAACCCTAATTCAATGCAAGTCTATGGGGTGAAATTTCAACTTTGTCCTAGAGACATGGGGCCACTTGCTTTTTCATCAGGAGCCCCCAAGAAGCGCACACGCCAAATTTGGGACTTCTAGTACTTGAGGAACCCCGAAACCCTAACCCTAATTTCAGCTAACCCTAACCCTAACCCTAGCTTCAGCCTTATCGTCAACCCTAATTCAATGCAAGTCTATGGGGTGAAATTTCAACTTTGTCCTAGAGACATGGGGCCACTTGCTTTTTCATCAGGAGCCCCCAAGAAGCGCACACGCCAAATTTGGGACTTCTAGTACTTGAGGAACCCCGAAACCCTAACCCTAATTTCAGCTAACCCTAACCCTAACCCTAGCTTCAGCCTTATCGTCAACCCTAATTCAATGCAAGTCTATGGGGTGAAATTTCAACTTTGTCCTAGAGACATGGGGCCACTTGCTTTTTCATCAGGAGCCCCCAAGAAGCGCACACGCCAAATTTGGGACTTCTAGTACTTGAGGAACCCCGAAACCCTAACCCTAATTTCAGCTAACCCTAACCCTAACCCTAGCTTCAGCCTTATCGTCAACCCTAATTCAATGCAAGTCTATGGGGTGAAATTTCAACTTTGTCCTAGAGACATGGGGCCACTTGCTTTTTCATCAGGAGCCCCCAAGAAGCGCACACGCCAAATTTGGGACTTCTAGTACTTGAGGAACCCCGAAACCCTAACCCTAATTTCAGCTAACCCTAACCCTAACCCTAGCTTCAGCCTTATCGTCAACCCTAATTCAATGCAAGTCTATGGGGTGAAATTTCAACTTTGTCCTAGAGACATGGGGCCACTTGCTTTTTCATCAGGAGCCCCCAAGAAGCGCACACGCCAAATTTGGGACTTCTAGTACTTGAGGAACCCCGAAACCCTAACCCTAATTTCAGCTAACCCTAACCCTAACCCTAGCTTCAGCCTTATTGTCAACCCTAATTCAATGCAAGTCTATGGGGTGAAATTTCAACTTTGTCCTAGAGACATGGGGCCACTTGCTTTTTCACCAGGAGCCCCCAAGAAGCGCCCACGCCAAATTTGGGGCTTCTAGTACTTGAGGAACCCTAACCCTAACCCTAGCTTCAGCCTTATCGTCAACCCTAATTCAATGCAAGTCTATGGGGTGAAATTTCAACTTTGTCCTAGAGACATGGGGCCACTTGCTTTTTCATCAGGAGCCCCCAAGAAGCGCACACGCCAAATTTGGGACTTCTAGTACTTGAGGAACCCCGAAACCCTAACCCTAATTTCAGCTAACCCTAACCCTAACCCTAGCTTCAGCCTTATCGTCAACCCTAATTCAATGCAAGTCTATGGGGTGAAATTTCAACTTTGTCCTAGAGACATGGGGCCACTTGCTTTTTCATCAGGAGCCCCCAAGAAGCGCACACGCCAAATTTGGGACTTCTAGTACTTGAGGAACCCCGAAACCCTAACCCTAATTTCAGCTAACCCTAACCCTAACCCTAGCTTCAGCCTTATCGTCAACCCTAATTCAATGCAAGTCTATGGGGTGAAATTTCAACTTTGTCCTAGAGACATGGGGCCACTTGCTTTTTCATCAGGAGCCCCCAAGAAGCGCACACGCCAAATTTGGGACTTCTAGTACTTGAGGAACCCCGAAACCCTAACCCTAATTTCAGCTAACCCTAACCCTAACCCTAGCTTCAGCCTTATCGTCAACCCTAATTCAATGCAAGTCTATGGGGTGAAATTTCAACTTTGTCCTAGAGACATGGGGCCACTTGCTTTTTCATCAGGAGCCCCCAAGAAGCGCACACGCCAAATTTGGGACTTCTAGTACTTGAGGAACCCCGAAACCCTAACCCTAATTTCAGCTAACCCTAACCCTAACCCTAGCTTCAGCCTTATCGTCAACCCTAATTCAATGCAAGTCTATGGGGTGAAATTTCAACTTTGTCCTAGAGACATGGGGCCACTTGCTTTTTCATCAGGAGCCCCCAAGAAGCGCACACGCCAAATTTGGGACTTCTAGTACTTGAGGAACCCCGAAACCCTAACCCTAATTTCAGCTAACCCTAACCCTAACCCTAGCTTCAGCCTTATCGTCAACCCTAATTCAATGCAAGTCTATGGGGTGAAATTTCAACTTTGTCCTAGAGACATGGGGCCACTTGCTTTTTCATCAGGAGCCCCCAAGAAGCGCACACGCCAAATTTGGGACTTCTAGTACTTGAGGAACCCCGAAACCCTAACCCTAATTTCAGCTAACCCTAACCCTAACCCTAGCTTCAGCCGTATCGTCAACCCTAATTCAATGCAAGTCTATGGGGTGAAATTTCAACTTTGTCCTAGAGACATGGGGCCACTTGCTTTTTCATCAGGAGCCCCCAAGAAGCGCACACGCCAAATTTGGGACTTCTAGTACTTGAGGAACCCCGAAACCCTAACCCTAATTTCAGCTAACCCTAACCCTAACCCTAGCTTCAGCCTTATCGTCAACCCTAATTCAATGCAAGTCTATGGGGTGAAATTTCAACTTTGTCCTAGAGACATGGGGCCACTTGCTTTTTCATCAGGAGCCCCCAAGAAGCGCACACGCCAAATTTGGGACTTCTAGTACTTGAGGAACCCCGAAACCCTAACCCTAATTTCAGCTAACCCTAACCCTAACCCTAGCTTCAGCCTTATCGTCAACCCTAATTCAATGCAAGTCTATGGGGTGAAATTTCAACTTTGTCCTAGAGACATGGGGCCACTTGCTTTTTCATCAGGAGCCCCCAAGAAGCGCACACGCCAAATTTGGGACTTCTAGTACTTGAGGAACCCCGAAACCCTAACCCTAATTTCAGCTAACCCTAACCCTAACCCTAGCTTCAGCCTTATCGTCAACCCTAATTCAATGCAAGTCTATGGGGTGAAATTTCAACTTTGTCCTAGAGACATGGGGCCACTTGCTTTTTCATCAGGAGCCCCCAAGAAGCGCACACGCCAAATTTGGGACTTCTAGTACTTGAGGAACCCCGAAACCCTAACCCTAATTTCAGCTAACCCTAACCCTAACCCTAGCTTCAGCCTTATCGTCAACCCTAATTCAATGCAAGTCTATGGGGTGAAATTTCAACTTTGTCCTAGAGACATGGGGCCACTTGCTTTTTCACCAGGAGCCCCCAGGAAGCGCCCACACCAAATTTGGGGCTTCTAGTACTTGAGGAACCCTAACCCTAACCCTAACCCTAGTTTCAGCCTTATCGTCAACCCTAATTCAATGCAAGTCTATGGGGTGAAATTTCAACTTTGTCCTAGAGACATGGGGCCACTTGCTTTTTCATCAGGAGCCCCCAAGAAGCGCACACGCCAAATTTGGGACTTCTAGTACTTGAGGAACCCCGAAACCCTAACCCTAATTTCAGCTAACCCTAACCCTAACCCTAGCTTCAGCCTTATCGTCAACCCTAATTCAATGCAAGTCTATGGGGTGAAATTTCAACTTTGTCCTAGAGACATGGGGCCACTTGCTTTTTCATCAGGAGCCCCCAAGAAGCGCACACGCCAAATTTGGGACTTCTAGTACTTGAGGAACCCCGAAACCCTAACCCTAATTTCAGCTAACCCTAACCCTAACCCTAGCTTCAGCCTTATCGTCAACCCTAATTCAATGCAAGTCTATGGGGTGAAATTTCAACTTTGTCCTAGAGACATGGGGCCACTTGCTTTTTCATCAGGAGCCCCCAAGAAGCGCACACGCCAAATTTGGGACTTCTAGTACTTGAGGAACCCCGAAACCCTAACCCTAATTTCAGCTAACCCTAACCCTAACCCTAGCTTCAGCCTTATCGTCAACCCTAATTCAATGCAAGTCTATGGGGTGAAATTTCAACTTTGTCCTAGAGACATGGGGCCACTTGCTTTTTCATCAGGAGCCCCCAAGAAGCGCACACGCCAAATTTGGGACTTCTAGTACTTGAGGAACCCCGAAACCCTAACCCTAATTTCAGCTAACCCTAACCCTAACCCTAGCTTCAGCCTTATCGTCAACCCTAATTCAATGCAAGTCTATGGGGTGAAATTTCAACTTTGTCCTAGAGACATGGGGCCACTTGCTTTTTCATCAGGAGCCCCCAAGAAGCGCACACGCCAAATTTGGGACTTCTAGTACTTGAGGAACCCCGAAACCCTAACCCTAATTTCAGCTAACCCTAACCCTAACCCTAGCTTCAGCCTTATCGTCAACCCTAATTCAATGCAAGTCTATGGGGTGAAATTTCAACTTTGTCCTAGAGACATGGGGCCACTTGCTTTTTCATCAGGAGCCCCCAAGAAGCGCACACGCCAAATTTGGGACTTCTAGTACTTGAGGAACCCCGAAACCCTAACCCTAATTTCAGCTAACCCTAACCCTAACCCTAGCTTCAGCCTTATTGTCAACCCTAATTCAATGCAAGTCTATGGGGTGAAATTTCAACTTTGTCCTAGAGACATGGGGCCACTTGCTTTTTCACCAGGAGCCCCCAAGAAGCGCCCACGCCAAATTTGGGGCTTCTAGTACTTGAGGAACCCTAACCCTAACCCTAGCTTCAGCCTTATCGTCAACCCTAATTCAATGCAAGTCTATGGGGTGAAATTTCAACTTTGTCCTAGAGACATGGGGCCACTTGCTTTTTCACCAGGAGCCCCCAGGAAGCGCCCACACCAAATTTGGGGCTTCTAGTACTTGAGGAACCCTAACCCTAACCCTAACCCTAGCTTCAGCCTTATCGTCAACCCTAATTCAATGCAAGTCTATGGGGTGAAATTTCAACTTTGTCCTAGAGACATGGGGCCACTTGCTTTTTCATCAGGAGCCCCCAAGAAGCGCACACGCCAAATTTGGGACTTCTAGTACTTGAGGAACCCCGAAACCCTAACCCTAATTTCAGCTAACCCTAACCCTAACCCTAGCTTCAGCCTTATCGTCAACCCTAATTCAATGCAAGTCTATGGGGTGAAATTTCAACTTTGTCCTAGAGACATGGGGCCACTTGCTTTTTCATCAGGAGCCCCCAAGAAGCGCACACGCCAAATTTGGGACTTCTAGTACTTGAGGAACCCCGAAACCCTAACCCTAATTTCAGCTAACCCTAACCCTAACCCTAGCTTCAGCCTTATCGTCAACCCTAATTCAATGCAAGTCTATGGGGTGAAATTTCAACTTTGTCCTAGAGACATGGGGCCACTTGCTTTTTCATCAGGAGCCCCCAAGAAGCGCACACGCCAAATTTGGGACTTCTAGTACTTGAGGAACCCCGAAACCCTAACCCTAATTTCAGCTAACCCTAACCCTAACCCTAGCTTCAGCCTTATCGTCAACCCTAATTCAATGCAAGTCTATGGGGTGAAATTTCAACTTTGTCCTAGAGACATGGGGCCACTTGCTTTTTCATCAGGAGCCCCCAAGAAGCGCACACGCCAAATTTGGGACTTCTAGTACTTGAGGAACCCCGAAACCCTAACCCTAATTTCAGCTAACCCTAACCCTAACCCTAGCTTCAGCCTTATCGTCAACCCTAATTCAATGCAAGTCTATGGGGTGAAATTTCAACTTTGTCCTAGAGACATGGGGCCACTTGCTTTTTCATCAGGAGCCCCCAAGAAGCGCACACGCCAAATTTGGGACTTCTAGTACTTGAGGAACCCCGAAACCCTAACCCTAATTTCAGCTAACCCTAACCCTAACCCTAGCTTCAGCCTTATCGTCAACCCTAATTCAATGCAAGTCTATGGGGTGAAATTTCAACTTTGTCCTAGAGACATGGGGCCACTTGCTTTTTCACCAGGAGCCCCCAAGAAGCGCCCACGCCAAATTTGGGGCTTCTAGTACTTGAGGAACCCTAACCCTAACCCTAGCTTCAGCCTTATCGTCAACCCTAATTCAATGCAAGTCTATGGGGTGAAATTTCAACTTTGTCCTAGAGACATGGGGCCACTTGCTTTTTCACCAGGAGCCCCCAGGAAGCGCCCACACCAAATTTGGGGCTTCTAGTACTTGAGGAACCCTAACCCTAACCCTAACCCTAGCTTCAGCCTTATCGTCAACCCTAATTCAATGCAAGTCTATGGGGTGAAATTTCAACTTTGTCCTAGAGACATGGGGCCACTTGCTTTTTCATCAGGAGCCCCCAAGAAGCGCACACGCCAAATTTGGGACTTCTAGTACTTGAGGAACCCCGAAACCCTAACCCTAATTTCAGCTAACCCTAACCCTAACCCTAGCTTCAGCCTTATCGTCAACCCTAATTCAATGCAAGTCTATGGGGTGAAATTTCAACTTTGTCCTAGAGACATGGGGCCACTTGCTTTTTCATCAGGAGCCCCCAAGAAGCGCACACGCCAAATTTGGGACTTCTAGTACTTGAGGAACCCCGAAACCCTAACCCTAATTTCAGCTAACCCTAACCCTAACCCTAGCTTCAGCCTTATCGTCAACCCTAATTCAATGCAAGTCTATGGGGTGAAATTTCAACTTTGTCCTAGAGACATGGGGCCACTTGCTTTTTCATCAGGAGCCCCCAAGAAGCGCACACGCCAAATTTGGGACTTCTAGTACTTGAGGAACCCCGAAACCCTAACCCTAATTTCAGCTAACCCTAACCCTAACCCTAGCTTCAGCCTTATCGTCAACCCTAATTCAATGCAAGTCTATGGGGTGAAATTTCAACTTTGTCCTAGAGACATGGGGCCACTTGCTTTTTCATCAGGAGCCCCCAAGAAGCGCACACGCCAAATTTGGGACTTCTAGTACTTGAGGAACCCCGAAACCCTAACCCTAATTTCAGCTAACCCTAACCCTAACCCTAGCTTCAGCCTTATCGTCAACCCTAATTCAATGCAAGTCTATGGGGTGAAATTTCAACTTTGTCCTAGAGACATGGGGCCACTTGCTTTTTCATCAGGAGCCCCCAAGAAGCGCACACGCCAAATTTGGGACTTCTAGTACTTGAGGAACCCCGAAACCCTAACCCTAATTTCAGCTAACCCTAACCCTAACCCTAGCTTCAGCCTTATCGTCAACCCTAATTCAATGCAAGTCTATGGGGTGAAATTTCAACTTTGTCCTAGAGACATGGGGCCACTTGCTTTTTCATCAGGAGCCCCCAAGAAGCGCACACGCCAAATTTGGGACTTCTAGTACTTGAGGAACCCCGAAACCCTAACCCTAATTTCAGCTAACCCTAACCCTAACCCTAGCTTCAGCCTTATTGTCAACCCTAATTCAATGCAAGTCTATGGGGTGAAATTTCAACTTTGTCCTAGAGACATGGGGCCACTTGCTTTTTCACCAGGAGCCCCCAAGAAGCGCCCACGCCAAATTTGGGGCTTCTAGTACTTGAGGAACCCTAACCCTAACCCTAGCTTCAGCCTTATCGTCAACCCTAATTCAATGCAAGTCTATGGGGTGAAATTTCAACTTTGTCCTAGAGACATGGGGCCACTTGCTTTTTCACCAGGAGCCCCCAGGAAGCGCCCACACCAAATTTGGGGCTTCTAGTACTTGAGGAACCCTAACCCTAACCCTAACCCTAGCTTCAGCCTTATCGTCAACCCTAATTCAATGCAAGTCTATGGGGTGAAATTTCAACTTTGTCCTAGAGACATGGGGCCACTTGCTTTTTCATCAGGAGCCCCCAAGAAGCGCACACGCCAAATTTGGGACTTCTAGTACTTGAGGAACCCCGAAACCCTAACCCTAATTTCAGCTAACCCTAACCCTAACCCTAGCTTCAGCCTTATCGTCAACCCTAATTCAATGCAAGTCTATGGGGTGAAATTTCAACTTTGTCCTAGAGACATGGGGCCACTTGCTTTTTCATCAGGAGCCCCCAAGAAGCGCACACGCCAAATTTGGGACTTCTAGTACTTGAGGAACCCCGAAACCCTAACCCTAATTTCAGCTAACCCTAACCCTAACCCTAGCTTCAGCCTTATCGTCAACCCTAATTCAATGCAAGTCTATGGGGTGAAATTTCAACTTTGTCCTAGAGACATGGGGCCACTTGCTTTTTCATCAGGAGCCCCCAAGAAGCGCACACGCCAAATTTGGGACTTCTAGTACTTGAGGAACCCCGAAACCCTAACCCTAATTTCAGCTAACCCTAACCCTAACCCTAGCTTCAGCCTTATCGTCAACCCTAATTCAATGCAAGTCTATGGGGTGAAATTTCAACTTTGTCCTAGAGACATGGGGCCACTTGCTTTTTCATCAGGAGCCCCCAAGAAGCGCACATGCCAAATTTGGGACTTCTAGTACTTGAGGAACCCCGAAACCCTAACCCTAATTTCAGCTAACCCTAACCCTAACCCTAGCTTCAGCCTTATCGTCAACCCTAATTCAATGCAAGTCTATGGGGTGAAATTTCAACTTTGTCCTAGAGACACGGGGCCTCTTGCTTTTTCACCAGGAGCCCCCAAGATGCGCCCACACCAAATTTGGGGCTTCTAGTACTTGAGGAACCCTAACCCTAACCCTAATTTTTAGCCTTAACGCTAACCCTAACCCCAATTTCGGGGACACCAAAGTTGACACCTTTGCCATTGACATCACAGTAATTTTCTTTTCAGTTTTTCAGGTGGATTATTTCCAAATTTATACAGTAGAATTGGACATATGAGGTACCTTTGTATAAAGCATGGGAGCTCTACTATCACAATCAGTTGACATATTTCACGGGAAATCATTTTTGGCCTTTTGGGGCGTGAAATATGTCAAGTGACATTTTCTTTTACGAAATGTTAGTGTTTTCTCTGTCCCTTTATGTGAACTTAAAACTCCTCCTAATGTTTTGGATGAAATTCACTGTACAGCATTGTTAATGTGAAATTCTCAGGTCACTTAACAAATTAATTTTCTATCGGAGCGCCTCGGCTTTGTCTGGGTGCACGGCAACAACTTCAGCAAGAACGAATGTGAAATACAGATGTGTGTCAGTGTGGGGAGTGAAATTATGGAATGGACTTAATGATGGACTCAAACTGTAATTATCTTTTGGAATTTAGAAAGACTTTCAAACATAAATAAAATAATGAGAGGCTACATGGCAAACTGAATATCAGTGTAATTATTTTATTATAAACGTTCTGGGTTATCCGTGATTAAAGATGCTTTTCCTCTCCTTTCTAATGACCCCCGCAGATGCGCATAACGAACATTATAAAAAAATGAAATATGACAACCCTTAGCAAGAGCAGCATTTATATATAAAGCAACAAAATAAAGTGCTCAGATTTTTTCATCATTATTATAATTATTATTATCTTCGGCTTGTGGATGCTTTGCTGCTGGGGCTTATTCTGTAACGTGTTTATTGTACTCTCTACAAATAACGTTTTTATCTAATAATTTGAATCCAAATCAACTCCAAATTACTGAGCCACTGATTTTTTTTTTATTATTATACTTTTGAATTTTTTTGGTCGTAATTTTGACAATGGGGCCACCACTGCCCCATTGTTAGTGCTGCTGCCTCACCGCAAGAAGGTCGTGGGCCTGGGACCTTTCTGTGTGGAGTTTGCATGATCTCCCTGTGTCTGCGTGGGTTCTCTCCGGGTTCTCCGGCTTCCTCCCACACTCCAAAAACATGCATGCACACCTACAGAAAATTTAGAATGTTCAATTGACCTCACATGGGAGTGTGAATGGTTGTCTGTTTCTACGTGGCCCTGCGATGAACTGGCGACTTGCCTTCGACCTAAGACAGCTGGGAGAGGCTCCAGCAGACCCCTGTGACCCTGAGCTCAGGAAGAAGCGGATATGGAAGATGAATTAATTAATTAATTTCACAATGGCAAACTTCTATTTGACCTTTTAGATGCCACGTCTCAAGGGATCTCGCAAGTCTCTCGCAATGAAGCGACGAATGGCTGAACAGAAACCATGCGCTGACTCGGGAGCCTGATCTGCAAGTGGCGCTGCGGCAGGAATTCCGATGCATTGTTGAGAGCATGGGTATTTATTTTTCAGGGTTTTTTTTGTCATCTTCACAGCTATAACACACATCGTCTGTATGACTCTTGCACCTGTTTACAAATAAAGACCATGTGACCTTTCTTCCAGGTTTACCTTTTGTGTCTGTGGCAGAGCACCTCCCTCTTCACCAGCTACAACTGTGGTGCTATGATGGTGTAAGTCGTGCTTTCTGACAGCTTACTTTTTCTTGATTGCAAAACACATTAATTTCCATGTTTTATGAGTAGGTGCACATCAGCGACACTTTTGGCACGCCTGTCTTGGTGGACCTGATGCACGCTGCAGCAGTGCACCTCCTGACACGACCTTCACCTGAACCACCTGAACCACACGTGCCTTGCCAGGAATCGTCCCCCCCCTCCAAGTCCTTCGTGCGCACCTATTGAATTTGATCTCGAACGCACGCTTGACGGACAGTAGGTCGAGGTAACGTGTTGTTCCATGTGTTCCATACCTGTGTGTCTAGAAGGCTGTGAACCATTCTGTCATTGAAAAACAAATATCCCAATCCAATCTGTCTTTCTTTCCATAGACTGCAACATCGACTCTGTGCACCGACATCCCATCCAACCCAGCGAATGTCACGGATCCTGTGTGCCTGCCAACCTGTGGTCCTGAACCTGAAGG
Source organism: Nelusetta ayraudi (assembly GCF_046127955.1). Taxonomy (NCBI): domain Eukaryota; kingdom Metazoa; phylum Chordata; class Actinopteri; order Tetraodontiformes; family Monacanthidae; genus Nelusetta; species Nelusetta ayraudi. The sequence continues at coordinate 4,040,422 of NW_027466147.1, read as the reverse complement.
GACGCTTGTTGGACAGGGTGAGACTGGAAGTCCAGTGCAGCCTGGCCTTTCCATTCCAACTGCTGACATGATAGGTGGAAGTTCACGCTTGGTCTGAGGATCCACCACTGCTAATAGTGAGTCTCCAAAGACAAACTGGACTGAAGGAGGTCACTTTGACCGAGAAAATGACATAGCACAATTTGAGAAGACCTTCTCTCCTCTCACTGCAAGTGAGGAGCAGTGATTAAGATTCAGAAAGGCTTATTATACAACTATGTCATTTAGAAGTTATCGTTTGCTGTTTAAACATCCGGTGCTTGGTTGTGACTTGCAGCTTTATCCCATTCGACCTGAACTGAGGATGCTTGAATGCTCAACGCTGCTCGCAGCTGTATTTTATTTATTTATTTATTTTACAAAAGAAACATTCATATATATTTTTATATTATCATGTTCGCTGTTGAAATCGAGGTTCTGTGACCACTGATTTTGCTTCTGCAAGGACGTCGCCACTATCGTTTGACAATTTCTTGCATGAAATTATGTTTACATTTTCTTGTTTGATTTTGCATGTATGCCACTCATTTTTGTTGGTCCATTATGCATTGCTTCCTTTTGGTTTTAATGTCAATTAAAAAAAAAACACTATGTTCATGTGTTCTTTTTGTCTTAAGTTCATCTTTACGCCAAAGCAGTTTCTTCAAGGTTCTTCAGACTTCAGTGTGATGTGACAGGAAACACTTTGATGAACACGTTTCCTGAGGAACATTTCACGAAAAACACTTTTGTTCATCCTACAGCTCGCCAAAGATTGGGCAGCAAAATCCGAACCCTTGGTTTGCAATGTATTCCAATTGAGTACAGACCATATCCACATGGGGACTCAATGTTATTGATGGGCCTTTTCTTCCTTAATCATACAATAGGTCTCTACCATGACCAAATAACTCAAAAGGAAATTACCGGCCTACGTTGCCTGTTACGTCCCTGGCTCGCAGGGGAAAAGGGCAGTTCTAATGAAACAAAACTAAAGGCCAGGTACCAGAGTGCGACAAAAGGCACGGAGTTCTGCAAGGGCTTCTGTACAGACGTAAGTGCAACAACACAGGTCGAGCATTCCTCCTCAGCCGGCAGCCACCGGCAGTACAAGTGGCTTGGCTTCTTGTACTCTCGGACAAGTGGAGGTCGAGTGGAGCAGGTGCCGCACCAATGAGGAGTTAGGTGCTTTGAAGGTGTTTCCTGATTGGAGAGCCGATCCTCCTCAGTGCGTCACCAATCGGAGGAGAGGAGAGGCAAAGCAGTTCCTCCAAGGCCAGGTATCTCGACAGGTAGGTCTCTTGGAACAGAAGAGGAAAGAACAAAACAAACAAAAGCAACCGTGGCCGTAACATTGCCCCACTTAAAATCAGTATTAAGACTGCTGCTTTGGGATCTTGAAGTCACAATAGTCCTCTGGTGATGCACATTTTAAAAATAAATTAAGAAGAGAGATCTGCAGAAGATTTAAATTCAAAATGAGTTATTTTATGCCTTGATGCTAGAGCCTTGATATAAAGTAGTTAACAGATTCTAACAGTTTACCATGATTGGTGCTTATGAGTAAAAATCAAAGGCCAAGGTTGCCCAGACTGATGGTTTTGACACGTACAGGAGGGTTGGTGAATAAAAGGTAGATGGACGCTGGAAATGCCAGGTAGGAGGCCTGGAGGAAAAGCAAAGATGAAATATAAAAGGACATGGCAAGGACAAGGATACAGTTAGATGGAGACTTGGTGATTAGCTGTGACTGTGGCAAGGAGGAGTAGTAGTAGGACGAGTATGCCCATTGCCTCGTCATGCAATCAGCTGCTGTGCAGAAAGCATGTGTTGACAGTTGCTTTTGGAAAGAAAGGAATTCATTCCACTGAACTCAATACAGTTCCAGTAAGTGTTAAACTGTTTTATTTCCTTCTTGTTCCCAGATATCCTGGATGAGTTCAACAGCCTGTCCACCAGTGGAGTTGTGTAATAAGGATAATGTTAGAGTTTGACCTTGGAACTTCAGCTCTCTCGGCTCTTTTGTCTGAAATGCAAGCCTTGGCTTGCGGTGAACTTTAGAATTGATTCTCAGCATGTCTCATGGGTTCAAAGCATTTCGTGAAATTCTGCCATTACTCGGAGCCAGGTTACAGAGGATGAAAGGTCTACCCTTTTATAAATATCAAAAGTCAACTTTGGAATTGAGAAAGTAGCCGTTCACTTTCGAAGAACACACATTGGACATCAGTAATACATACAGTACTGTGTATATAGATTCCATTTAATACTTTTTTTCATCATTTTATTTTTTTGTAAGCGGCGTGGGAGGAGGTAGCGGTGAGCGTGTCAGCGTCTTTTAGTACGCTGCCTCACGATGCCAAAAGCAGCACAACGTCAGGAGACAGGGGGAAAAAAAGAGCTCGCCGTTCACCGTAAAACAAGAACTGGAAACGTGAGGACCAGCAAAGGATTGTCACTATCTCGACTCTCAGTGCCCAAAGTGTTGTGGCTTTGTGGGTGCGAGAGACAATGGAAGTTCTAGTGAATGCGGGTAGTTGTGGAGGGAGGGAGGGAGGTACTGTGGAAGAGTCATCATCAAAGTCAAGAGAAGAGACGAGATGAGCCGACCCAGATATCGATGCGGAAACATCATCCAGCAAGGTCTTTCCTCACCTGTGCTGCTGCTGCTGGTATATGAGTTTACTTTGCATAGGCACAGGTAGTTCAGCTTTTTGCCTTGTAAGGTCCTCGACTACATCCTCAAGACGCAAGACGATGTTATGCAACACACAACATGACGCAAAGAATGCTTCAACTTTCCAAAGGTTGTATTGTAATTTCTTTATCTGAGGCGCATTTTCAGTGCTCCAAACGTTCTATTACTATTTCTATTATTTGTTTTGGTTGGTTTTCGATTGAACGACAATTCCCCAAGTGTTGCAGGTATGATAAACGGTGTAATCATCCATACCTGTAGGGGGTATCTATTGTCCCTGGGTAACATAAAGGAGTCATGGCTCAATACAGGATAATTTGGAATACATGTGTAATTTTCCACATTGTGCGGCAAATGATCTGGACACTGATGGAAAAGGCTCCCTTATGGTTGACGTATATCAGAGCATTTTCTGATGGTGCGTGTAATTGCACGTCTGCAATCGATGGCACCCCGGGCCCCAGCGAAGCCAGAATTACTGTTTAATACTTTCCTGGCTTGCAGGTGTCATTGGGAATTTAATAAATGCACTTGCCTGGTGTACTTGGGCTGTTGTGACTATGCATTGTTGAACTCCCTTCTGAACCCTTACGCCTCCTATTGAGCTAAGGGGATGCTGGGATGAAATGCAGCAGCGCAGAACTTCCACGGCGCTGCGCTTGATGCCCCTGTGCGCCAGCCGTGCGAGAGGTCCCTTCAAGTTCAACCATAAACTGAGTTGATGTACTCTGTTGCATTTCAATCTACAGTTACTAATCACTCGAGTTTCTAAACTGGAGAATTGAAGTTTCAAAAACCAAACTACCCAGCAAGTGGCAATACCTTGTTCAACTGACCTAAAGCCTGTCAGACAGGGAGACTGGGGTTGGTTGTCCCAACGTGTGTTGTGGCCACACTAGAGTGTGATGTGACATTGATACCAAACTTTATGCAGGATGCATACAAAACACTGAAGTGAGGAGACTCATTTTTATCAGTCGAGTCATTTTTCGAGTGCAGTTTCTGTTTTAGCAGCACGTGGGGTTGCTGTAAAAAAAAAAGGTTAATAGCAGTAGGTGTGTGATTGTCTAATTTGTAAACTCACATTCACACTCTGCAATGCATCACCACAATCAATTATAATGTCATTTTGAGTTAAATAAACCACTTATTGACCAATAGACTGCCTGAGCCTCTCCTTTCGTTGCAAACATTGACCCAGACATTGACCCAGGTGACTAACAGTGGCGAGAAGACTAGAAGAGGAATGTTTCTGCTTGGTTGAGCCATAAACCTGTTGTGTTGCCTGTCAAAAGTGGCCAATCCGGGGTATAATATTTGTCAGAACTATGACTGGTGTAACTATGCCAAGCACAGGGTTTGCTCGACACACTGTGCTGGAAAGAGAGAAAAGTTCAGTGTTTCATATTATTTTGTAGTTGACGGCCGGTGGTCAGATTCTGTCAGTAGTCGCAGTGCTTTTGACGGACTTTAAATAATCAGATTAGACAACAGTAAAACAGTACTTTAGAGTTTGCTGATATATGAGAAGGTCGAAGCCAAGCCAAGTGCTCTGTCCAGTTTCAAGCAGGACTGCAGCTACTTTGACCTTTGCACAGATAAATGAACTGCAAATCTATACTGGCCATAATGTATTTCTCAGAAAGGATCCTCTTAGTTTCACCAATATCCTGATCTGATATTAGGTTGCAGCATCTTCCTGAAATGGCTCGCGTGAAATCAATAAAACCTCAATATAGCATCACTCCAACATGAAAATGAGTCACTCTTGATGGCAGCTAAATGATCAGAATGAACTCCTTGTGCCTCTGACAGCTGCTTCACTTTGACTTTTGCAGACACACTCGGTGACCTAAACATTTGGTGAGGATGCGTTGGACCTGAAAGCAGATGTTAGACGGAAACTACAATTATCTGACGGTTAAGATTATTTGTGTCTGCAACAGTTTGTTATATTTATGTGTGTATACATCCATGATTCGGATGTAATTATTCAAAATAATCCAAACTTTTTTTTTCATTTTTTTTTTCAAAATCTGAACAAGTTGAACAAATCATTTTTTTTTTTCAACTTAACTTCCTCAAAAATTTAGAGAACAATAGAACAATAGAACAAGAACAATAATGAAGGCTGGAAATCCTACTCCTACGTACGCACACATACAATGTTGCTGAGGCATTTCCCAGATGACTGCACACTGAGGATGCCGACCTTGTCATCAGAATGCAGTAACCCTTGGGTTACTGCATTTGCCTTCAAAAAAAAAAAAGTGCTGAGGAAGTGCAAGTTGAACCCTCTGACCTCCTGTGAGGTCAGGCCTTCAGCTCAGTGCTTTGTTGACATGAGGAACAAAGTAAGTCCTAAGCCATGAAAGCCTTTCTTATGAAACAGACATTGCTGATGAAGGGGTGAGGTCGCAGTTAAAAAGCTTGCAAATGGATTAATTACTCAGGTTACACATTTTTGAAATGATTGTGTCCGTGTTACCTGTTGGTTGAACATTTTACCCCCACTGGAGTGGAATGTGAGACACATCCATATGATTAAAGGTGACCTATTATACTAATTTTCCGGCCTTTGTATTTGATATCTGGCCCCTACAGAGCAGCAACACACGATTACCCGCACCGAAAGCTTTGTACACACGCTTTGAGTGCGTGTGCACAAAGTTACACATCGCATTCAGTACAAAACTTGCTTTGATAGGCACATTCAAATATTAATTAAAACACAAAATCAAATTGTTTTCTACAAATTTCACCAGATTCTTGTTCTACATGTCCTCAACTACCGCTGTGGTGATTTTCAACTTGTTTCACTGCAGCATTTTGGAGCAATCTGTGGCTGAGGATACACACCGCATGCACTACAAAACCTACTTTGATCGTCAGATTATATTATTTATTAAAAAAAAAAAAAAAAAAAAAAAAAATCAAGCTGGAAAAGCATCATAGGTGCCCTGTAATCAGTCCACCACGCCGGGCACATTTTGTATCTGGAATTAAAACAGGATGTACAGGATATTTGAGAGCGAGTGCAGCCGAGCAGCAGGATAGTCGTCAAGCACGCCCTTGAGAAACTAGAATCCATTCTATTCATCAGATTCCTCTATGACGGAACAACAGTGTCCCAGGAGCAATACACGCTTTAGGTAAATGCAGGAAATACTTTAAAATCAAACACATGCAGCATTGGATAAATGTAAAAATGCATCACAACAAGTTCATTTTCTACTGAAAATAAAGAGTCTCAATTGAAGGTAAAAATACGTGCTGGATAAAATGTAGGAAACTTTGGTCAGAATTAATCCCGAATCAACCTTAAATTATGTGTGCACGCTGCGGCTGTAGTTGCCAACAGTGCGGCGCCGCTGATCTCAAAAGTTTCATCATCCAAGTTCTGCAGCGGGGTGTTTTGACAAGCGGTGCCTGAACAGCAGAAAATGTTTTCAGTCTTGGTAAACAAATCAAAGGTTTTCTTTCATTGAAACCTTCTGTGTGAATCAGGCTTTTATTATGGAGATTCAACATTTGAAACTCTGAAACAAGTTTTGAAAAATAAACAAACATGAAAACATTGTTGACCTTGATGTCCCATCTTTCCATTTGGACTTTTCAAAATGGTAAATAAAAAAATGCATTTTCCACCGCTGCTGTCAAAGATTCAGGGCTGCAGTTTGATATAAACAAAGTGTTACAGTTGAACAGTGACAGAGCACAACCTTGTTTTATCACTGCCATTAATCATAAAGGTCCATTAATAATAATAATAATAATAATAATAATTACTCATGAAGACAGGTGAAGAACTCAGATGGTCTTTAAGTATGTTATGGGCCTGGTGTGAGTGAGCGGGACCAGTGATGGTTGATGAAGTTAAGCCCAAACCTCCTTGATGAACCGATAGATAGGTAGATAGATAGACATGTGTGTCTATGTCGAGGCTTGTCACGCCAGAAACACCGCTTTTTATGGAAAGGTTTTGTGGAAAAGGCTGTCGTTTTGCGTGAAATTATCAACTAAAATCCAACCACGTGAGTCTGCAGCACTTCCCCTACCTCGGCCTCATCGCATGTCCCCGCCGCTTTTTACCTTGGCGTGCGCTCTGTGGACAGGACACATTCGTTGTCCTATTTGCACGGGTTTTCTGCAGCAAAAGCCGGGCAGTCGCCGAGTGGATTTGGCCTTGCGGCACAATCGTTCTCTCCATGTTTATCCTTCCACGCCATGAGTGGCTTTCATAAGAGGCACAAGTTTGGATGAAATGAAAATACTGACAAAACATGATGACACTCGTGTTTCCATGACTCTTGGAGTTGTTGCAAAACCTAAATATCGCAATAAAAACTGGTGATGGACACACACACACACACGCACACACACACACACACACACACACGCACCTTTCAAATCTCGCCAAGACATGATCTTGTTTTCTCGTGCTTTGAAAAGGTCAGGCCATCACAAACTTTGTTGATGGAATAATGAGACGATGAATGAAGACCTGAGACGGACTCCATTACATTCTCTTGTTCTGTGGCCACAGAGTCATAATCCTGCTGACATTTAGTGAGATTACAATGGTGTAATTTACTGAACCAAATGACATTTGCTATTATGACGTTCAAATTGCATTTGGCTCATGGAAATCGTTTTCTAAAATGGAAAACAAACAAACAGGCAACACGTTTGTTCTTCGTTAGGAAAATATTTTGGTCCCTGCAAGAAAATAATATATGTAATTAGATTTTTGTCACAATAGAAATTATAGGCAAATTAAAAACTGATGAGTTCATCTAATTTTAATTAAAATAAGGGTGGGGGGGTATAGTTTGTTCATAAGTAACTGAAGGATCCTGTGGTCAGTCAATTTTTAAGACTTTGAGCAAAAAAAAAAGGTAGAGATCTGATTTTAGATGGATGGTTGGATGCATGGATAGATTTCTCTCCCCTCCTCCTCCTCCGAGTGAGCAGGTGGAGCCCAGGTGGAGCCCAGGTGGAGCCCAGGTGGATCCCAGGTGGAGCCCAGGTGGAGCCCCCAGGTGGAGCCCAGGTGGAGCCCAGGTGGAGCCCATCAGTCATCATTCTGCTCTCTACCTGCCCAGACCTTCAGCTGCTCCACCTGTGAAGCCTGACTTGAAAGCACAGGGAGACAGATGGGTTGCATGTAGCTTTAGAGTGCATTTGTTAATTTAGGGCAAGAAAAATAAAAGCGGAAGCCCACTGAGCCGCACGATTTTGAAGTTACGTTTCATGGAGGTTTTTTGCACTTTAGACGGAACGCATTAACCACGTGTTTGATCGGAGCAGCTTGAGTGCAACGAGACCTTCAGTATAAATGATTCCAGAAGAAGCACAACAAACACTTGATGCAACGCTCGCTGCAACCAGAATGCACACTTTGGCTTTGAATAAAGCAAAACATGTCGCTAACAGTCTCCATCCCTTTTCTCTGTGCACCTTGTTATGTTTCCGTCACCCTTCCACAAGTGCAAATCAGTTTTCTTTACACTCATCAGACTGTTAAGAACTTCTACTATTTTTTTTCCATCCAAAGAAAGTACTGGAGAACAAGTTAATGAGAAATTGTCTTTCGAGAGCCGTGAGTTTTCCAAGAGGAGCTTGTGTCTTCAAAAGGTGGGAGGCAACATCAAGCTTTTCAGTGACTTCCCCTGCCACCCTTCTTTACCGCCAAAACCTCACTAATACACGCTTGAGAATGCAATCACTATAGTTACCGTCCCAAAAAATGGGTCAATTTTCATTGTGTGTGTGTGTGTTTTTTTTTAACAATTAATTCTTCTCCCTGATGAGGAGGGAGCCAACGTCATAATAAGTAAAACGCCACTGACCTATTTTTCTAGCTGTGGGCGTGCTGAGTCTATTTTCCAAGCCTTGCCATGTGGGTGGGTTGGTGGGTTAATTATACGCTGATGATAGGTGAGGCGGCTGCCGCGTGAACTGATCAAATGCACAAAAGAAATGAAACCTCTCTCAACCGCCGCAAATATCAGCACCTCCTGACTCGCCAGCAGTTGTTTCCACTCGATTGGAGTTGTGAGCGTGGCTTTGTCGAGGGAGGTGGACACACAGCGAGATGCGGGGGGGGGGGCAGTGCTAAATGCAGAGTTTTGTGTCGGGGGTTGGAGTTGAGTCGAAATCCCAGATCCTTTTAACTGGGAGTTACACTCGAAGTGGAGGTAGACACCTCCTTGGTCTTGGTCTATAAAAAAACCCTACACAAAACAAAAAAACAACAACTGTTTTTATGAGCTCCCCCCAAGACAGCAATAGTCTTGTGAATGTTTTTTAATTGCCTTTGAAGTGCATTTTAATTGCTTAGAAATGTGCAGAACCATGTCTGGAGACCAGCTGCTTAATAACCAACGTCCTTTATGCTGCTGGCACCCACCTTCAATGCTGCACCAATGAAGCCCTGTAAGCCCACAAGGGCAACTTTGTGATAATAGCTGACACGACTGCCTGCGCATACCTATGTCTGTGTTTTAGTTTGAGTTTTTTCCCCCTCCAGATAAACATGGCTGGACAGCAGCGATCATTCCACACAGCTCCTGTCTCATTAGTGCAGCTTCACATGTAAATACACCGCTGGACAGTTCCATTAAACGTCTTCAATTTGCAGCATCTCAGCGGTAAAGGCTGCACATGCAAAGACTCGGCAAAAAAACGCTTGGCCTGGTTCCATCATCACAAACGTGATATATTTAGACCAAGATTTAATAGTTATATCATACTGTAGTACTATTATTTTTACACATTCAAAATAAACCTGTTTCTTATACAAACACAGCTGATAGTCTACTTGCGAAGGTGATAAAAAAGGAGTAGAAAATCAACAAAATTCGACCAAATGTGGACTGGGAGTCGTGGCAGTCAAAGTATGCCGAGCTGCACCGTGACACGTGAGACACACAAAGCGCTGAGAAGTTGCTGAACAACGCCAGTGTTTTGCTCAATCCCTCCATAACTGCAAATCAGTCAGCTGGCCACGTCTCAATGGAGACACCTCACTGTTTACCATCACACACTGATGTCTGACAATGCAGACGAGAGATTATTGCGGTTTTCACGTATGACTGCTGTAACCGGACTTCCTCGTGTTCTTCTTTGTGTGGGTGAAAGGCCAAACTTTGCAGAGCAACAACAACACTATAAAATGAATAACACTACATGTTCTGCCTCCGCCACTCCCGTCCGTTGGTGAACGGCCAGCTCGTCGCAGAACGTGCACTTTGTATCCAGGAATGCACCCGGACAGCAGGGTGAAAATGCAAACTACCTTTTGCTTTATCTTCATTAAAGAGATGAAAGCTCTACATGTGGCCCTCTCTAAATGTCAGGTGGAATGTGATGAAAAGCACGTGTGTGTGTGTGTGTGTGTGTGTGTGTGTGTGTGCCAGATCTCGCATGGCTCTCTGTCTTGAAAAATGGCACCATTAAAGTCGACCGCCGACCTGCGCAGGGAACGGATATGCACCTTTATGTTGGCGCTAGCAAACATGCACCGTCGGCACCTTTGCAGGGATAATAGCAGCTCCTACGCACCCGACGGTGGAGCCGCTCTTGCGATTCCTCTCTAATGTGGACGCTCGCGTTCGCGCATGCTGGCGTACTTCCAAAGTCACATGCTTGACTGCCTTTGACATCACTGTGAAGGCGTGAATATCAATTCTCTTTCAGTCCCCGTCGGCGTATTATTAGCCTCATCCCACTGCCCTGCAGACCACTCTATTTGTGAACAAGCCAGATCATGGGAATGTGCACACAGGCACACATTTGGCTAAACCAGTGTACACACACACACACGTACACTCGTACACGTGGTGAAAAATAATCAGCGTACACAGTCACTCGTCTCCTCTCCCAGGTGAACGGCTGACATTAGCGGCTAAGTCTCCCCGTGGCTTCCTGACCTTTATTGGCTGTCAGAGTCAGAGAGCACGACTCTAATCAGGAGCAGGGTCCTTTTGTCCATCAGTCCCTCGCAGGTCTTTCACGATTCTCCATTGCCAGCATCAGAATTTCCTCATTGCATCTTTAATGGTTTCTTTTGTCCATTTTGGCATGCCTCATTTAACTCTATCCTTTCGCCGTTATAAGATGATAGGTTGAATGCAGACGTTCTGTCTTTTTTTTTTTAAATAGAAGACTATTGTGTTTTTAATGTGAAAATAAAGAGGCAGGAGCATAACATGGGAAGATCCTCGTACATATAAAATGTAGTCGCATCACTGTTTGAGGACTTTAGGATGATCGAGTGTTGTCCTCAATGTCTACATAGTAGTGGTTCACTGCTTTATAATCTGAATAAAGTGGGTCAGATTGTGCTAGCATGCAGCATTTTGCACAACATACTGTAGCCACAGTAGCCAGCATGACCAAAGGCTACAGATGCCTACATATCCCTGACATGCATGCAGAGGAAGTCACAAACATCAGATTTAACCCTTGTGTTGTCTTGCGGGTCAACAGTGACCCACTACCACGTTCAGCTGTAGAAAAAATACCTTAAACAATATATTTTCAACTTGAAATTTTTATTACTTTTCCTAAAGGGACCCCATCATTAGAAAAAGTAATAATTTGTTTTTGTTTATGTTTCCATGTGGGCTGTACACCACTAGGGTACTGAGATTGTCTTATGGCTCATTTTTGACCTGTAGGAGAAGGGAGTGTTAAGATCGCACAAGGGTTAACATCATCGGGAGTTATTCTGAGCAAATCTTTTTTGCTAACGGTATTCCCAGCAACCGGCTTTCCTGGCACGTGTTTGGAGCCTTGTGATATGAATGATAATTATTTGACAATTACGATGATCATTATTTCCTTTTTTTGTCAAAGTTCGAGGTTCTTTCATTTGGTGTTTCCATGTCCTCAGGTTGCGCCGCTGTCCCCCACTGCGTAATGCATGCTCATGTCCTCCTGCGCACTTCCCTCTCTCTGCGTCTCCCGGCTGCTCCTGTGAAGAACCACTGGGGTCGAATGACCTCCCGCCTGCCTTCACTCCATCTTCGGCCCCGCTTGCCACGGCGTTGATGGCACCATCGGACCAGCTGACCGGCTGCCTGCTGCGCACAACAATGGCACGGGTGTCCCATCTGTGTCGCTGAGGACACGGCTCTCACCCCCCGTGCAACGGACTGTAATCCATCTTCAAGGGCGGCGCACTGCTTTGTTCTGTGACTGTTCCAGCGACTCCCCGTCAATGTCCTCATAAAGTGGGCGGCTTCAGGGCTCCACACAGGAGTCTGTTGATGTGGCCTGACTAGAGGAGCGCGGCAGGGGCTGCTGAACTTGGCATGGCGATTCTCACTTGGAAAAGTAATACAGGTAATTATGTTGTTTTCAAAAGTAATATTATTTCTTCAAATAATTTGAACAACAAAGTTGCTTCGTAATGTCGTGTGTCTTTGTTGTGTTCTTTAAAACCAAAACTCCAAAAGCACATTTTGATATGTAAAACTTTTGTTGTGACCTGCGGAAACAATAAATAAATAAATAAGCATAATTTCTCCTGAGAAATGAGCACATTAAACTCAATCTTCACACATGATTCACATTCATTTTATTTATTTATTTTTTGGTACATATTTAATACATTTTCACATATTCGCATTTAGTTATCTGCTCATTACAGAACATCAGCTGCTCAATCGATGATAAAGGGTTCTCCACCTGCGATGATCTGGTGTTCTCCTTGTGTTCCCCTCAGCATTGACCTGGCCACAGAAAGCCTCCCAGAGTTCACGTCACCTGGTTATGTTGTTGTTTCTTTGCTGTGACTCCAACATCTGCGTATTTGCTTCTTGCAAACCTCCAATTCCATGCCTTCAAATTCCATTTGGTGCGTTCGTTCAGTCGGTGCTACCATATTATCTATATTACATAGCTGTGGGGGGGGGGTGCATGGTCCTCATATCAGGCGTGTGGCTCCTCCCACCACCACCAGCTCCCCCGCGCCCCCTCCTCCTCCTCCTGTGCTTGATTACAGGACCAGCACCAGCTGTGTAAGGAGATAGCGGGTGAAGGCAGCTGCGAGCCATCAGCAATCAACACACCTGCTGCTAACGGGAGAGCAGACAGACTGGACCTGCACAAGCACTGTTGTATGCATTACAACAACAGGAAGTGGGCACGGAGAGATCCGTTGAAAGGAGCGCCAGAGGAGACAACATTGACAGGGTTGAGGGCGGCGCCCACTGGGTTTACTGAAGACTCTGCCGTGTGGGCAGGACCCACATGCAGACAACTCTGGGTGACTTAAAATAGAAATCAATGATCAGAATTTAAGGAATAACAACAAACAAAAAAACAAGAGGAGACTTTAAGTGGTTCTTATTTTAGTTTGTTTTTGTTTTAGCTAAATGTTGCATATTTATTTTATTCATTAATTCCAGTCAAGTCATAGTAATGGGAATAGGAACAGGCTTTTTTTTGTCATTGCACTCCAGGTTACAACAAAATTGCATAGGATGCCCTCACCACAAGTTCAAAAGATAGCAATAAATATGAAAGCGCTACAACAAGAAGTAAAAGCAACACAATAAAAGCACGCAGTGTAAGAACGGTAGATATAACAGTGCTCCGTGAACTGTATTCCTCATCCACACATCAGTTTCATTATTTGTTGCGTTATTACTCAGCAGCCTGGTGGCCCGAGGGTGGAAGGTGTTTCTATGATTCTGATTAGGGGTGTCAAATTATCGCATTAATCGCGATTAATTAATTACATGCCTATTTAGAGCGTTATTTTTTTTAATCGCTTAATCTATTTTTTTAATCTCTAACTTTATTGTTGGGGGTAGTTTTTTTTTTAAATTATAAAATCCGTGTTTGTGTGGTGGGCTTCTTGTGCCTGCGTTGTTAGGGGTGGAAAACAAGGTGTATCACACCTTGAAGTGGACATTGATTGGCTGTCATTGTGTTTGGGTTTATTTAGCATACGCTGATAGGCTCCCATTGTAGTTGGGCAGACAAGGGGAGGAGCGGTGAGTAGTGGAGAGGAGGAGTGAAAATGGAGGAGCACGTGAAAGTTTCTGGTCCAGTGAATGGAAATTTTACGTTTAAAAAACACCCTGACGGAACGATTGATAAAGGTAGAGTCATTTGTGTTCTTTGCAAGAAGGAGTTTGCTTACCACCGAAGCAGCTCAAGTTTGGCTGCTCCAGGTGCAGCAAACATGCTGGCTGCCATGAGAGCCCTTCCATATGAGCACATTGCCTGCAATGGCGATTTTAGGTTGAGATTTAAAATTAGATTCATTAGATTAATTAATTACAGATCACAATTAATTAATCTCTCATTTTTTTTAATCGCTTGACAGCACTAATTCTGATTATGAAGAGGTTCTAACTTCATTTTCTCCACATAAGTATCTTCTCAGTCCAACATGCTGACAAGGACATGGGGAGTCCTTCTTATCCCGTGCCATTTTATTTTTTTTCATGTTTGTGAGGAAACAAACAAGAACATGGCATGCCTTTGAAATTAATTATGCAGTCCTTTTACATATTACTAGGGCCGTATCCTCTGAATCGGCTATATTTGGCATGGTACAGTGAGTCTCTCCATCCCTGACAGAATAATTGATATTGTCTTGAGAGGGAATGGAGACATCAATACGAGCTAATCCCCATGCATATGGTGGCATTATTCCATGCGACTGCAGGGAATCGGCTCATTATATGGTTTCCAGCTGCCAAGGGCTGAAGGCTTGCATTTAAGGCTATAAATAAACGGCACCTTCAGTGCGGGGATATGATGAAGGAAATTTACTAAGGAGGGGTTTTAACTGGAATTAGCTGCATACATGTGGATGTAATGAAGGGGCTGTGAAGCCCGTGCCAGTGTTTCCGTCGCAGTTTTCCGCAAAATAAAAGCAAAATTGCGATTTGCAGGTGGTGTCCATTGAATGGTGTGAAGTGCATAAGCCGGAATTCTCCACGCCTGGGAATTATGTTTGCTTTTGTTTGTTTGCTGTCAAGAATGGTTATATTTTTTCTCTTCGATGACTTGTAAAAAAAAATATTCCGTCTCCTGCTCCGTCCAATCATAACGCACCATTCTCACTGGTCACATGACCCTGTACGTCACGTCCGCTGACGTGCGAAGGTGTTTCCATGACACTTTTGCGATATTCCTCTGTATGGATACGTCTGAAAAACCTCCTCATGAGAGCGTCAAAACCCTTCAGGCATATTTGAGAGGTTTTTCCAAGTTCAGCTTCACCATGATCAGTTTTTATTGTCATATTTAGGTTCTGCGCAATTCCTGGGGTCATGGAAAAGCAGCTAATGTTGCAGCAGACTTTGAAAAGAGGTAGATGAAAGGTACGGCGTGTGTGTGTGTGTAAAACGCATTAATAAGTTGGACAAGTGGGTTTCTGTAAATATTTTTCCCAATTGAGCCTTTGGAGCACTGGAGTTGGTACGTTGGAGGAAAGCGAGCACACACATGAGGACTCACAGACTGCTGTGATCTCATTCCGAACTCCTCTGTGTGCTATGTTAATACATTTGAAACTTAAGTGGTTGCATACTGGGAATACTGGGGAACAGAGGCTGCCTAATATAGAACCACCAGCCCACCTAGCCGCTCTGTTTTGCCAATCCTACTAGCGGTAATTACCTGTTTAGGACAATCTTCCTGCGATGAAGCCGAATCTGAGAATACGGACATCTTCCCAAAAAACCACTTTACGCACACGCACGCACACACACACACACACACACACACACACACACAAAGTAAATGTCACAAAAAGAATTTCCATGTCGAAGATTTTTTTTTTTTTTTTTTTTTCTGCCTCCAGCCAGAAGTATGCCCTGCCTATATTAGATAACTTCCACAGAATGTCATGCCATTAAATTCCCAGAACTCTGCACTATTATTGAGGGCTTGAATGGTTGGACGGATCAGAAGGAAAGGCTTCATCAAGTGTGACCCACTTAGCAGCTGGAGAGGCACCAGAGGACCAGCGTGGCAATTATTTAAACCTCTGCTTTATTATTCATAATTAGCAGGGGTTGTACAGAGCGTCTGTGTGTGCATGCGTGTGTTTGTGTGTGTGTGTGTGTGTGTGTGTGTGTGTGTGTGTGTGTGTGTGTGTCTGATAAAGCTCTGTCAATAGTATCGCACCTTTATGCAGGAGAAATAAGATTAGAACAGTGTGTGTGTGTGTGTGTGTGTGTGTGTGTGACATCTCTCTTTGTGCTATGAATGTGACTGCATATTGTGTTGTGAATGTTACTTGTGGCTGTCCAGCACATGAACTCTGGGTGTCACATCTTGAATCCCTGTCTGTGCCTCAGCTTTTCATGCAGCCTTTCCTTTTGTCACATCACCAGGGTTGCGCCCCGCTTACAGCAGACACAACAACATGACTCCATCATCAGACTCTCTGGATCGAGCAGTGACTGAGCAGTGGTGGCAAATATTGGTGCGACGGCAGAGTAAATTGAGCCAGTTTGCTTGAAGAGATGAGAGACTGTGAGGGATTCTCTCCATTAAGACGTGGCTCACGAACAGACTTTAGAGGTTTGGAGAATTAGGTTTTAGTTTTTCTTTTTAATTCTACCAGGAAAGGTTTATTGGTGATGAATAGGAGTATTAGTAAGGAGCAGACCTATGCTGTCTTTTTCCATATTGATATTGATGAGATCTAAGACACATTGGGAGGGCGTGGCTGGGATAGTAAATCCCACCTGTTCACTGGAGGCTGCTGCAGCTGTGCAGAATGTTAAGCAGTCTGAGGTACGCGGCGTCGCAAACTGGAGTTGATTGATTCCCTCACTCACTCACTCACTCACTCACTCACTCACTCGTTCATCACAAACACATGGCAAAGTGCGAGTGACGCCGTGTTTGTATTGGAACATTTTCAGGCAGAGAGGACACCTGCTGGGGTGTCCTCTCTGGTGTGCACGAGGGTGCACGAGACTGCACTCCAAAGCTCACATTTACTGAAAACCTCAACGTGTCGTAAATGAGGGGCCGAGACGCAGCGTTGTGCTGTGCACGATTATTAAAGGCTTCTCTCTCTCCGCCTTCCTTCCCTTCTCTGTGTGCAAACCGCTGTACGCATCGTTGCTGCCGAGCGCCACACACACACGGTTGTGTGTTTGCATTAATAAAACGGCTCCGCCATATTTCCGCGGGTTGAAGGGAGTGCGTAATGAAATTCTCTTTACGGGCTGCCACTCGAGCTGCGGAAAAGCTGCATCGTCTCCGCGGACGCGGTTGTCCAGGCCCCCGCGCTCATTATTCCTCCGCCGTCGTCGTCTCTCCGCTCTCTGCAATTAGCGGCCGCTTTAATGAGACTAATATCACATCTCCAACCCGCGGTGCACTACTTAAAATGATAAAGGGCCGATAAGTGTTGCCGCGTGCGGTCGGGAATGATAAAGGAGTGTCGGTGTTTATTTGTAATGGAGTGTCAAAACAATAAAGGGGATGTTGTGAGCGAAGGCTTGGATGATCGAGTGCTGAGCCACTGAGTGTGTGGGGGTGGTGGTGGTGGTGGTGGGGGGGGGGGTGAAGTGGGAAGTAAGCGTGTGTTTGTGTTTGTGTGTGGGAGAGAAGCTGCGTTTCCATGCACACTAGATTTACCCCTAGAAAGTGAGAATCAATTAGCAATGGAAGCAAGATCTCTATCCATATCACTCTGCAGACTTGTATACAAGTTTTTGGATAAAACAGAATGCAGTACCTTAAAAAAAAACCAACAACCATACTTCCTGATCAGAATTTGATTCATCTCTCGCTGCGTTTCCAGCACCGCTAGAGTTGCGCGAGTCCTAAATATGGCAATGAAAACTGGTGATGGAAACGGCAAAAACCTCTCCAATACGGCTGAAAGGTTTTGACCTCTCATCAGGTGCTTTTACAGACACGTCCATAGAGAGGAATATTGCAATTTATCTCACACTCTATTCATTTTACAGCATAAATGACCTCAGAAAGAAAACAAAAAACAAACACAAAGTAGAGGCAAAAAATTAAAAAACAATAAAAAAAAAATTGTGATGTGCGTTATTAAAAAAAAAAAAAAAGGGAAATTGTGGTCGATCTCCACTGGCTGCCGACTGCAATGTAGAAAAAGCACCAGCCTGCGTGTAAAATCACCTGGCATCAAAGGTTCGAGCCTCTTCACCAAATAACTGGATGTTTGTTACTTTGGGTTTATCTGCATGGTCTGAATGCAACATAGCACAAATCACCTACGTGCATATGAGTTGAACATTGAATGTAAGGATTATTAAGAATATAAATGCATGAGCGAATGAACAAAATAAACCAACCCATTCCAATCAATTCCACACAAAATATTGCGGAAAAATCTTTAAATATATTAATGCATTAAACATTTACATACATGAACAATATCACTAAAACTTTCTGGCGACTGAAGCTTGAACGCCGCTGTAGAGCACTGCCACTTTCCAACACTGTCTGGGTCATTTAGTGATGTTCAGCAAATGCAACTCAAAGAGAACCACGTGTGAGCAAAGGAGTGAATTTCATTTTCACAAAAAAGCTCAAATCCAATTTCCAGATGAGTCGTTTCTGGCAGCTCGTTCACTCCCTGCAGAGAGAAGGTCAGCGTCCAACTGCTGGCGAGTCACGCAGCGCAGACACAAGGCAGGAATGCAAGCTCGTCAAACGTGCTTGATATTTAGGACCTAACAACTCGCCCGCTGAGAGCCACAACAAAAGAAAAACAAACAACTAAAGGCAGAAGCTGCGTTTCCATTGCAGGTTTTTCAAAATAAAATTTCAACAAAGAGCAATGTCAATTTGCAGGTTTTTCCATTGATGGTGCGAAGCGCATAAACCATCATCACGTTTGCCTTTGTTTGAATGGTCGTTATATTTTCTCTTTGATTACAACTCCGCCTCCTCCTCCGTCCAATCATAACGCGCCATTTTCACTCGAAGTCAACCAGTCACGTGACCCTGTGCGTCACGTCTGCTGACGTGTAAATTAGGGCTGAACGATAAATGGCATTTGCGATAATATCGCGATAGGACAAAACAATATTTTCTAACCGCCAAGACTGCGATTTGATTGACAGGGAGTTCCGGTCACGTGACTTGCGAGCGGCACAAAGCAAAGCAGGCAGTGGGAGGAGTCGATGCTGCGACGAGCTGGACGGACGGAGCAACACGCAAGGAAAAGAAGCTCTTCCTGGTTGCCACCACCTGGTGGCGAAGTTTAGCAAAACAGCGTTGGGAGAGATAAAAAAAATGCCTAACGAACTACCGAAGCACCAAGGACCACAACAGTCGGAGTTGTGTTCGCTGGCAGTGAACCGCTGCCTTGTACGTTCGCACCTGATAGCAATTTTAACGTTGCTAGCGTGTTAGCATTGGTTGAATGTAGCTGTCGCTGTTTTGTGCTTTGTGTGGACTCAAAAATTGTGTGTATTATAATTAACATATCAGATTTATTATAGACAAATTGTTCTATCGGCTATTGTTTAGATAAAAGCTAAATGAATCATGACATTTTAATCGGGCTTAGAATGATTTTGTTTGTTTGTTTATGGAAAAATACATGAGCGAAAGATAAAAAAATAATTGCAAATTAAATCGCAATCGCAATATTGAGGGGAAAAAAAACGCAAGTTATCGTTCAGCCCTCGTGTAAATGCAAAAAAAGTGTTGCCATGGCACTTTTGCGATATCCCTCTACATGGATACGTGTGGAAAAACCACCTGATGAGAGCGTCAAAAACTTTTAGCCATATTTGAGAGGTTTTCCAAGTTTTGCTGTTTCCATCACCAGTTTTTATTGCCATATTTAGGTTTTGTGCAATTCTAGCGGTGCTGGAAACACAGCTAAATTCTGATCAGGAAGTATGTTTTTTTAAGGTACTGCATTCCGTTTAATCAAACACTTTATACAAGTCTGCAAAGTGATATGGACTAAGATTAATACATTGCTTCCATTGCTAATTGATTCTCACTTACTGCTGCAATCAGGATAGTTCCGGTGTCAGAATGTCAAGGTGGCGGTGGCATGTCAGGCTCCACTGACCCTCCGAAGACTCAGCGAGGCCGACTGGAATCGCAGGCTTCACTCGTCCTACGGTCTGACATCTCCTGCTGCGTGACACGGACACCAGTGACAGCTGTCCCACGGCAGTGCCTGTCGCCGTCAAAGTCAACCGCAGTATTACCGCGCTGCAGGGTCATAAAGAAACATCCACTCGATGCAGGCGGAGGCGGAGCACCGTCTCCAGTCCTGCCGCACACGCGGTCGCATCCAATCTTCTCCGCCATGCCAGCGATTTCAGAACTCTGACTCTGATATCCGACTCCCACCACCGAGGAAAACAAGAGTTTGTTGCATCTACAATGTCACACAGACTGCGCTGCATCTCAATGCTCCTGTTGGCAAGGCCGCAATATCTGGCAACCCTGTGAACCCATTGAATCAACATCCAGCAAAAAAAAAAAAAAAAAAAAAATGGCATTTCAGATTGGGACGAGGGACCAGGGACCGATGGGAGCTTCCAGCAGCTGCACGAGAGGTTGTGGCAATTCCTTCCTCAGGACACATTGCACTCCATCAAGCGTAAAGGTGACGCTGGTTGATATAAATAGAGGAAATCTGTTGGCACGTCATGGAAAAGGCTTGCCTGGGCAAATCGTGCTGCTGGGATTCTCTGACGTTGAACTCATCTAAGAGATCAATAAGGACACAAAGTATGAATATGAAGATTGTGAATTTTGAGAGCGCGGTCACAAACCTTGAATTTACCGTTATTTCAAAGCACAACAACCTCCTCACAACAGATTAGCCTCAGTCACAGCGTTCGACAAAACAAACGCAATCTTTGAGGCATCGCGCACAACATTTCAATGTTTGTTTTTTCCTCTATCTGGGTAAGCAAGGCTGTCTTTGCAAAGGGCTGTGAAGCTATTTTCTCTGTCACACGCTCCAGTGTATGATTCAGTCTAACACGCGTGTCCTTGTTTCTTATTGCGGCACACAATCTCTGCCCCCCCACCCCCCACAAACGCAGCCTTTGAACCATGAAGCCTAGGACGGCTTTTTGCCGCCCTCGTTTCTCCTTTTCTGCCGGCTGCGTTCAAAAACAAATGCCCTTAACTCTCCGGGAGTTACTTGAAACGAACTGGTGGGGTGGGGGGGGTGGGGGGGCAGAATAAGTCGTGACATTTTGAGTAATGCGTCAAATTGTGCCCTCTCTCCTCCAGCAGCTCGACTGTTTCGCTTCATCTGCGAGCCTTCTGCAGGCAGATGGATCGCTTCCATAATGCTCTCTTTATAGGCTCGTCTGCGGGCGTGGCCGCCGCCGTGAGCAGCAGCAGACTGACGCGTTCGCTCGCAAACGCTCCCAGAGACAAAACGCCAGACTCACGCTCCGACAAACACCATGCAGACGAACGCCGGCGTACGTGTTTTGCTCATTTATCCCATTCCAAGTCATTCTGTTCCCTGGGCGCAGACAAGAGTTTGCACAAACTGGCTGTAAAGGCTTCAGTTTTGAACTAAGAGTCAGCCAGCAGTCTTTTAAAAAGCAGACTTCTGGATGAACACACACACACACACACACACGTTCGTGGCACGTGGCCTTGAAAAACACCATTAGATATAAATGTCACAGCCTGCACCCAGCGAGGGTGCCTCAGAGAAAGATGACATCCGTGTCTCCTTCACACACAACTTGCATCGCCGTCGTTCGCGCTGGCGCATATATAGCGACTTCTTTTTTTTTTTTTCCAGCGGCTGCACTTTCATTTTTTACATTTTGATTTATTCAGCGGCTGCCAGGCGAAGCTAAACCTCACACGTGGATCCGTGTTTAAAGTCACTTTAAAATCACACAAAGGATGCAGTGTACAAGTCTACAAGCCGATTTTCTTATACACGAAAGAACCCCGGGGAAGCTAATAAATGTAGCTGTATACAAAAAAAAAAAAAAAAAAGAATCTGCATGTGGAAAAAAAAAAAAAAGGCCAGCTCACCCAGGACGTATAGACGGTGAACGTGCAGCGAGTGGTGACAGCCTGAGTGTGTGGGTTTGTGTTTGTGCCAAAAGCAGTTTGACACAGCAGCATGCTCACCAAGGACACTGCAGCTGCACACTGTGCAGAAGTTCTTGATGATTGTGATGTGCATTGCATTGAGTTCATGTGTGGCTTGATTTGGTTTCTTCTAGGGCTGTCAAATGATCATTTAAAGAAGAAAAAAAAATGGGGGGGGAGGGAGGACCATTAGCGAAGCCACACCTGTTGCTCATTGCCAACGTCTGGATTAAATTTATCCACATTACTGCAGTTATTAATCTTTGTTTACCTTTTTTTCTGCTTGCATACAGCATCTCGTTCCCCCACACTCGGGTAATAAAAGGTTACGTCCCTACAAATGTCAATTATGTCCGTCTATACACAAACAATATTTTCACAGTGTATGGAAAAATAAAAACATTTATACCAGAAACAAACATCACTTCACTTTTATGTCGTTTTGGCATTGCGCTCCTTTTGATAAATCCTCAAAACGAGTCATATGTATGCTAATGGTGCATACACTGAAGTGCTCACTTATAGAACAGAGTCTCTCTCTCTCTCCCGGTACCGCTTCGCGCGTATTCATAAATGTTAACGGTTCTATGTAAACTAAACAAAATATGATCATTTAAAATAGAAAAATAAAAATCATACCTTCAAAACGTGGGAAAGTCAGAGGACGATTAGCGAAGCCACACCTGTTGCTCGTCAATGTTTGGGTGATGAGCCGGGCTGACTTCCGCTTCCTCTTGCCGAAGACCCGGTGACGCCGCCGATCGGTGCTGCCACCTAGTGTTCGCCCTACCAACCCAACAACGGTCAATCTAAAACGATAAAATTGCCACCTTCATAAATAAATAAATAAATACATAAATAAATAAAAAGATAAATAAATAACTCTAATAAAATACATTTTGTGAGTATCACAACAGCATGCAACATACAAAAACTGTCGTGCATAAACAGTGCAAACATGAAAAGGTTGCATTAATTTCCTTAGTATCTGTACATCGGGGAGGTTTCCAAGAATAAGCTTCCGCATACACAAATAACACACGTGCTCCCACACAAACCTAATACAGCGCAGTTAATGTGCTTTTGAGTTGTGTGATTTGAAGAGGCCAATCATTTTTTTCCTCCTACCGGCGTAATAGGAAAACATTTCCTCAGCTGGTTACTTTCTGTGTCTGTTGATTTCTTGATTTGCTTCCTGGGCCCACAGTCCCCCCTTGTGTTACTTTGTGATTTATTGACTCCAGCTCTCCTGTGAAAAAAAAAAAAAAAAAAAAAGAAAAGAAGAAAATTAGAAAGGGGACCAGCAGTTTACAGCACACGTTATTATCGAGGTAGAGATCCATTTGTATTCTCTCTCTTTAGCATCACATGGTGATGGGAGAGCAAATGCAAGGAGAGAGCCGTGTTTCACAAAAGTGATTTATCTGACAACTTTATGTGTTTAAAATGAAGTTTCACTTTGCCAGCCAGATAAGAAAATATGTAATAAAACCTCCAAGGTGAGATAACGCTTTTTCCAAGTTTGTCCACATCAATCAAGTTCTGACCTCCAAACTATTCTCTCCTTCAGCTTCCCAGGAGGAGGCCTTTTAACGCAGACAGAATTTGTTTTTTGTGTCGTGATATCGATAAAGTAGCCTTGGCTAGGGAACCGAGTGAGAACATCGAAAACCAGAGACTTTAATACAACATCATCCCAATGTATGTCTGAAAAACTGGAGGTCTGTGCATTTATATGTGATTTATTTCCCCTGATTAATTTTTAACAAGTCTCTCAGTGTATTTGAATCTTCTTCCCTGTGTAGCTGATGACATTCATTAACAGATTTTAAAGAATGTGGTTTGTTTAGACCAGGCAGTAAATCAGCCGTCAATAAACAAAAGTTATCATGCTTTTTTTTTTTTAACGTTCCCCAAAGTGCACGGCAAAACATGGTCATTGTGATAGAAAGTCATTCTAAATGGATTTACCACTGACCTCCATCCACCCTCATAGCCTGACGGCATCTAAAAACTCACTTATCGCACTTGATTTTGCAATCGACCCTCTGGCCTGAATCAAAGCTTGATATTCATCAGCAGTTTGAATGAACACGGCTCAAAATTCATTTACCGATTTGTCAAAAAGAACAAAACTTTGTGTCACAACCAAGAAAAGTTCTGCATGAAAAAGACCAGCAAGCTGTCGCCTCGGGACGCTACGTGAGTTTCACCCCCTTCAAAACTTTTCTCTAACTGTGTGAAGAGAGGCAGATTCCACCGTCTGCTGGCCTGCTCTTGGTGTAAAGTCAAATCCTCAAAATGTTTTAATGCGCACATATTTCGTCTGATACTTGTTGGTCTTGGCATATTCACAGGTGCTCATTCGCTGACAGCACATCTCTTGATCACAGTGTGTGTGTGTGTGTCTGTGTGTGTGTGTTGTTTTGTCAAAGACAAACTAGGCCTCCCCCTGATGCTTTCTCTCCATTCAATTGTGCAGCAAACAAACTTAACAAGGTGCAGTTGTCTCCCAGAAAGCTGGGTTTTCACTGGGAGCAAAAAAAACCTAAAATGCCAGTTGAGGTGCTTTTTCCATCTAATTTAGCAACTCATGAAGTGTGTCACGAAGGGAGAGTGATCACAGTTGCCGCCTCCAGCCTAAACTTCACCCAGAACAGCCTTGTGTTTTATTGCTTTTCAACCACGTTCTTCTGCTTTGCATTTTCCTCTCCGCTTTCAGTTGTTTTATCTTCAAAACTCACCTTCAATCAGATTTTTTTTTTTCTTATAGCTCAGAGGATTGTTGCCCATCTTCAGCACTCCAACAGCAATGAAAGCTTTTTCAGAATCTCCCTCTTTGCCAGCACAGTGTTATAGTCCCACTTATTTTTACGCTTAGTCATCGGCGAAGCAAGACTCATACACACGGTGAGGGATTGACGAACGAGTTCCCGAGCGTCAATATAAGTCTTGCGGGTTAAGTCTTGTACAGCTCATCATCTTCACTTGATCTTCCCCCCCAAATCCCCTTCAAAAAAAGAAGTGGAAGCCGGGAAGCGCACGGAGGAGAATTTTAAGAGGTCAGAATATAGGGGAAAAAAGAGATGTGTCAGGGATGAGGGTGAGGGGAGGGCCAATGAAAAGTGAGAGCAGGGATATTGAAGTAGCAGCAGCAGGGAAACTCTGGGACGATGGAATTGGGTGGCAGAAATGTTGCCAGGAGCGACAATCCAGTGCCTTTTATCTACTGTTGCAGTCAAGACAGCAACTCTTTAAATTCCAGTTTGCTTCCAACTGGAACAGCAACATCTTGTTTCAGCGAGGTATATTTAAATAATAATAAAAATAATAATAATAATAATAATAATAATAAAACTTTATTTGTACAGCGCTAAACACAACCAATGGCGTCTCAAAGCGCTTTATACAATCAGAGAGAACCAACCGGGCCCCCGGAGCAAGCAAGATGCGACAGTGGCTGGGGAAAACTCCCCTGTGGGAAGAAACCCAGGGCAGAACCAGACTCCAGAGGGCCATCATCTGCCTATGAGTAGTTGGGGGTGAAATACAATAATAGAGGAGAGACAGAGAAAGAGAGAAAGGAGCAGAGTGAGCCAGGGTGGCAGACAGGACAGAGTGAAAAACAGATACACAAACCAGGCATTCACAAAATGGATATAGACACAAAGAATAGGAAATAATTCAAGGCTGCTTGCTTTAAATCATTTTAATACTTCAAGAAAAGTTGATTGGTTGTTGTTTGAGCCGTTCTGGGTTATCCATCGCAGCGACAGATGTGTTTCACTAAAACCTGTGCGTTGGATACCAAAGCCTTGCACCGTGTTGGTCCCACAGAGAGCCCCGAGTGCCATAGGAACCGTTTGTGATTGATGTGATCAGGATTGCGTTGATGTGTCCGACACCGGAGGCTGAATGTCGAGATTGTCCTTCACCCAGACTGGGCTAGGAAGAGGCCCATCAGACATTTTGATGGACACACATGGATCAGAAAAAGTGTCCAGCAGGTTTCGACGGCTCGCTCCTGCCTCCCTTGCTGTGAACGTACTGCGAATGTTGAGGGAGTTGTGCGCCTTTCAGCCGGTGCAATGCAGGAACACTTTGCATTGCACCGGCTCACCACATTCAAGGCAAAGATGTTGTGCACGAGAGCCGAATTCCCGAGGTGACACTTGTGTTGCAGATTTTCTTCCATCCAAAATTTTTTGCTACAGAAATCTTATTAAAATGCAAATCTGCAGCCATAGATAGTAAATAGTTGTATCTCCTCGAGGCATGAAAGGACAGAAAACCTTGGGATTCCTTTTGGCTTCCACTATGCATTTATGACTGCACGCTGTGCAAGCCTCCATAGCTCCTCACCATTAGCATGCCATGCTAGTTGCATACATAGATCTACAGAGGAGGGCATATTTAAAACACTGACAACTAAATGTACAAACGAAGAGCAGAGTATCAACGTTCCACGTCCTTCTCGTGTACTCAGCTCATGGCCCATCGTAGCCCGGAAAGACTGTTCTTTATAGACGCAGGCACGACTGCAACATGAAGATTGCCCTTCACACCAACCACAGGGCAAATCAATTCTTCATTTGCCTCTTTATGAGCAATGCAAGCAGCTGTTTGTATCACGTCTCCTCGCACTCACCAGGGAACAATCGCTGGATAGACTTCCTAACAACCTCTTTTATTATGTTTACTGCCCCGTTGCTGGATAACATCTGGCATGCATGTTTATTGTGTGCTCAAATGAACTACAAAGGTATATTGTTCCACCTGCACATTATTTGGGCAAATGTGCGTCATCAGCATTGTACAGTGTACAGCAAAGTCTTTGTGTTGTAATGAGGTAAGATATAGTCCACTGACTTAATAGGGATGCAATTAAAAGTATCGATCACTTGGTTCAGAACCCGGATTGATTTTATGTTCAGTGTTCTCGCTGGCATAATTAATGCTGCCATGGTCTTATTTTACCAATTTATTTCAGTTGTACAGGATCCCGGTTTTCCACCAAGCTCGCTTACTAACTTAACTAGTAGTGGCTTAAACAAGCAGAGTTGCCAACTTAGATTTAGTCACTGTATTCAGCCGGGTGTCAGACCCGTCTAGACCGTTTTTCAAACAACAACAATCAAATACATCTGGCACCAAACTCCAGTAACCTTTCTTGTGTTGCTGGAGACCTATGGAGACTCTGGTGTGCAACCATGTGCTGTTGGTCTTCTTCTGAACAAGCAGTGGGTGCTGCTGTGGGCCCCACCTCCCAAGCTGAGTTGTAACCAATGCCCGAAAGCAGAGAACAGCCTTTGGCATCACGGTTGCCAATGAGTTGTCCAACAACTTGGAAGCGTCGCATGTTAGTTTTAAATGTGGACGAAAGTGTAAAGCTCTGACCAGAAACACACAAGATGGTCCAGCAATAGTGTGCCACCATGTTAGTAAATGAAACAAATGATTACAGTTTGGTTGTGCTGCAGTTGAAACAGAAAAAGATGTAATTCAGAGCGGCAAAGCAGCAAAACTTTTCCAAACCACCTTATGGCACAATGACAAGTTTGGATCTCTTTTTTTATTGTGTTGATATTGTCGTCTTTAAAAAGAGATGTTGATTATTTATTTATAGTATTATTATTATTATCCTTAAGACCTAAATTATTTCCCTGAGCTATGCATGACAATTAATATTTTTGCCAGATCCTTTAGTAAACACATTTGCAGAAACTAACTGTACAAAATAATAGGCAGGATTTGCTTTTAACATTTTCACAGCTTTAATCTCCCCCATTATTTTCTATTTTTTAGCTTTCTTGCCAAAACCCATGGCCATCATTTCATCTTTTCAGCAAAGTGGAGCCCACAGCATCAATTTATGAACTATGTATAAACCCCCTTCAACTAAGTAAAGGAAATCAATTAACATTCTTTTATATCCTTTTGGAATGTTTTGGAGTTAAACTAATCAGTTAGGTTTATTAATAAATTGTGTGAAGATACTGCTTGTTATGGGGGCTGCTGGAGGGCAGCTGTAGGCGAGATATTAATACAACCTTCATTTTTCTCCAATCTGCCAACTGTTTTTTTTTTTTCACTTGGCCTTGCCTGACCGCCCTGATAACTACAATGCAACTGGATGCCGTGTCAATCATGTCAATATGGAATTAACTAGGTGTGCACAGAAGTAAATTGACTTGGAGCCTTCCCCAGAATTCTTCTCCAGACCAGCCACAATTCACACATCTCACGAGCAGACAGTGGAAGCTGGCGCCACCGTGCTCATTAGAAAAGCTCTTCACGCGCGAGTCCACATGGTGCCAAGGCTACCAGCCTGTGGGCAGGTCAGGAGACGGCGGTCTCCCTCAAGGACTTCTGCACACGTCAGGAACTGCCATCATAGTCAGGACCATGTGCCAGACTCTGTCGTACACATTAGGACCGCTACTGAACATTAATTGTGTCTTTGTTAGAAGATCCAACACTGTCCTTCACCCGTGGCCCCGTTTTACGCCAACGGTTTCACATTTCAGCTGTCTGGCCTACATTACCCAGACCTCCTAGTGTGAGCAACAGTACTAAACAACTTAGTTTGTCAACAGTCAAGCAGCACAGTGGAAAACAGACGGTAACAGAATTAAAAAAAAAAAAAAAAAAAACATGTGGAGAAGCAGATAGATAAATTAATCAATTAATAATTATAGAAAATATTTTTAAAAAATACAGAGACCAATAGCCGGATGGTATTCCCATGACGAAAAAAAACAAAAAAAAAAGTCTTGCAGTGTGGCCTCAGCTTTGAGGATGTTGTCAGTCAAGCTAAAAGTCCAGCTAAACTCCAGACGGTTTCGCTTTGAACCTCAACTTCAACTGAGTCCAGTGTGCTACCTCGCATACAAGCAACACCTTCAGAAAACCGTCCGTTTTCAACGCCACTGCTTTTGCCTTTCCGTCTGCACACTCAGCAAGAGGCCACAGCTCTTCTAGACAGGAGAGCTAAATTGGGAGAACGGTTTGTTATCCCAACTTTTCAGGATTGAAATATCTTCTGGCAGTGTGTATGACTGTGGACTTACGCTGTGTGATTCTTTTTGTGCCTTAAAGAAAATAAAGAAATTCTCTCTGGGGCCTGAGTCCTGGTAGACACTGGAGTGTGCGTGGCTAAATTAAAGATGCCTATTGAAGCCATTGGGAAACATTCCCTCGAGTTCTGTGACTCATATCCAGATCTATATATAATGTATGCATAGTCAATTTCCCCCAGTGCTGGCTGCATTTTAAGTATATGAACAGTTTGGTTTATTTTTTTAATATATATATATATATTTTTTTTTATCATATTCATTCCTGTTCTGTATAAACCGATGCTTGACTTCAGCTTTCGCTGCAGCATTCAGGCACATTTCAATTTGGTTTTGACCTTGTGAGTTCTGCTTGTAAAAAAAGAGAGAAAAAAGCAAAGCAAAGGAAAAGGAAAAGGAAAGCAGCTCTGCGAGACACATAAAACTAAACTTGTAAAAAGGATCGCCTACAAACAGTCCACAGTGCACCAGTGGTCCGATTCATTGTTCGCTTTACAAGTGTATTTTCCCACTTCTAAACTTTAGTGGGAGGCTGGAAAAGTTGTGTGCCAAAGTATTATAGCGCAGGGAATCCAGCCTTTTGTTTTGTTGTTGAACATTTGTCTAAAAGTCACCCATGGGAGAGTTCCTCAATACAAAGATGCAATGTGCATATACGCCTGGGAAACAGCCCATAAAACTTTAAACGCGACAGCCTTATCTACTCCATGCGAAGCGTACATTTTCTTTTCCCACAGTTGAGTGAGAGCATTGTGCTATAGGGGAGACGAGGACTATTTATACAAGAGGGCAGTGGAACACCGGTGAGAATAATCAAGGGCAGGAGTGACAATGAGACACTGGTGATGAAATCCTGGGGCAACAAAAAGGGTGGGAAAAAAATTTTATGGAGAAGACTATCAAAATAAAACAGGAAACACTAAAACAACGCACCATGACACTACAGTTTTTGACCAAACCAACTTCCCAAAGTCTTCAACTTTTCTTTTAAACCTGTCTTTGCAAACCAGTTCAAAAGAAGCTGGATCCACAATGCAGCTTCAACATTGGTAGATTTATGTATTTATTTGAAATAGTTTAAAGGTTCAACTAAGGGAGTCAATCCAAAAAAAGACAACAGGCTTGGAAACAGCAGCTGAGCAGGCTGTGGCAGCAAACTGAGAGTAACTGACTAAACTGCAGCAGCTGGGCCATCAGAACGGGTTTAAACACAGGCGTAAATGATCAGAAGGCAATCAGGTGAACCAGTGGCAGGTAAGTCGTGGAAGCAGGTGTGGCTGATAATGTTGCTGATCCCCACCCCCCCGGGCAAGCTGCCAAACAGGGAGGCAGGAGGGGAACCAGCAGAAAATGCAAATGCAGATCCCAACACCAATGGGTGACGTCACCATGAACTGGAATAACAGGGATCAATCAAATTCCACCATCCATCCCCTAATCTGTCTTTCCCATTCATGGCAGTGGGGGAAATTCCTAATAGGTTTAAGGTAATTTATTAATGAGATCAGTGGTGCTGCTTGCAGATTGACAATAACAATGCATAACAATGTCAACATTACTAACACAAGAATGAAAGACTGACGATGATGATAGGCTTTCATCCTGTCGCATGCATTGAAAAAATAAACAAACCATAGACGTTTCAAGTTCTGGAAGCCCACTTATACTAAACTCCATTGAGGTCTTTGTACACAGACAGTGATTTAGTTTCAAGCATCTGGACTTCCAAGTCCAGGAACAATGAGTCCTGCATGTCCCAGCAGGGCAGGCCTGTTATCTGTGCATCACTGAGGTCTGATATGAAGCACTTTTTTTTTTATATAGCGGACCTTTCATTTTGGTGAAACTAATGTAAAGCAGGGTGAGGCAGAAGAAAGACAAAGAAAGTGGCTTACAATACGGCGGAAGTGTGACAGGTGTTAAATAATTCTCTCTTGATTTGCAAGAGGAAAATCATTTGATCAGTGAAATATGCCCCAGTTCCCTTCCCCACGGACAATGGAACACCAACACTCCCCCCCCCCCCCCCCCACTGGTGTCTGTTAAAGCCGAGGATTAAGAATCAAACATATCAATTATTTATTTATCATTTATTTATTCAAAGTAAGTGCTGCTCTACCCCCCCGGATGAATGAGTGACTAACCGGAAACCTTTGGAGTTCCTACCAAAAACAAACAAAACAAACAGTCACATGGGTGACATACAAAGTGTACCGCCAAAGCAAGAGTGCATCAGTGGAGGCTCCAGTCAGGAAGTGAACGGTCTTTAAATCCCCGCTTGGAACGCTTTGCCCGTTTTCCTCCGCACTGACCTCAGTTTTATTATTTGCACTTTAGAGCTGCAGTCAAACATTCACATTTAGCTACCGGCAGTAAAACGATTGGAACGCGACACCGTTCTTACAGCGGCGCTCTTACAAATAACCCAAAGTTATAAAGTGCATGCTTGAAAATGATGGCGATGATGAGCGTGATGACTGGTGTGACAGATGCAGTTGTTGTTAGTTCAGTGCTGTACGGTGTTACTTTGCGCAGTGCAAGCGAATGTTGGAGCAAGACCCAGGTGCACACTTCATTTGGAAAGTTCAGAAACAAAATGTGTGTGAGAAAATGTCAACAGACCCACTGTGTGTGTGTGTGTGTGTGTGTGTGTGTGTGTGTGTCACTGCAGGCCTTCTATAGGCATGATCTGTCACCTAATTTGTTATGGCAGCACTAGAATTACTTCATCTTGGCTCTGTGGCTCTCGTGTTGCCTGTGACACTGTTTGCAACAATTATTTCCCTCCTGGCTCGGAGAGCGCCCCCCCCCCCCCCCCCCCTTTTACCTCAGGGACCTCACATTTTCTGGCAAGACTTTAATCTGGAAAAGGTACAAAAAAAAAAAAAGAAAATCTATCCTCTTTAAAAATGCGCTTCAGTATGCTCAATCCGTGGCCGACGTTCTTGCCAAACTTTAACTGGGTCTCCCCTCGCCTGTGCTGCACTCTTCTGCCAAGTTTTGTAAGACTGCATAAAGCGGTCTGGCTTAATTCTGCTCACAGACACACTTCAGAGAGACAAAGGACATTAGAAACCCTCCTCTCATCTTGAAATGCAGCTTAATAAATGCCTATTGAATCTACTCTTGCATTTTGAAACAAAGCTGTAGGAATTACAAGTCTTTTTTTTTTTTTTTTTTTACAGACGTATGTACACACACGCACACAGAAGTTGACAGGTAACACTGTCATCCGTCTGAGTTAATCAAGGTTGAAAGTACTGAAGGGATTCCGCTTGAGAAGACATCACGCCGTCATTCAACGTAAATTGTGAATTTGACATATTATATAAAGGAATAATATGCAAATCAATATATTTCAAGTTTTTATTTCTTTGGATTTTGCTGATCAGGTCTTGCGGCTTAAAAAAAAACCCTCAAACTTTATTATAATTTTCTGAGTTTGTGGGTTTGTGGTTTTAATAAGCTGAAAATCTTAATGAGCAACGTTACAACAAGGAACTGCTTGAGATGTCAATTAGCGTGGAATGGCTCAATAAAATGTGTTGCTTTCATCTTTTATGTTAAATTGCCAAAATAAAACAACTTTTACTGGATATTCTAATTTTCCGGGTAGTTCCTGTAATTGCAGATCATCTGTCCAGGTGTTCCTCAGATCCGATTAAACTCTGTAGGGTTGTGTTTAATTATTGAGTGTGGGGGTGTTTTTGTCATTTTTGTTTTCAGTTTGGCTGTGGCTCTTTGGGGCTTGGGGAAGATGTGGTCTTCTCATGTTCAGTCTCAGACCTCCTAGACTGAGGCGTACCAGCACGGTCTCCATAGTTAAAATAATTGCTCTTACTTTCAGTGTTAACTTGAACAGCACAAAAAGAAGAAAAAAAAAAAGAAAGAAAAAGAAGAAGAGCGCAAAAGGAGGTCACAGACGAAGTAAAGGAAGCAGAATGGTGGCCTCTGGTTCAGGAGAAGAGTGCCAAGAAGCTTCGGGGAAGACGAAGAGCAGTGTTGGATGAAGTGGCTGTGGCAAATGAAAATGGGGGAGTAGAGGGTTGGGGGGGCAGGGAGGTAAGAAGGTGAGGCGTTCTTTAATAGAGGCTTGTAAAAAGCTTTGTGAATGGCCTCTGTCTTTCCCACACAGGTCATCACAGAAAAGTCTCCACTTGAAAAGGAGCTGAATAGAGTGAAAGTCCTCTTCAGCGAGACAAAGACACATTCCTGCCTTTACTGGAGGGTGGCTGGAGACGGACTCGAGGGGAAATGTGGAATTAAAGGGGTTTGGAGGAAAGATGAAGCTTGGGAAACAAGCAGCAAAGGATGTTTTTGAAGAGAGACTGCAGCGACATGACGGCCCGTTGCAGAAAAGAACACACACATACAAACACACACATCTGCATCATCTAGGCAACCTCCCTTTTGAGAAAAAAACAAACAAACAAACAAACAATCACAGGATGTGTTTACTATTGCACAAAATTATACGTTTACATCACAGCAGCAGCATTTCTGGGACATTTAAGTACATCTCGGTGTCTTCACATTTCTACACCACTCAATCAGTCTGACTTCCTTTCATGTGTTACGTGACGTGAGCAGAAGCAGCCTTTCATTAAAAAGGAAAATTCTACTTGGAAATGTTGAAAGGGGGACACAAAGTCCTGTTTAACGCAAGCGGCAAGAAAGAGAGCCGGAGGATGGAGCGGTCAGAGAAGGAAGAGGAAGGATTTTGAAATTGGCTGGAAGAAAAGTTTCAATCATACGTTTGAAATGACCGCTCTTCTTTTTTTTTGACAACTGTGCTGGAAAAAGAAGTCCGGTCAAACAAGAAAATGAACACGGCTTTGTAGGAACTGGCTGTTGTTATTACCTGAAAGAGGTGAGAGGAAGAAAAAAACCCAGAAGTGATTGACAACTTTTCATCTGACTTCAACAGCTTTAAACAGAGAGGCAGCGCTAACTCCACCCTCCGCCCTCCCCTACCGAGCTGGAAATTAATGGGGCAGAGCGCAGCACCAATCATGGAAAACTGAAATAAGGCCTGCAAACTTAAATACCACTGTCAGCTCAGCGGTGTTTGGAACACAAACGGTAAATTTCACAGAAAAGCCATAAACCGGCTTGCACAGAACAACTCAAAGGGGCCCGGGTGGTGGTGGTGGTGGTGGTGGGGGGGGGCAGGTACTCCGTGCTGATGATCGTAGGTGAGGCTGGGAACACACACACACACAGGTCAGTGCAGCTCAGCTCCTTCTGCAAGAGCACCGGAATGATTCATTCCAGGTGCTCCCTCAAACAGTTACAAGGTAGGAGGACACTATTAGAACATTAGTAGGGCAGAAATTCAAACCCCTGTGGCATATTTTCAAACATAAACACATGCACAGAGCCTCAATCGCACCACCTTGTATTTTGTCATTGTAGTAAAATTTTCAACCAAAAAAAAAAATCCAATTGAAACTCTGTCCATGTGTTGTTAAGTTGTGAGTTCTGCCGCCGTGCATCCTGGAAAACCTCCCCAAACTGCCAGTTGATCCCCGGCGCCATCAACCCCGTCACTTGTGAACCAGACTCCAAGGTATCGCAGCAGCCGAGCAGCGCGAGCCAAGCCAGAAAAACCAACCTGCCAGCAGTGGTAGAAACAGAGCGGCCGCTGCACGACGCCGTTGTGTATTCACAGTTTAGTTCCGCGCCTGCCTCAGGGTTAACGGCTGATTGTAGAGTCACTCTGCAATGCCAAATGGTCTGAAATGACTGCTACCTCTTTGCCCGTAAAGGTCTCTGGTTCAAATATGCTGCAGGTGTGGCCACTCCTGTCCAATGGAATATAGGTGTCGATTGGAATACTGTCTGCGACGTTGTTGCGGCGGCTGTTGGTGCTTTGTGAAAAGGACACAGTCCATTGGCAGCACAATCTACGACAGCGATGCCGCTTTGCCAACTGCACTTTGTGAGATAGTGAAAGTAATTTAATGGATTGGCTGGAGCGCTAACAGAGCGACTTCCTCACCGGATAAAACACAACCCTTGCCTTTTATCAAAGGCAGTGTTATTAATATGCTTCCTTGGCTCTGTCAGCCCGGGAGGGTTCCAGTGATGTCAGCACACACAAACTCAAACACCGAACGTCGGCGCTAACACGCTTCATCGTCATGCCTGGCTTCATTTAATAAGGAAAGCACTTATGTGCGGCTTGGAATGACAAAAGTTAATCAGACATGTACACCACTACTGTTGCCACCCCACTGGTGATTCATACCTGGCTCTGAATGTGCAGAAGCCAAAAGAATAGGAATACAAAAAAAAAGTTTGTTTGAAAGTAAATGAATGGCAAGAACTCTATTTCAAACACGTAAATCGTGAAAGGATGAATCTTAAGAAACTGTCAAAAGATGGCGCTTTATTGAGATTAATATCAATGTTCCCTTTAATCTTTGTTCTGGCAAAACAAAGCATTTAATATTATCTTTGACAGCACTGAGGTCAGTAAGAATAGTGTGCAGTGTTCTTCAAGACTTCCAAGATTTACATCAAATGGAAATCCATCAACGATCTGAAGGTTTTTCAAAGTTTACTTTCGTTCCGAGGATTCTGACGAGAAGTTGAAGCACAGTTTAGAACTGCAAGGCAAATTTCTCAGTTAATTTTCGCGATAGACTAATTTTTCTTCTGATGGTACCAAAACTTTGGCTCTCATGAAACAGGTATATACGCCATCACCCCCTTTTTTCTCAGCTGAACTCAGAGCCACTGCAGCAAGTCTCTTGAATTGATCGTCATGCAGTTAATTACATACAAAGCACAAAAGCTGTCCAAAAAAATAGGATAGCGGTGACCTTGTCGCCCCTATTAGCCTCACCCAGAAATCAATAGTTGAAGTTGAGGGACTAAGGGGGGTTTCAGCCATTGTTATGGGACCTGCGAGGAGTGGCACCTGGAGATGAGTTGAGCCAAAGTCCCTGTAAATTGCTTTGGGATTATTAAAAGGTTCTGGTGGCAAATCCCTTGGAGAGCAACACCTGAGAGAGGAAACCACTAAAGAGGGAAGTGAGTGCGAATGGGAAGAGAGTGAATGAAAGAAAGTTATCTTCACATCGGCCGATAAGAGCCACTGTCCCTTTCTTCTTTTATTCCACCCACACACTGTAATTAAAGCACCTTGAAATGAGGGTGACCGGACCCGGCCTGATTTAGAAGTGGTTATTAATCTTGATTCAAAATCTGCGAGAGAGCATGAAGAGTTCTGACCTCTGCCTGCTTTTTATGGCTGGCAAGAATTTTATTTTTCCCACAGATTTCAACGCTCATTTGCCTCAAACGGTCAGTCTTTCAAAGCACGCACACTTGGTAACACTAATGGTACATTAACAATGACAGCAATTTCTTATTACACTGGGATTATTTGTCCATCCCTCATCCTCAAAGGTCTCGTGTTAATCTGATCATTTTATGGCCCCAGAGAAAGTCAGGACGGGCGGAGATAGATTCATAAATATCAAACTCATTTGACATTTACAATCTAGTTTTTTCACTGCTTCCTGCCTCCAAAGGGTCTCAGCCAATGAGAACCATGCCAATAATGTGACTGTTTATTCAACGTGTGAAGTGTAACTCATTGCGCTGCTCCTCCGCATCAAGAGGAGCCAGTTGAGATAGGGTTCGGGATGCCTCCGGGGCGCCTCCATGGTGAGGTGTTCCAGGCATGTCCCACCAGGAGGAGACCCAGAGGAAGACCCAGGACACGCTAGAGGGACTAGGTCTCTGAGATGGCCTGGGAACACCTTGGGGGGTCCCAAGTCAGGAGGAGCTGGAGGAGGTGACTGGGGCCAGGGAAGTCTGGGGTCTCTGCTGAGACTGTTGCCTCCAACCAACTCTGGATGAAGTGATTGAAGGTGGATGGATGGATGGATGGATGGATGGATGAATGGAGTTAAGTTTAAGATCGACCGTGAATCAGAGAAGGTCCTCAGGTGAGTGGTCGCCCAGTCTGGCCAATGTGTCTCAT
Organism: Nelusetta ayraudi; assembly: GCF_046127955.1. Classification (NCBI taxonomy): domain Eukaryota; kingdom Metazoa; phylum Chordata; class Actinopteri; order Tetraodontiformes; family Monacanthidae; genus Nelusetta; species Nelusetta ayraudi. Next base: position 4,003,560 of record NW_027466147.1, on the reverse strand, counting down.
GTGTGAGTGCAGACTAATAGCGGTTGGTGCAGTCTTGACTAACACCTGCGAACCTACTTTCTCCACAGACTGAGCTGTTTTCTTTGCAGCGTCCTCATCGCTAAGCACTACTCATGTGAAGCAGAGAATGGCTGAGCTGAGCCAGCATTTTTCCAGGCTTAATTAAAGCATGATCAGTGCCAACAGGAGTGGGGTCACACGGCTGAGAGCAAATAAAGCCAGGCACACTAAAGTGGAAAAACAAAGAATTAGCCTGCCAGCTCACTCAGCGGTGACCTTCTGCGGTGACCTACGCGTGCACTACCTCAACAGTCAGGTCCACCCGCTCATTATCAGCTCGTCACCGCACAGTGGGTCTACTCCACTCTGATCCGCAGCCTCTGCCTGATCTTTCCTCTTTCTACATGGTGTCATATCACTTTTAGAACTTTTAGTCGTGCTACCTCTTTGGCCATTTGCTCCATCTACTGACCCCCTTCCTGTCTGCACAGTTTGACAGGCCAGCAAAACCAAAATGCCAGCCAGCTCGTCTTGGCCAAACCTGAATTGTGTCGGCAGTTTCTGTGTTCATTTGAATTTGGCTTGATCTAATTAGAGGACCATCGTGTGTAGTCGCCCCTTTGTTAAGTTTGAAGTTTTCGTCACATAGTGTGAGATTACTAAATTGCGTATATATATATGCACATCGGAAAGCTTTATGATAATCCGTGGCAGAGTACTTTTCTCAGACAACTTCTTTGAAAGTATGAGCAACTAATTGCAGAGTGAAAGTGGCAACTTAAAACTTCAAGATCAAGGTTGGAAATTAATTTTGCTTTCTTTTAAATTTCAAAACAATTTACTTATTACGCCTGTACCGTCCTAATCAATTGCAAGCTGAACAAGCTGCAAAGAGGAAGTTAACACAAATGAGAGGAGAGCAGAGGCTCTAATTGGAGCTTCCCACTCGATATCGATAAGTCCGACACTTGTTTCCTCTTTAAATGTATTAAAACAACTGTAACTGAGAAATTTTGCCAAGAACCTTTTTTTTTTTTTTCAGTTTTCATTCTGTTAAGTGCATTCACTGCTTTATCCAGAATGCAGCTTGTCTGCCTGTCCACAGAAAAAAACTAATTATTGTTCTTGGTGAGGATTTTTCCATCCACCCAGGTCGAACTGTGAGGTAAAATAGCTTAATGGAAAGAAAAAAAAAAAAGCTCTGCCTTTCCGTTTATTCTCATTGTTTCCCCAGACATCCAGGGCATCTCACACACACACACACACACAGCAGCCAAAGCAACACAACTGTTTTTTTTCTTTACAAACACTTCCAATCTCACACAAGAATCTGTTATTTGGTGCTTGGTATAAACAAAAACACAACATGGTGCTATACAAAAAAAGGCATTTGATGCTTTGGATGCAATGTCAAAATGTCAGGTACAACTGAACGCAGACTAGAAAATGAGTGTGTTGCTGCTGATTGGTGTATCAAAGGCAGACAACTTCAGCATGATCATGAAAATTGACAGCTTGACGTTTCCACGATCTGATATTTGCAGGCATTACTTAAGGCTTGTGTTTGGTGAGAGAGTGCATGTGTTTGTGAACGCTTCCTTTAAACATCTTGGACCGACTCAAGGCGGGGATTGTAAATGTATGTAGGGATTAGGGGGCCTATAGGCACTTTGGCACGCTTGAATGGATTAAGGGTGCAGAGGAGGAAAATTAGATGGGAGGAGAATCGCGATGCGAGTGCATTAGGAACTCTGATTGACAAACAGAGGGGATTAGTCACCAGCTACGCTTCCATTGCAGTTTTTCGCAAAGGCGATATTTCTAAAAGTTTCGGCAAAGTACAATTGCGATTTGCAGGTCTTTCCATTGAATGGTGTGAAATCTCAACCCGCGACATTTTACGAGAATTACCCCGCATTTTCACTTGAAGTCAACTGGTCACGTGACCTCGTGCGTTACGACCACTGACGTGAGAGCGTCGAAACCTTTTAACGGTATTTGGGAGGTTTTTCCAAGTTTAGGTGTTTCCGTGACCAGGGGTCATGGAGGGGTGATGGAAACGCAGCTACTGTCTCTGCAGTCTTGTCTGAGTGATGGAAAACGTAGACCTTTAGCTTCTCACCCCAAACACTGGACTCTTTCCCCTTCCTCCCTGCTGCACGGCAGCTTCTCTCACACCTGTTACGCCCAGCACAGGGAATTCCCTCCTTTTCCCACACCTATCATCCTGAATCCTGTCCTGTCTTTTTGTGCTTTTTCAGCAGTTGGACCCTCCTTCGCTCCTCTCCTGTACACCTCTTGCCTATTTTTTTTAAGAATGAACTGTGTGTGAATTGGAGTGCTGCTGCTCTTATTTCAGCTCCCTCAGTGACGCTAAAGCGCCTGAGCTGAAATGAAGTCTGGACGGTTCCATCGATGGATACGTTGATAAATGTCTGGAAGAAGGAAATCCTCGCCATCCCTCCACCTGAGGCTCACACTGAGGGGCTTTCGCTCCTGTTCACGGCATTTCAACAGCAAAGAAGTGTAATGTTCTTTGATCTCCGCTGTTCCCATTTCTCTGGGTCTCGTCTCTTTCTTCCTCTCTCTGCCTCTCCCAGCACAGATTATGTGTTTGTGTCAGAAAGGTAGCACTCAGAGGAGTTTGCCCTTCTTCCTTCCTTCTCCTCCTTTCCCATTTGATCGCTTCATCACCTCATCATCCCTCTGTGCTCCCGCCTCTCCTTTTCCCCCTCGTGCGATACACTGCAATATAAACGGCCACTCAGGTTTTTTTTTTTTTTTGGTTTTTGTTGACTGAGACTACACTCGCAATAGGCCCAACTCTACATCCACTCCCTAATGGCTCTGACCTTTAGCTTTTCAAAGGTCAACATCCATAAATGGAGCCCTTGCAAGAGTCGTCAGCAAAAGGCTCCTGTTGCGATGGCAGACGTGTGTGAGTGTGGGTGTGTGTGTGAGTGCGTCGATCTCAAGATCACACTTAAGCCCCCGATAGATCTGTGTCGCTTTGAAAAGAGTTCTTTTTGAGGTTTAGATCCAATGACATGAAAGTGATCAGCAGAGGCTGCATTCACGCCGACATCCAAGGGGGCTCCGCTCCAAAGTGAGGTGAGCCGCATCAAACCAGGCTTTCATGTGGCTAAAAGACGGCTTGTCTCACTTTAGACTCATCCCCTTGTCTCGTACACAGATCATTTCAAGGGAATACTTCCTTCCGTGAATTTCCATTTCATTAGAAATGCCGTCATTCAAGAACTACAAACTTGGAAAGAGAGAGTTCTCCCTGTAGGGAGCCATGCAAAGGATGTTACACTAAGATTATAATATTGGCCCTAATGTTGAAAACTTGCTAAATTCTTGGACCACATCCACACAGAAAATATTTTTGAGACACATCTATGAAAGAAAAAAAAACAAAACAACAACAGGGTTTTGAGACCAAGTGTGTTCAATGAGTTCACTCTACCTACTGCCACTAACTGACAGACTGCAGCCTGTATGGAGAACACAAGTGTGTGCCTCATGCCATCTTCAGCTGAGGCACAGAAAGGGAGCCACTGCTTACTTTTGGTGAATCGCCCTCTCCTGGCAAGACTGAATACTGCATTGACATTTACTGTAACTTCACTTCACTGTCTTTTGTTCAGCTTTGTTCCAAAAGGGGGAAAAAAAAATCATATCCAGATTACACCAATTACATGTTTTTTAAATAAATAAATAAAAAGAAAACATACAAACAGTTGTTTTTTAGGGTGGTTGAGGTTTAGGGTGTTGTGCTGTCCTCATGCCATATCAGAAATGGGTTTGTCTTGGACAGTGTAGAACCTGATCGAATTATAATACAGAAAGTTATTTGGTGCTTTTTAATCTCCATCTTCTCCTCCTAATTACCAAAAAAAAAAAAAAAACACTGTAATTTGGCTTAAGAAAAAATATTCTTTAGACATGTCCATTAAACCCAAGCCGTATGAAAAAGGCCCGCTGTCTTCAAATAGTCCACAAAGCGGTTCAGCTTATAAAGTGGAAAGTGGAAAAGCCCATTAATATGGGAGAGAGGCAGGAAGCATTTCAAGCCAAGACTCTACAGGGGGGCCATGGAGTCACTCCTCCATAAAATTCTATTATGACGGCGCCATTCACCAAAGCAGCTTTTCAGAGGAGCAAGACACCACAATTGTCTTTTATGGAAATCCACAGAAATGAAGTTCCTGAAACGATGGGAAAGTTGAACTGGTTTGATGTTTCCCAAACTATGGTTTGTGAGCCACTGGAGGTTGTGGACCAAGTTTGACAGGGTTGGTATAGTTGGTGAAATAACATGTGTATCATCCATTTTCAATACCTGCTGCGCAGAAGTGAGCTGCAGGTTACCACCAGGTAACCACCAGGCTCAGCCAAAGGACACTTCTGTATTGTTTTTACATCCTTCTGCAGTGGCGAGTCACCACTGACACAGTCCATCATCAGAACTTCACACTCCCAACCCAGCGAGGTGTATGAAACAGCAGCTCGCCTCTGATGACGCCTCTGTAGTTGGCCTATTATATCGTCGCAACGAGTCTTCCCTTGTAGGCAAACACATTGCACCTGAATGAGACTGACAAACAAAAAAACTTTTCTTAAAAACTTATTTCATTGGTTTGGGACCCATGCTCGTAAAACTATCGTTATGAGTTCCCCAGTATGGAAATATTTTGTAGTTCAATATTATTGTTTCCCTGATGGTGTTAGCTGTGTGACTTCCAGCTCAATGCCATCTGTGGGGAACTGGCCATGAGTGCGACCTCCCATTAGGGTTTGGGTTAGGATTAGGGTTAGGGTTAGAGCCAGGCTTAGGGGAGGTCGGACCAATGGGCAATTTGTTGGACTAATGGGAGGTCGGACCAATGCCATGCTCCCCATGTGTGAGTCACAAAGGTCAGTGAGCAATGGTAAATGCTACTAAAAGCAAAGTTTTGTTTGAAAGGTTCCAGTGTGACTTCATGGAGACTCTGACGTCTCCTATTTTTCATTCTGCTTGCTCGCTTGAGTCGCGCTCTGCTGCCGATTGGGCATTTTCCTCGGGAGGCATAAGTGGCATTTAGTGTTTACATTACAGCGAGAATCACGACATAACAGCAAAATGAGTGAAATGCTCTTAAGATTAGCACATTTGCATGTTTAGATGACATTGCATCAGCAGTTGCTGTACCCTGATGCTGCAGGAGAATGTTTGTTTGTTGTGTGTAAAAGCTCTTGGTCAGAACGTACCCCATGTGCACGACTCTCCAGATGGCAGTGAGGTGAACACACTGCTGTTGCGGTCATTGCTATGGTCTTTTAATATGACTTTATACTTGCGGGATAACAGTAACAAACACCACCATGGGGCATAAAACTGGAATGCTTTCAGTAAAAGCAATACAGCAGATGAGGGCGTGTTTTATGCGATGCTTCATTTCAAAATTAACATTTTAAGAGGCTGTATTAAAGTTTTTTTAAATGCAGTTTGTCTGACAGCAGACACGTAAAGATACACGCAAAAATACCAGTTTTGTTCTGCGTAAGATGGGGCCTCTGTCAGGGCTCCAGAGTTCCTCTGTGGAGAGAGGAGAACCTTCCAGAAGGACAAGCATCTCTGCAGCAGTCCACCAATTAGGCCTGTATAGTATAGTAGAGTTGGACAACGTCAGAAGTTTGCCAAAAAGGCTCCTGAAGGCCTCATGAGCCGCATGAGAAACTCAATTCTTAGAGACAAGGGACAATTAAATAAGGATTGAACTCCATCCATCCATCCATCTTCTGCTGCTTTATCCAGAGTCGGGTCGCGATGGCAGCAGTTTCAGCAGAGACACCCAGACTTCCTTGGCCCCAGTCACCTCCTCCAGCTCATCCGGTGGGACCCCAAGGTGTTCCCAGGCCAGCCGAGAGACACTGTCCCTCCACGTGTCCTGGGTCTTCCTCGAGGTCTCCTCCTGGTGGGACATGCCCGGAACACCTCTCCAGGGAGGTTACTGTGTTTTCTTTTGTTTGTTCGTGAGGGTCACAGAAGCTGTCCTAATGTCCAAGGATGAACTCTTGAGTCTGGGAATGGCTGCGATAACCAATGGAATGTTTTTGCAGTTTCAAGTTTGTCGCCTTCAGAGTTTCTGTCGCTACTTTGCATTTTGCTGCGTCATGTAAATAACAAACCCAGAGAAAAACAACAGGAACACGTAACATTTACAAATGCAGATGACAGCTTTGTATTGCAAACAGAAGCCACAGGAGCAGCGTGCAGATTTGAGCCACTATCTCCAGCTTATTGTATTGTTTTTGTTTTGTTCCATCCAGAGGTGTTGTTTGGCTTACTCTATCAGAATGATCAAAGGCCTATTGTGGATGCGTATGGAAAATAAAATTGAATACTGCAGTGTGTCTTTAGGGAACGGGTTTGATTTTTACCTTAACTCACTTCTTAAGAAAACTTCTGAGCTTCACATACAAGTAATAGGAGAACTGCACAACCCTTAAGATCAGCTCTGGTTATGTGAATAAACTAATTACAATTAGATTGTATTGTATTGCATTTTTTTTTTAATGGGGCCCCATTATGGCCACCTCCAGATTTATTTTGGTGGTCTACGTCCAACAATAAAGGGCTTCCCTACGTTCATCTCTACAGACCTGACAAAACAATTTCTAACAAATAGAGGAGAGACAAAAAAAAAGTTTTGTTTAACTACCCATTGCAGATACTCCTGGTAGAACAAACTATTTGTTTGTTTTGCTTATGTATTTATTGATGTAGTTTTAATGTTTCTTTTAGCCTAATGCTGATGCCCTGACTGGCATTTTTTAATTTTGTTGTGCATGTCACAATGACAATTAAGCAAGGCAGATCTGGGTAGGAGTGAAATAGACGACTATGTTTAATTTCATATTCACACTGGATCACCGTCAAAACTCTCTTCTTAGATTACTGGCTTCACACCAAAGCATTTCTGTTGAAAAACACTTTTTTTTTTTTTTAAGATAGAAAGTCATTCTGGAGAATTCAGCCGTTCTTCCTTCACATGTCAGGTAACATACGCACAGCACACCAAATACAATAAATCACAGACAAACTAGTATTATAGATTTTCCTTACAATGCAGTTCAGATGGAAAACCTTTAATCTTGGTTCCTAAGATCTTGTGTCAACTGCCAACCTCCTACATTAGCAGCAAAACAAATTGAAGTGCATCTACGGAGAAAATCAGTAATTTTACAATTAGTTTTATTGATTCTAACCGGGTCTCGGTGCCTAACAGCTGCTCGGATCCATTCCCGCCTCCCCCAAAGTTCTCTGAGCGCCATACAGCAGCAGAGACAAGATATCGCCAACGTGCGAGTGTGTTGGTGTGTATGTGTGTCGGTGTTTAAATTATATAACAAAAAAAAAAAAAAAAAATGCTGTGAACGGCTGCGTAACCAAGCCAGAGAGCAACGGAGCTGTGCGCGTTTAAAATACCCATTCATTATTGGCATTATGAAACTATCTTTTAAGCGTGGGTGGCCCAAGGGTGACTCAACAATGATGTTAGCCTGGCAGAGTCAGGGTGATACTCAAACCATAAATTAACAGCAAACAAACACTCGGGCTGGAAGCGCTGCCAACCTCTCAATTAAATGTCAAGTTCCAGCGCCCTCCAAAGTCCCGGCATTTTCAAAGGGTATTCCGCTAAATGAATGTTTCCAGTAGTTGTTTGAAAGCGGAGAACTCCACCTATTGAGCCCTCTCGGCAATTATTTGCAAGGAAAAAAATTACAGTTAACGATCTGGGAATAAAACGCTGTCCAATAGGAGGTAATGTAATTAGCACCATGCTCATTAGTAGCTGCGTCTCCATGACCCCGAGAATTGCGCACAAACCTAAATATGGCAATGAGAAACTGGTGCTGGAAACAGCTAAACTCGGCTGAAAGGTTTTGATGCTCTCATGAGGTGTTTTTTTTCACACATCCATATGGAGGAATATCGCAAAAATGACACTTTTCTTTCAGATTGACACGTCAGTGGATGTGACGTATGGGGCCGTTATGGAAATGCAGCCCGTGTTGCTTTATGACTTCTCATAGCTGCAATGCAACAGCAGCATGTACCCAGGCATTTAGGATTCTGTGACTGTGCATGCGAGTGCCAAAGGCACCAGACAGGCCTCTTTATGAGGCTGATTTAGTGGATTTCTGTCCAGCTGCCATTTCATCCCTGTGCATGAGCTCTCTGGGTTTAGGCCAGAAACCACCCATAACGACAGGACAGGAGATACGCCAAGCTTTAATAATGATGAACGACTCCCTGACAGCCAGGAGAGCGGTGTTCTTTTACACCCATGTTCTTTGACACTTGGGAAAAAAAACAAAAACATCCGTTACGTCGACGAGGTTCTTGTTCTCGACCGCGTCCATAAATGAAGTGTCATTTGTTGCCATTTCTTTCCCTTTTGCTTGAGTTCAGAAATTATTGGGGCATCATTAATGCCTTGCAGTTAGTGCAACCCAGTTAGCCCTGTCCTCAAACCCAAGGTCCTCTGATGCGTGTCTCTCTCTTTCTCCATCGCGTTAATTCAATTCAATTCAAATTTATTTCTGTAGCCCTTTACAATAGAGAAAAAGTTAACACGCTAAACTTCCTCTAAACAACCAACAACGGGGCCAAAATACAACACCAGAGCAAACATTGTCTCAGACAAAAAAATAAATATATATATGTACTACAACTACAAATATTTCTTTAAAATAAATAAATGAATGAATTAAAAAAAAATGTTTTCGTTATTGAAACATCAGAATGCCTGATTTAGAGCCCAGGGTTTGGATTTTGTGTATTATCAGGAATATGTTGATGTGGTGTTCCACTCATTTAAGTGGTCATGCTAATATGTGTTGTGACATGTCACACATTTATGAAAAATAAATGAAATATCCAAGGTCCAATAATATAAAAATGCACTGTGGCAGTAATTAATCCTCTTAACATGGTGGAAGTCAACAAAGTATTTCTTAGAAATCTCAAAATACAAGCAAGGTTCATCAAAACTTCTCTCCCTCTCGCTCTGTGTGTGTGTGTGTGTGTGTGTGTACAAACACACACACACATACACACACACACACACACACACACACAGGCTTGCATGTGTGTTTAATGTAGGTGGATCAGTTCAGAAATAGCTTACGAGCTGGAAAGGTGTGGGCACTGCTGCTTTGTGGCTCCAAAACGTTTCGCTTCATAAAGTTCCCCACACAAACTCTCGCCTGCTTTTCCAGCCAACATAGTTATTTTTCTCCAACTACTCTGACAACTCCTAGCCGTAGTTTTCATTTACCTGGGCAAAATCTCAACTCAGTCTTAGGCCCAAAATGTTCATTTTGTGTTACCAGGTCGTAAATAACCACGGGACTTTGTCGAATGCTATCATCCACATGTGAAATACGTTCCATTCAACTAAAATAAAAGATAAGAGACTTCCAGGAAAATTGGCTCTGGCCCCTGGTCCCAGCTGTTGAGTTCCCTTTTCTGAGCTACATTTACATCCAAAGCTACTAAAATTGTCTCCCTCCACATACAAACACTGGTGTGATTTACACTTCAAAGGCTCCAGTGTTGTAAAATTACCTCGCTACATGCCGCACGGCTGGGGATGACGGAAAGTAGACAATAGAAAGCAGAGATAAAGAGCAGATCAAAGAGGAAGTCAGTGAACGCGACTCGCTGAAAGGCCACTGTGGCAACAACTGCACTCGGCACTGAATCCCAATCTGACAGCCGCCAGATCTTCACTCAGGTCTGTTTGATTGTTGTCGCTTCCAGGAAGAGGAAATGGTGCACTTAATTTATGTGATTATATGAAAGAACTACAAACAACACCTGAGTTCCATTAACGTGGACGTCAAACATGGACCAAATGTTCCAAAAGTCAGCATGAGGAAACGCACAATAGTGATTCCACTCTCGTCTGTTTTCCTTCCCCGCCGCGATGCAAATATTTGGAGCTGCTTCATCAAGATAAGCAACAGGCGACTCATTCTTATTCAGTCAGATTTAATTACACTGTTTGCGCAGGCAAAGGCAGTTTTGCTGCACCGTGGTTGAGTTTCAACGCCGCTTCTCACCTTACTTATCTCTTATTTCTGTTTCTTGGACTAATGAAGGAGCTTCGCTGTCTTTTTGGCTCATCGTACAAACCTTTTTTGTCTGCCAATGTATCATTTGCTTCTCTCGAGTGGAGTGCAAGCCACTGGCAGAGTGACAGTGTCTCTTACAAGGTCTATGTTGTCCTAGTGGTATCGTGATGTCACCCATTTGTGGATCGGTTTGTGAAAACCAGTTTGGAAGCCCAGACAGTTTCACAGTACAAGGCCACCCGGTTCTTCCGGTCCATTTTTTAAACTTAATGGCTATTAAAACTCAAAATTGGATTTGCACAAAATAGACATGAGAGCCCATTTAATGAATTTGATATTTATTTATTTATTTTTTGATAGGGATTCAATGTTCTTGTACAAAAACACAGTTGGAGCAGAATGTGCTGGGGCTACCATTGGACCGTGCTGGTTGGCAGGGCAGCAGCAGTAATATGTGAGGTCTGCTGAACCAACAATAAAAAAAGACATCTAACTTAGTCACTCTGGGGGTGTGTAGAGGACATGAGGAAAGAGGGACGTGTCACCCTTAACTGAAATGAGGGAGGGGATTAGAACCAACGGAGGGAGAGGCAACTTGCCCTCGGCGAAAACAAGAGGGAAAACCAAAGTGACACGCGGAAATATGTTACCCCACCACCAAAAGAAGTAAGAGGCCACTCAAACAAAGTAACTGGCTGCCACACAAAGATGGAGCCGATTCACGCAGCCAGAGGGCTTCCAGCAGAGGGTCAGAGCGAATTCATCAATCAAGGCAGACAGCGTAGCGAGAGACAAGAAGGGAAATGCAGACTTAGGACTCGAGGCGCTCTCTTATCACTCTTGTCAAAGCACAGTGTTGTTGCTGCTGCAGTACAGCAACCTAAAAACCCCTCTTTATCATTGCAAACTTCCTGTTTAACTAGTTTTGCACAGGAAGTGTGTCTGACTTTAGCTGCGTTTCCGTTTTTTCGCAAAATAAAAGTGATGTTTCTAAAAATTTCTACAAAGCACATTTGCAGTTTGCAGGGGTTTCCATTGAATGGCGTGAAGTGATATTTGAGAGGTTCAAAGTTGTTTCCGTTTCCATCACCAGTTTCTTTTTTAATTGCAATATTTAAGTTTTGCGCAATTCTAGGGGTGATGGAAACGCCGCTGGTGTGTCAGTTTGATCTAAATTTACACGCGTTGCCTCCACTCTTTCATTAGTGCACCTGGTTGACCATGTGTTGACTGCAATGGACCCCAGTCCAGGTCAACCAGTTGGGTAGCAATGCGCTATTGAGCCCCGCCTCCAGCCATGGGAAGGATGACGCCAGTTGTTGACGCCAGTCTACACATCGGTTCTCGCAGACTCCTCGCCAAAGCAACCCAGGGACGGTTCAATTCATCACGAATGACTTTCACAGTGACATGCCGCACAAGTTTGTCAAAGACCCATGAACATGAAATGAGCTCTTTGGCAACCTCACTGATGCTGGGAACAAATAAACATTAGTTAAATTGTCCATCACGTACAGATTTTCACGTCACACGATAGCTCATGTCTGGCTGTCAGTTTCTAAGTATCGTCATTGTGGCGTACACATCAAACTGGTCAATGTTGCCATCATTTCTTGGTGTCTCCATGAGACGATCCCATTACTGTGCTTCATCATTTCTCTACCACCCGTCTGCAAGCGCTGCTGCTTTATCACACCATTACATTCTGTCTTTAAATTCAATTTTCAGGAATGGGTCAAAAGGCTGCGCATTTCTTCCATCTGCTCTGAAACGCAGATTGCACCACGGCATCATGACATTAAGTGTGTTTTCTTTCCTTTTCTGCACTCAAGGTCACTGTTGCACACCCAGCCGGCGTCAGGCCGCACCAGTGTGACAGAGGCTGCCAACCAGCCTCGGTGCTCAGTGCCAATCAAGAGCCGAGGAGGAGAATTCATCTGTGGGGCAGCGTGCTGTCATGTCGAAAACAATTCAAGAAGGATGGAGAAGGGAAGGGGAAGATCCAGCCTGTACTCCAAGCTGAGCCAAGCTGCAGAGAAACAGAAAATCCATTTCATTACCTGATTCCACACAACTGGTTCCTTTCTCCCAGTACATGACGGAAAATGAAAGATCCAAACCTTTTTCATTTCTGTGTCTTGATCCTCTTAAGTCCCCTCATCACTGAAAACAAGTCATTGTGCTTTTGGCACAATTCTTACAACCGAGTGATGCAACAGACTGCAATAGGTTGCACCTTTAATTGGAGTTACCATCATTTAAAGTGGATAAATGAAGGGGCCTACGTGGTTAGAAAAGAAGTCAATATTAAATTCTGCTGCTGAAAACATGAACTGTGTCTTGAATACATTTGCTGATCGCATACTAATATTAGCCAGACAGAAATCCAGGAACTATCCCTCCATCCATCCATTGTGGACACCCACTTGTTCCTGAGCTCAGGGTCACGGGGGTCTGCTGGAGCCTCTCCCAGCTGCTGTAGGGTGAAGGCAGGGAGACACCCCAGCAAGCATGCAGGAACTATTAATCGAATAACTGACGTAAATAATGTATATGTTACCATAGGCAAAAGCACCAACTGACCACTGCTACAGCCCAGGCCTTCCTGCCCAGTTGCAGATGCTGCAGTGCCTCTTTGCAAGTAGAACTTCCACCTCCTCCATGGACCTGCCCACCTTCCTACCTGCCTGTGATTGGTGCCATGCCAGCCAGTTAAACTGACTGGGAATGACAGGACCATTGTCCGATCATGAACAGAGCGGCTGCAGTACACCGTGAATGTGCTTCAGATGTGCTAACATTCTATTGTCATTTCACCACATTGATCCACAGTGACTGTGTGCGACTTTGTGCGATTTCTTTGTCGTCTCTTTTCTGTTGCTGTCAGAGTTGCCACAGGGGGACGCAGAGTTTTGTGCCACACAATAAAGGCACTACAGTGAATGGAGTGGAAAAGTTGTTGACTTGATAAGAAAAACACAGCTGGCATTTCAATGGGTGCACCTGCGTGAGCGCAACTCCAGAGTTTGCGCTCTTGTCTCAAAGCACAGATGTCTTTCTTGTCTGGAAGCCCGACTCGTCTTGACGGGGTCTCACAGAATTTAGCTGCACACTTTATGACTGCACGCATATGGAAGGAGATCATATATTTGGTATGGAATACAAGGAAGGTTCTTGGAAGATTAATGTTTGCAGGGATCCATGTTACTTGTCTGTGCTGGCTGTAATAAGAGCTGACAATTGAGGAGAAGACATACAATGAAAATGCAGCCAAGGCTCGTTAACTGTGCAGACATGCACACACAAACAGATATCCAATCCAGTAAATGTAATGGAAAGCTCTGCACTATATGACGGAGCATCTGCAATACTTATAGGAGGCCTGAAGGTGGGCCTCAGCGCACCCTGTCTGAGACTTTAAGCTGAGGTCTTTATGAAGTCAGGACCTGCTGATTTGCACTGATTCATTCTGACGGTTCTGACATTTCCAGGCTACTGATCCCCTTTGACTTACGCTGATGCACTGTCAATAAGAGAGTCGTCCTGTCTGAAAACACCAGTCTCGACGAAGTCAGAACCAGTTTGATCTGCTTCCCCTCAGGGAACGCACTGAAACTGTGTGCTGTCATATCCCATTTAATTCCAGTGGAAAAAAAAACACCCAAGCATTTTGATTTGCTCGGAATTATTTTCAACTTTTTTTTTCCTCCCCCACTAAGCAGCTGAACATTAACATCAGTACAGGGAAAAACAAACAGCTCAGGCGTTTCATGACTGAGGAACCATTTTGAAATGTGGTCAGAATTTACCAAGCGACACGTTTTGCAATTGTCCTCAAGATTTAAGATACTGAACTCATTTCCTGCGACTCAGGTGCCCAGTTCCATTATGTAATTATAAGCCCGCTTGCATATTTTCGTCCAGGGAAATTAAAGCGCTTATGTATATAAAGTCGCGCTCATCCATTCAAAGCAATTAGTTGCAGAAGTTACACTTTTAACCCCCTCTTCTGTCACATTAGATTTAGGACAGAGGGGAGAGTAAACACATTTGGTACGTCTGCATTTGTGAAGGAGCACTTATGCAATCCTCTGTTGCTGCTGCTCTACTTATTCTTTCAGTTTCAAGAGTTGGTGCTGTTGTTTTTGTGTTTGTTTTTTTTTCAACACAGAAAACCCATCGTACACATCTTATTGGCTGACACAGGGTCAACATTGCCTTCTGCAAGAATGTTGCGGTTCCGACAGGTAACGTTGTCGTACTGGTCAGAAATAATCTGATTTTATTGCCCGGTATGAAGAAACTAGTAATTTGACTCTGGAGTTTCTGTCTAGGACATGTTAAGGAAAGTTTTTTTTTTTTTTTTTTCTTCCAGAACTTTGTGAACGTTTTGGAAGAGTTATGTTTGCAAAGAGTTGTGTTACTTGTCTATATTGGCTCTAATACCAAAGAAGACAGAAGTTGTCAGTGAGATGAGAAAATGACAAAATGAGACTGAAGCAAACGCTGAAGGCAAATAATGAAATGATGAAAGGAAAAACGGTAGTTTTCTTTTTTTCTTTTAAAATTTTGTGCTTACTGGCTTTTTCCATGAAGCAAGAAAATGGACAAGAAAATCAAAGATCGTGATCAAAACACCCACTCGCCCTGTTGACCTTCTTCCGTCTGCCTTCTGTATTCCCAGGAGGATGTACGTATTTATCCGTCCGTCCGTCCTTCCTTCCGCATTGCTCTCAGGACAAAAAAGAAGTACTGTGGCAATTAAACAAACCGGCGCTGAGGACATGACGACAAAGAGATGACTACCTACTGATTGAATGGGTTCTCCAGGTAATCGTCCTCCTCCTGGCATTCGCTCTCGCAGCCGAGACTTGCCTAGAAAACAACAACAACAAGACGATCCGAACAGTTTGCTCCTGCTGGCAAAATAAGAATTCATCTGAGATCACACTGGAGGAGGACGAGCAGGAGAGTGACCCGTGTCTCCGCCTGATTTTTCAGATCCTCCCCAAGTGGCTGGGTTTGAAAAAGAATGGCCGGCTGGCGTTAACATGCATCTACACCTACCGTCTCCAGTGACCACTCCACTTCCGATTGTATTTCTCTTCGACTCCTCTAAGAAAAAATAAAAAGCATTTCTACTGGCAAAGTGCAAATGCCTTGCCGCTTCTGATTGCTTGCGGGAGGAAGCAGTGCACTAAATTGCGCACCGTCTGCCGGAAAAAGAAAGTGGAAACCCCTTGGGCTTGCAAATTGAAGCCATTTGAGGTATCATTGTACGTATTTATTGGCTGGCCTGATCTATCAGATGCAGTGATAAGCCGTGTTTAACTGTTACCAAAGAGACTTGTGCCGCTCTCTGCCCGTTTCTCTCATGGGGAAACGGTCCATTCCGATTAAAAATGCTGCTATGGCTGCAGTTTCTATCATTTGCAAGCTTGCAAAAGCATCCAAATAGTGTCACAAATAATCCCTGACTGCATCTAAATCATTTTTTTTTTTCTCCACCAAAACGATGCTGATTAGTTCTGCAACACCGTGCTGAAAAATAACCGAATGCAAGCTTTTCAGAATTGATCTTTGAGAGTTATGAGTTTAGATCTCAGCAATTCAACTACCTGGCAAGACCAGCGCCATGCATGCTCCAGATCACTAGGTGACATCATGTGTGAGGGGAGTTACAATGCTTCTGCTTCGATAAGCAAGCGAGAAAAAAAAAAAAAAGTTTTAGATGGTTTTCTAAAAGTCCAGTGTGTAATATTTGGCTTAATTTATGATTTTTACATTGGTAAAAGCTTAATATACTGCGTACAAATACTTTAATAAATATGTATATTCACAGTACGGTAGTGATTTTGTTTTCCTACCCTTAGAACGTGTTTTATTTATATATAAGAATCTCCATAGATCATTAAGGGTCCCAGTGCTCCCAGTTGGCTGCCATCTTGCACCACCATATTTCTAAGGAAGCCTGGTGTGGACAATCCAGCTGCCTGACATTAACATTCGGGTCTTCAAGTAAACCAATGCAGAAAAAGGTGGGCGAGGTGTCCAGGTTTGGGTGCGCAGGCCACCGTAGTTCACTGGCAAGCTTAGGAGGGGGAGGGAACGTGAAAGACGCTGCAATCTGAAATATAACCACTTGATGTCACTGTTTCTTCTTCAAAATCTCCAAATATTACAAACAACACTCGTTTGCTAATACATAAAGAACTGAGTTGCCTTGTTGCGGAACCCTGCTATACAAATAAACATGCCTTGCCTTGCCTAAGCAGCGCTATGGCATAGTTGCAGTGAAAGCAAATGTCCCTCAGCTGCCGAGAATGCGAGACTCTCACTGGCGCCACAGGTGAGACGCCAGTCCTTGAGCAAGTCGTGAGCATGATTCCCCTCTCGCTCCTCGCTCTCCTCAACAGTCACTGCTGGGAGTCCTTGATCACGGCACTCAGTTCCTTCTGTGAAGCTGCTCGGAGACCAGCTGCCCCAACTGCACCAATGTCAAGTCCCAGCATGCCTCAAATGCATGTAAATGCTCCGATGGGCTTCTTTTAATAAGCATTTAGTCGCATATCTTTTATTCATCACTTTGGATCCACGAGCCACCGCTTAAGAGCGGCAGATATTGCACTGCGTTGAGTCATCTGAAGCGCTCGGGCAATTCAAAGTCAAAAACAATCCACCAGTATAGCGTTTGAAGTTTAAGTGCATCCTCTCAATTTGACCTGCTTTTCTCCTGCCAGCCGCACAGACACACTGTGTATTCCATGGAGGCTCTGCACCCCCTGGTGGAGCTGCTCAAAACTATTGGCTCTGCCTTCGACGCTCGGAGGACGTTCTTCCGACCCGTCTGCCACTTCCTGATCGGAGAGGAATTTGGGAAAAGGGGAGCGGTCAAATTTTGGGATTTTTATGACCACACAATTTAGACGGTCTGTAACTGAGACCGAGCACACATCTCTCTGATGACAGTTCTGCTTTTTGTTGAGCAATTGTGTTTTTGGTGTCTCTCCTCAAATTGGAAAAAAAAAAAAAAAAAAGTGATTAACAAAAAGAAATCAAGCTGTAGTTTGTGGTTTGTTGAGCTGTTGACCTCTGTCCTGATGTCATGGGGTCCTTTTAGTGACTCGATGAAGGGAAATCAAGTGGAAAATCTTTGAACACGTGTAATGTGTTATGCATCGCTGCATTATTTTGACCGCCTGACAGATGCAACCCTCATTGCGCCCCCTCAGTAGATCGGCTTTGTCATTAATTAGCACACGTCATGGTGTATGCGTCTATTTTCCCACGCATAAAGCTTCCAGTAAATCAGGCCCTGTGTGTCACTCAGGCACCTGAGCCTGCATGTGCTGAAACGTGCCACTGGAAGCTGCATGGTCTGCTCACTGTGAAGCTGCTACAGAGGGAGTGTGTGGCAGTTGGCTCCAGCCCACGCTGAAAAAATGTCAATATGGGCAAGTGCTCTAAACCCCAATGTCATGTCAATGTCCATTGTCTCATCTGTTTCCAATGTGATAAACGAGCCAGCCTCATTTGGACCCGGGGCCAAAAAGTATCTCCCCTCGTGCCCGGGAAATGAGCCATTAATCTGAAGCAGCACTTAAGCAGATCTCCGTCTCTTCTTCAACTCTCCCTCACTCCAGCCTCGCCATTGTTCATCACTTTTTGTTTAGCTTGAATACTTCTAAACACTCTCTTTTCATTATAAATGACATTTTTCTCTACACTCATTCTTGACTCCTCCCCCCCCCCCCCCCCCCACATCGAACTTCCTCCTCCAGATGTATTGGTGAGACAAAACAGTCATTTATTTGGGCTGGTTGTGTTGGCTCTAATGTGAACATCTTTTATCAGCTGCAAGGCTTTGAGCCAGAAGCACATACAGTAAAGTCCATTCACGTCAAACAAACAAAATTAGTCTTTTAGCGGCATGCATATGCTAGAATTGGGTAAAGACCATTAAGTATTATCTCGGCTCATTTGTTTTCACACAGTTGGACAACGGAAATAAACCTGCATTGGAAGAGGGTGAGGGTGAACGTACACCTTCATTACAAAGAGAAATCACTGTAGTTAGCTTTAGTATGCAGGACAGATACTGAGAATTAACAGATGATTTACAGAGTAAAAGGGTCAACATAGTGGAATAGTAAGAGTTGGAAGTAAGAAAGGCGGTTTCTTCTCAGGCTACACTCAGCTCAGTGTGTGGAGACTTTGTTTATTGTGTTAAATCAGTGACAAAAGAGCCTGTTTTAGTTCAGCACGTCCAAAACATCCAAGTTTAACTGTGAAACGATCCGTGTTGCAACACACCCACTAACAAGTCCATGTTTCTATCTCTCGATTGTCTTGGATTTATTATTCACCACAACCTGTCAAAGCTGATGGATGCCCAGCAGAGTCGCTCGCGGCCTGCTCGAGGTTTCTTCTCCCTGCTGACTTTCTCCTGGCCACTGTCACTACATGCTTACACTGCAGGGATCAAATGGTTCTCTCTTTGATTGTGGGAAGCACTTTGAGACGCAGTTGGATGTGATTCTGCGCTTTAGAAATAAAAGTTGATGGATTGATGGCCAGCTGTGGTTTGACAGAAACCTGCGTTTTGTATCGTATAAAATGGTGACGAAGGTAAATTCAACAACAAGCTCACTGTACACTATAGCACACTATATTATCCTGCAATGCATTGTCTGCTTCTGTCTTTTAGCTGCCACACATGCAAACACAGAAGGAAGCTGCAGGGGCGCTGTGAGCTCCAGAAGGCACACACACACACACACACACACACACACACACAAGTTGCCAGGTTGAACAGCACAAAGGGAAACTAAAGAGAGATAAGCAGAGGTTCACACAGACGAGATGCATTCAGGACGGCAAACAAATTAAAGATGGAAGATCAACATTGGCGGTGGTTGGACAGGAGATGGGGAGTTGAAGCAGGGTCAGTGAGGTTGACTGACACCATGGTGATTAGTTTGAACGCAGAGCCTCTGGATACTTGACCCTCATCCATCACTGCTCACACATTCTCTCACCCTCAAGATGGGAAAACAATAGTTATGAAGATAATTTAAATTCTTGTACTGCTGGGGTCAGACACGCATCTCCAATGGCTGGAACTCTGAGACTGAAGATAGAAATTAGCAGGTAGACCTTAGATTACAAACGCAGAGTTTCTCTACTCAAACACTTCAGCCAGCGCAGTCAAGCAACACTCAACCCCCCTTTAAAGTTGGAGTGGCATTTGGATAAATGATATGCTTAACTAAATGAAGCGTGATGTAAAGCATCCGCAGAGTTTGTCCTGATACAAAACCTTGAGGACAACCTAAGCGTGAACATATGGCCATGCAGTTACAAAGACTGCGAAAGAGCTTTGGTTCTGCTTGCTGTGACCAGGAACACGACAGCGTGTGTAGCACTTCAGAGAAGATGCAGCTCCTTCTTGTTTTCAAGTTATGAATAATAAAGCATCTCTGGCATAATATTGCAGCAGAAATGGCAACGCCTAACTGAAATGACAGGTGTGATGAAATGAGGACAAATCAGATACAAGCGAGGAAACCACAATAAACAAGAAAAGAGTGTCAAAGATGAGAGATGAATCGTAACGGGACAACAAAGGCAGGTGAAAGCATTTTTCTGTCATTGCTCTGATCTGGAATCGAAAAGAATAAAAGACAAAGAAGCAGGAGAACCTGTTAGTATGTTCCTATCCCAAGGTGGAGAAAAAACGAGATTAGAGCAGAACAGAACGCCTTTGCAAACTGAAATGCACCGTCGAAAGCAATCTTTTTTGATAGTTTCTCATATACGATATAGGCCTGACAGCCTGAGCTTCGGCGGCAATGTGGGTAGGTGTCAATTTAGAATCTTTTGAAGCAATCTCTAGAAGACCACGAGTGAAAAGCACAAAAACCCCCAAAAAAACGGAATATAGTCGGGTAACAGTGCGGGCGCAGTGCAGGGAGGAGTAAGAGAGAAGCAGAGAGACTGCTGCAGCTGCCCGTCAATGACAGAATATCAGCAGGGCTTGGAGTTGGCAACTCAAGACAACTGAAAGGGAGCTTGCCAGTGAACTACGGTGGCCTGCGCACCCAAACCTGGACACCTCATCCACCTTCTTCTTCATTGGTTTATTTGAAGACGCCAGCGTTCACTCCAATTAGGAAAAACGCTGTTTGGAGGGTTTGATTGTCCACACCAGGCTTCCTTAGAAACATGGTGGTGCCAGATGGCAGCTAACTGGGAGCAAGACCCTTGCTGTATGTATATTCTAATGTAGTATTGTTCTATCGGTAGGAACACCAAAATGCTTTTATTTTACTGCAACTATACACTTTTATTATTGTATCAACGGGCAGTAAATTGAGTTTTCACCAACATAAAAAAAAAACAAGACCTTCTCTGTACTAAAGGTCCAGTGTGTAATATTTGGCTTGAGGTCTAAAATAGAGAGGTGTGTAAACCAAGACGATTTCCCACCCGTGAACTTTGCAAACGGAAGCAACCCTTAGCGGCTGGCGGGACCGTTGGGATGAGGGGATTGGGATGAGGAGGGAAAAGGTGTCAACGTAACAGAAAGGTAATCACAGGCCAAAGCTAAGGAGACGGCTGAGGAGTCGTCGTCGTCGTCTCCCTGCTTTTCGCAGCGGATGACAGAGGACAACGTCTGCGTAGACAAGTTCATTACACCTGACAGCTACACATCTGGTCTGCTTCGTAGGGGACAGGGTGAATCATGCAGTCATCCCCCCCCGCCCCCCCAACACGCCCGTCTCTGTTTGATCCCAGTGTCGACAAATTCCCTTGTTTGGTGCATCTCATTTGTTGCATCCCCAGTCTACCCGAGAGTCTTTTTCTTTTTTCTTTTTTTTTACCTCTCATCCTCTGGCAAAGTGGCTGTAACGTCGAGCGTCTCTCCGTCACGCTGCCTACCGTTGGCTCCCTTGCACCTGTCCGTTCACTCCCTTACGATCTGTAGCCATGTTTGTTCCTATTGCTGGTGATTAAAGATGCTGTCATTCTTGTCACAGCGCATCACGACTGCCGTCTGCCTGTAATGGATGGTGGCGGCGTGGAGATGTCTGAATGTGTAACCGTGTTGGCAGACAATATATCTTGTTGTTGGGCTTTATTTTATGTTTGCGTGCATGTTTTTTCATGATGCCGCTGACCGTGAAAACCAATCTCTGGCTTTCCAAAGGGGAATTTGCAAAGCAGTGGGTTAGACGAGGATGACTCCATCCATCTTTATCTGCAGCCGCTGTTTGCCTCCCTTCAGCCAAAGCCAGCTGGTTGCTGCCTCTTACCTGCCTGGTCCTGCAGTTCCAGCACCCTCCAGATGGATTATTCCAGTAGAGCCCCAGCAAGAGAAACTTCCACTGGTGGCCTTCCAACTCCTCTGCTGACTCTCAAGCAGCAGACCAGTGCTGCAACGTTTTAGGATTGCAAAACATGAGCAACAACACAGCAAGTCATCCAGCCTCAACTTCAGGCTTTTGACCTTTGCCGACATGTTTGGTGACTACTACCACCACCATTTATTGTTGATCCCCATATTCAACTGAAACCGATGGCATGATCACACTCATTTTTCAATAAAGATCTCCCCGTGGTGAGACTTCACCAAACTCCTACTTGTTTTGCATAGCATTTCATGCATTTTGGAGGTGGGGGAAAAAAAAAAAATGCCTCAACACCTGTTTATAGCATTTTTCATTGTGCGCCGACGGCTCAAGGAGCCCTTAACAGCTGCGTTTTAATGAATTCCCACCGTCCTTTCACAGCAGAGCGGCTCGGACGCTTCGCTGTCACTCAGTGGAGCGCTCCGTCTTTGTAGCTCCCCAGTGGTTGCACTGTAGTGCCATTTCGGATCAACTCCGCAGATTGATCGCAGCCATTACGCTTACGCAATCATGCTAATCCACGTGCAAGGTTTGCTTTGCTAAAACTCCCGGTGTCTTTTGCTTAATGGTATTAAAGTCAAAATTATGTAATGTAAGATTTTAACACCACTTTGCATTTTAATGGCACCGCACGTTCATCCATTAAGGTTGTGCAATAGTTTTTTTTTTTTTTTTTTGCGACAAATGCAGCCAGGCTTAAGCTTTGGACAGGGAGTTCGCCGAGCTTCTCAATTGCCATCATCCAACGATCCATGGGGGCTGAAACTGCCTCCAAGTTCTTCTTCACGCTCAGCTGAACTTCCAGTGCCTCTCATCCCACAAACTGCCCAGAACAGTTGCTCGACTCTGGCCAAACTGGACTTGGACTCTTCAGCTCAACTCGGCAGACAGTTACGACAGTTTACGTGAATTCATGCGTTTCCCCTGCAAATCGCAATTTTTTTTTTTTCGTCAAAGTTTTTGGAAATATCGCTTTGTATTTTGCGTAAAAAACTACCACGGAAACGCAGCCTTTGTGCTCGATACGGCGTATCGCAGTCCATTTCAGTTGTTTGAGACCAACAAAACGATCCCATCGTGTGACAGTGTTCTCGGTTAAGTTCAAAAAGCTCGTCTTCACGCTGCGCGTGACAACACAGTCGTGTACGTGATGATAAGTGACACACACAATCCCCATAAAAGATCAACCACAGCTGCTGGAATATGCAGTTTTTGCCGCCGTGCTGTTTGCCAAAGTTGTTCTGCGTGGAGAACAGATGGCGTGCGATGATAATACCACGCTACACACACACCTTCCGCAAACACGGAGCAACGCAGGCACACTTCACTTTGATGAAATATACATAAGGCCTCTCTTGCTCACACGTACACACCGGTCTCCAGGGTGGAGGCGCTAAAAGGCCAGCAGTTGAGCGGCACAGGGGGACTTTGCAACTCTGAATGAAATCCACACCTTCCCCTCCGTTGGGATCCCCTCTTCCTTCCTTCTTCCTTCCTGCATGGTTTATTCTCTCATGGTCTTGCCACAATCTGCTCCTGGCCGTTTAATGATATGAAAGCAAGCAACAGTGGGAATGGGAGGAATCGCATGTCCTATTCTATCTTCTTATTATCATCATCATCATCATCCTGTTTTCTCTCTCACACACACACACACACACACACACACACACACACACACACACACACACACACACACACACACACACACACACACACACACACACACACACACACACACACACACACACACACACGTTATTAGGCTATAATGCTATTGGTATATTACAAGCGGGTTTTGTAGACGAATAAATTAACAGCTAAATTCACTTCACTACAAACCAAATTCTAGTCCATCTCATCACGATAACGTGGTGTAAAGCACTTAATTGTCAAACTGGCAAAACAGGAGTTGCAGAGTCGCAGTTCTGTCTGCTTCCAATAGGGCTGTTGGGCGAAAACTCTGAAAAAACCTCTGTCAACGTGTAAAGAGGAAGGTCTTCCACGACCGCTACTGCACATCCAGCGAGTGCAAGAAACAAAAGAAACAGCTTCAATCCTGGAGGGACTCTGCTCCGAGAATTGGGTCAATCAATACATACTTATGCTGAAGTGAAATTGTTCATCAGTCTCGGTTGTGGAGAAATCAACTTAATCTTCATTCAGGTTCAACTTAAAAGGCATTAACTTTAATTTTTATTGGGAAGTGGCACATTAACTAATGAGAGGCAAACAATCCGATTCATTACACCGGACAGGGATTACAATTACTTTATCATCCAATTATCCAAGGAGCAGCGCTGCAGTCTGCATCTCCCCACTGACTGATTTCCCTTCCCCGCGATGCGTAAACAAGTCTCGCAGCCCGTTACAGTTTGCCGTCGGTGCGGCAATCGGCAAGCGCGTACGTTTCCTTCTAACTCCTGTCCTTAATTGGATTTCTCCTTTTATTTCAGACTGCCATGTGTTTGATCTCCCTCTTCATCCTCCTCCTCCTCCCCTCCCCCCCCCTCCATCTTTCTTCCATCCGTTTGCAGATCACAGGAGCGGTGCAGAAGAAGGAGAAAATAGAGTTAAAGGCCGGCAGTTGGCGTCTAACGGAAGGTCTCGGGGGGTGCGTCACATTCGGAGCCGCACACAGGCGCTCAAAAAGAAGCAACTAATTGACTCACTTGTGCATTAAAACTGGAAAAAAAAAAAAAAAAACACCAAAAAAGCAGATTCCTCAAGGTATTATCTCCCCGTAATGCAGTGTTGAATAGAATGCATGTAAAACTGTATGTATAAACATAAGCGGCTATATATTTATGGACTCACACACACACACATGCACGTGGTTCTTCCACACACTCCAAAAACCAAGAGTGGACTCATCCAAACGTATCATCACATTGTGAATACCAAAAAAAGTGTTTTCATGAGGCTTTAGCGATGTTCCTCTGTATGTACGGATACGTGTGAAAAACCAAATCATAAGTGCGTCTTGAGTGCATAGTTGTGAGGTTTCTCCAAGTTTAGTCGATTCCATCACCAGGTTGTTGTTGCCATATTTAGGTTTTGCGCAATTCTAGGGGTGATGGAAACGCAGCTACTGACACAATTCCATTATCTACCCGGCACCAATCGCGCATTAATGTGAAAGTTATTAATGTCGAGTGTGTTGTGCTCATTGCATCCAAAAATCTGCACTTCATTCATCAGAAGAATTGAAACGGACGTTTATCGAGGGGGGTTGTTTTGGATGCAGCCGTTTTTATTTTGTCTTACATTTTGATATTTTTTTTCCCCCCCTCCAGCTCATTATTCATATTTTGTTAATTACGTACACTGAAGGAACCTTTGGGGCTCTGTTCAGCTAATACATCAACATCAGTTTGCACTGATGCAGTTGTTAGTGCTTGTAAAAGTGAGGCGCCATGTTGGAGATTAGTGTAGGGGCAGCAGAAACGTTCCTCATGTCTCAACTTATTGCTCAAATTAAAGGATAAAATGATCAAGCCAGATACCTGCGATGCTGTGGCAAGCTCACAATCATGTTGATTTCGCGTGTTGAGGTGCAAATGCCTCCAATTAATTCCATTGTGTGCACTGATTTGAATGAGGATATTTCAATTCTACTGCTGAGGAACACACATTGGGCGAGTGGAGCCCCTGTATTGATTCAGCTGTGCTGGAAATGAAGCGGGGACTGCAGACCGTTTTTATTCATCTATATTAATTATATTTTCACTGTTTTAAACAAGTACAGGCGCTACCCAGAAAATTAGAATATCCTGAAAATGTTGCTGTATTGCTGCAATTTAACTTAAAAGGTGAATGTGACATATTATATAAAGGAATAATATGCAAATCAATACAGTTCAAGTTGTTATTTCTTTAGATTTTGCTGATCAGGTCTCGCAGCTTAAAAAAAAACCAAACTCAAATTTTATAATAATTTTCTGAGTTTGTGGCTTTGTGGTTTCAATAAGCTGAAAATCTTAATCAGCAACGTTACAACAAGGAACTGCTCGAGATGTCAATGTGCGTGGAATGGCTCAATAAAATGTGTTGGTTTCATCTTTTATGTTAAATTGCCAAAATAAAAACAACTTTTACTTGACATTCTAATTTTCCGGGTAGTACCTGTCCATGCACAGACAACATGCCAAGTAAATGTATTGTACATTGTACATGGTGTCTGCATTGTTTCTGGTAGAGTAAAGTCTTCCATCACAGTTGCATGTGGCCTCCTCTGCATTCAAGGGCTACAACTCCACTGCCAAGACCTCTCGGTTGGTGTGCGTTTTCTTGCACACAATGGTTGTTAGTGTGTGAGCGCTCATATTAGCTCCTCCTGCCGCCCGCACCAAGAGTCAAGACCAGATTTGGTGCCTTAAACTGACAAAAAAGTCTGGACGAGCCCCTGCAAGCAATTAAAAAATAATAAAAAAAAAATGAAATAAAGTTCATGCTTCCTTTTGTAAACAATGACAGATCTGTTCGCTCTTGCAGAGTCTCTGAAGAAAAGTGTTTGTGGATGCCAGCCTTCATAACCATTGGTAATAAATAACAGACAAAATAATATCTCAGAAAATAGGCACACGATGCTGCAGCGAGAGGATATAAACAGAGAACATGGGCGTGAAGGGCTGTGTGTGTGTGTGTGTGTGTGTGTGTGTGTGTACGTACGTGCGCACGCTTGGCTATAACCCTGTCAGTTTGGGCTCCAGAGGCTTGACACAATAATAAGCCCAGGCTCCTCCCAAAGGCATTGGGTTATATTATTATTCACTGGTCCGAATATGAAAATGTAGCCGGTACCTTGGAGATTACAGGCGGGTAGGGAATGGGTAACCAGAAATTAAAGCGTGTCTACGTGTTTGACAGGCAGCGGCTTATGAATGCCGATCAAAAATTTAAAAGAGAGTGGGAGCGAAAGATGGAGAAAATGATTCTGTTTTTCCAGCTTTTAGTTCCATTTTTCTCTCAGTTCAACGAAACCAAAGCATCATTGGATTCTCAGAGACGACGGATGTTAACAAGAGACGAGGTTGTGCGCCACCCAAGACCTCCTTTCGTACACGCTTTGAGGCTCGACGTTTAAGAAGACTGACCGATCATGGGGGCTTGAACAAGCAAGAAAAACATTTTCACCGTAACCGCAAGCAGTGATTAACTCGGTCATGAAACAAACCAGGCCAAAGATACCATCAGACTCATCCACAGTCATGGGAAATATTGCGTACAAGTATCAGGAGGCTGAACATTTGGAATTTCCGTGCTTTCAGGATGATAAGAACGGAGGTCATCTCGGGGTGACGCCAAGCACCGCCGATCAATTCAGCTGGGTCCTCCATTAAATCAACCTTTGCACAACTCCAGCCATGCATGTCTTTGTGTACTTGTGCAAAACAGACACGAGAGGCCCTCAGTCAGAACAATGCAGAGGCCACTGGAGACAGTTGGGCAAAGAGGAAGAAGCCAAAAGTTCAAGGAGGTAATGCTCCAATTAAAATATTAATTAAGACTAGCCTGTTTACTCAGTCAGCCGTGACAAATGGCTTTCTGTTGCCGCTGGGCGCCGCTTCCCTCGCAACGCAACCTGAGTCACTGCGACTCAGACTGAAGGCAAATCTGCCCCACTTTTGACACGGCAATTTGTCAAAAAATGAGATATGTGACCGAAATCAGCCCGACTCCAATATGCATATAAAGTGCAAGTGTCAGACTGTAAGTGGTTCTGTAGTGGGCCAATGAATGATGTGCATTGTATTAGGCACTCTGTAACTGTCATGCGTTTGGGGCGAGATCAGTTTGTCCGCACCCCAGCGCGCCTCCGACGTGAACGATGCTTCTCTTCCCCGAAGTTTGCTTTTCCCAGAGCTGCCGACCACAGGAAGGGGATTCCGAGCAGGATCTCCTGAATAGAGAATCCCTTTACTTCACAGAAGAAAAAAAAAACACATCAGGAAAAGAAGCTTACTTTTTATATTCATGGTGGGGAAACGGGTTTTATCCAATGAGCAATGCTGAGAAAACATTACGATTTTATATTGGACACTGAGCCCCTACGATGGAACCCAGCAAGGCGGCTCCAGCAGTGCTATTCCAGTTCGGAAATCAGGTGCATATCTCTGGTATTTCAGATGACAAAGTAACTCCAGCTTAATGTGCAGTTGACAAATACCACACTCATGGGTATGAAACTTTAGCTCTCAGTTATTTATCATTTCATTCCTTCAGCAAATTGAATTGCTTGTTGGCCAGAAGAAAGAAGCATCCTTGAGTTGTCTGATGAACAAAGATGCAACGTCCTGAGAGAAAGACATTTAAAGTGCCATCCCTATTAAATCTCAATTCACTACTAATGAAAACAAACAAGCAAGTAATAATAATAATCCATAAAGATTTGGGTTAATATTTATAGTAGCAAGCAAAACAACAGAATCAAGACTCTCCAACGCTGCGTCTTTCGGCCTTGCGTGTTCTTTTTTTTTTTTTTTAACCTCAGGTGAACTTTAAAGCAGCAGAACTCATCCATCTTGGGATTGGAGCGTACAGAAGGTAAATTTCCCATTTAAATATTAATTAAGTTTAACCCATCTACTCAGTCATCCGTGACAAATTGCATGGTTAGCGCTGCGCTTACTTCAGCCCGTCCTCCCGCAGCTCCCTGACTCATCATCTGCCACGTAATGAGCACAAAGCCAAGTGAAGTGAAGTCCCACTCCTCATTCCATTTTCAATCTGCGTGGCTACGTGGAAAATCTCCATCAGCAGATTGTTATCTATTTTTTTTTTTAACACAGATGCTTCACCTCTTAAATCAATGGCGTCCTTTCATCATCAAAGAGCCGAGATGTCGGGAGTGAGAACCGACAGCGAAGGACTCGGGAGCCTCGGTTAAGAGAAGCGACGTCGTGATCTTCCAGAAGCGACGAGCTCGGTCGTGGTTCTTTGCAACCAGCTTGAGCTTGGGGAGCTTGAAAAGACCTGGGGGCCATCTACACCAGGCGTGTCAAACATACGGCCCGCGGGCCGGATCAGGCCTGCAAACTTTTTTTTTTTCCCAGCCTTCGAGATGATTTTGCAAAATGTGAAAACTGCAATTTATCAATGAAAGAAAGTGCTGTTCTAAATGTGTCCACTTGGTGTCGCAATATCGTTTCTGCTTGGCAAACAAACTCAATACTGGGGCTGAGCAAATCGCACAAGTACATCGACTCACGTCTCCTATTGGCTCCCCTCATTGCCCCAGACTGTCTCCTATTGGCTCCCCTCATTGCCCCAGACTGTCTCCTATTGGCTCTGTACTGGAAGTTGTTATTTTTACGTTATTATTCCCATACCATGAATTTACCGGTCCGGCCCGCTTGGGAATAGATTTTCCTCTGTGGCCCGTGAACCAAAACGAGTTTGACACCGCTGATCTACACGGACAGGGGGATTTTTGAAACTGTGCCTTTCATCCGCAGGTAGCCGCAGTCGAAGGCTCCTCAAACCCGAGTTTTATTGCAACCGCAGTCCAGGGAGAACTTTTGAGAAGTCTGGTTCACCGCAGTGATCTCATGTTGGCATTAGGTGCCTGTCCTGATAGGTGAAAATTGTCTTCTGGTAGTAGTGATATTGCCACCTACTGCTTTGGCATATGCATTACATGACTTGAGGAAAATTTTGCAGTTTCATGTTGACGGAGGGTTTCTATCTCAATAAATAGCGAGGGACATTTTTAGTAACTCGAAGAAAAAAAAAAGTTGATTTTCAAAATTGACGAATAGATAAATAAACTATTGGAAAAACCAACTGTTTTCATCCAAATATTTATGAATAAATGAATTGCTATGGTACACGTCACTGTTTACAGTGATTTGATCACCCACTCTGCACTTCCCTCCTCAGCCAATCTTCAATCTTCAATCTTCTCTTAGCTTAAAACAGCGACACGGAAGCAGAAATGTGATTAACAAGTAAAAGCAGAAGAGTTTTACAATTTATTCACTCCACTTTCTTTAAGCTGGCTGAGGTTCTCCAACAGGGAGCATAGACACGTGCAGACCTGCAGTGATCTGCTTTTGTGTCGCTATCCTGGGGGAGAACACCGACAACAGAAGAACTTCCTCGCCAGTTATTTAGGTGCTCGGTGGCAGCATCACATGCAGTTTTATTTACCTCTCTGTGCAAAGGACTTAAGAAGAAAAAAGAAAAAGTGACAGCGTTGCTACTTGTTAAGAAGTGTGCAAGCTTGTCACCTGCAGCTCTTTGTGTACACACACGCTCCGTCGTCGACGGCTCTGTCGCACGTCTACCACTGATCCGCTGCTGAAAGAGGCCCGACGGTGGCGTCTCTTTACCAGCGGTCCGCTGCTGCGGAGGCCCCTGCTGGCAGGGAGGGGGCACTGACGGATGAGGAGATCTGCAACTGAGATGAAGTCACCGTGACATTAAACAGTTTGTTCATAGATGCTCCCCTGTGCTTCTAGATTTGTGAGAGCATTACGGTATTAAGAGTTTCTCACCCTCAGCTGTCGCACTATTCGACCTCCATGCTTCTTTTTTTTGCATTTATTTTTTTTCAAAATAAAAATTTATTTATTTATTCATTGAAAGCTGGATGAACAGTCTCTGCCTTTCTGTGTTTCCCATTGTCTGCCAGCCAGGTGTATGGATAGAAGTATGAAAAATATAACACGTTCTAAGAAACTCATTACTATTATTCTAATGGGGCCACGATGGCCTCCAAAAGGAGGAAGAATATACGTTCAACACAAAATGTATCGTGGCCTCAGTAGCTTCACTACCTCCAGTATATAAAAGTAATACTCTAGTTCCTTTCTAGGACGGCATCTCTTGCATTTTGAACAAGCGAATGATCAGTCAGGTTGGTGTGGGAAGCTGAACTGGTATTGATTTATAGGCCGTTCATGAATCTCTGAATCAGTCGACTCCCAGGCTCTCTGGGGTGCTAACAAGCCCCTGATTGTCAGGAGAAGAAGAAGGAGAAGGAGAAGAAGAAGAAGAAGAAGAAGAAGAAGAAGAAGAAGAAGAAGAAGAGACTGGTGAGGCAAAAGATTTCAATCAATCACATTTGGCTGGCATGTTATTTTTCATCCTGTGATGCAATCAGATGTGTCATACCAGGAGATTTTTTTTTTATTATTTTCATCAGTTCCATCCACCAGGCTCACAGAGAGCATCCCATAATTGCACCGCGGCGTCGCTCAGTTGTTCCTGTCTTTGTAGTGTGAAAGCAAGCTCGACTTGTTAAAATCTCTCTTTTGGAGAAAAATCCAGCTCGTTTGTGTCTTTAATCTGCTTGTGTGAGGACACCGACTGTGCAGAGGCAGTTTGGCGTTTGGGAATACAACACTGCCACCTAGAGGTAGCACTTGCCACTGCCCACCTGTGCAGAAGTCAGCTGAACAAAGTGCAGTGTTGTGAATGGATTTTTACAAATATTGCACATTTATCAGAAAGTCTGTTGCATTATTTATTTATTTTTTTGTTCTCTGCGTTTGTCAGTCAAATACAAGGCAGTGATTTTCCCTACATTTAAAGCAAGAAAGGTTGTTTTGTTTTTTCCTCTGTGGCAGCGCACAACTTGATAGCCACTTGAGCCGCATCCCGCCCACACACTTAAATCTTTGAATTACCCATCATCACATACAGATGGCAAACCGTTGAAGCACACGGTGAAGAGGAGCAGACCTGAAGGCCCTCGTGGAACTCCTGCAGCACCAGAGTTTGCAGGTGATGTGGTTTTGTGTATCCATGCACACTGGGGAGCAACACGATACAAATGACTTCATCCAGCCTCAGGTGTTCATGCAGAGTGTGCAAGATGTTAGCTTGGTTAATAAATCTGTTCTAAGCTAAAATGTGCTTTCAAAGATCGATCGTTATAGAATCAACGTCATACGTTTCGATTTTGAATTGCAGATAATGATAATAGCAAAAAGCAGCAAGGAGTCACACCGATGACGCTGCCTCCACTTTGGCCCCCCCCGACTGCACTTTGACTCGCTGCTTTGGAAAAAGTCAATGTTTAGACTGCATATCACACCTGTACTGGGGTTCAGGTGACGTGAAGGGGATCAATATTTGGAAATTATTCCCTGCACTCATTCTAAGGGCCATTTAGGTGAGTGTGCTCTTGATGAATTCAGCTCGACAGTTTAAAAACATGGCCAGCAGCAAGTTGCCAGTGAGTATTTCCTCACTCTTCATATTATACAACGGATGACGCACACGTGAAAAGGTTGCTCAGACATGTTTTTCTTCTGAAAGTTGTATATTAATAATCATAACCGTCTCTCATCGTCTCTGGACTCCTGGAAACGATCACTTGTAGAAACAGAACCGGCTCCTGCCAGCTGAAGCTCTGAGCCAAGCAGCAGCTGTTCACCGTGGTCGTGAAAACTGAGAGATTGTTGACATGAGAAAAAAAAATATTGTTCGCCTTGATCGGGAGTTTTGTTGAGGTTTGTTTTTGCCGCTGATGTGCAGAAGATAAAAAAATAAACTAATTAATCTTCAAAAATATTAGCTGTTAAAGCCAAAGTTAATATACCGTACGTGTATGTCAAGCCGAATATCGGACAGTCGACCATTTCAGTGGCACGATCTTAAACATGAAGCCTGGATGAATAACCAGCAACAGTCCCTCTCAAAGACAAAGACAGAGGAGTTTGATGGATAAAGTGGCCGCCAACTGTAGCTCCTGCATTGTGAACAGGAGAACCATCTGTAAGTCGGTGTGTGATGCCGAACTGGTACTGATTTATAGGCCTATAGGTTTGTGGATCTCTGAATGGTTGACTCCCAGGCTCTGTGGTGGACCGACCAGGCCCTCGCTGTCTTCAGATGATGGAGCTGAAGTAGACGGTGCAACAAAAACTGAGTCTTTTTATGCTACCGTCGTGCCAACTGAGACATGGAGATGAAAAATGAAAACTTGCACATTACTCGATGGGCTGGCTTTTTTCCGATACTGTGCTAAAAGGATTTTCTACAGTAGATGTCCAGCTAATGACCATGGTAAGGCTTCTGCCTCTGAGAGAAAGACTTGCTTTGTAAAATCTCAAACTAGGATTTCTTTGTTTTTGACCAAACGTTGTTTGGTCCAAAAAAATATTCATAATTCATTAAATCTGTAAATGGCCCTCGCAGGGCCCCTGCAATGTTTTTCTTTCAGCGAATGCTGCTGCAAGAACAAAATCAACCAGTGAGGGAAGTGCAGTGGGGAAAGCGAGGCCAGAGAGGAAAACCAACCCGAGACATGCCATGCCATTCCAGCAACGAGGACAAATGGCAGCAGACGAGTCGTGACGAGTCGGCCCCTGACGCCACTTCACGCCAGTGATCAGAAACCATTCGTCTTCCGTGCCGAAAACCACGTTACATTAATCACACCCTCGGCCAATCGACTCGGGCAAACACAAAGCGTCAGGCGACATAATGGTGTTTTTGAAATTAACAAGATTGATTATGTCACTGATTTGCAGGTAAATGATCTTTCAAATGGCAGTCATTTGTCAAAAAGTGGACGCGACGGGTCGTCGGGCCAGAACGGAGCGTCGCAATTCGCCTCAAAGTCCAAACTGTGATTTATCAGCGAGATTAGCGCCGCGGTTACTGTAACTTGTCGATTGTAAAGTGGGTTTTTGTTCCATAAAAATGAATTATGTAAAAACGAAGGCTCCCCTAGCAGCTGCGATGCCTTTGATTGCCAGGCTTTTTGTGCATTTACAGTCCCAGCCTTCATTTTATGCCAGCAGTAACTTTCTACACAGTTAAATGAGCCACCTGCCTCCCAGCCAACGGCTCTGCGTGGCTGCACAGCGATGCGCATCCATTACTCTGACATGCTGGGGTTGACCGGAACGTCAAACACAAACCGCCTTTCCCTGCGACGATCACGGCGGTATCGCTTCGCAGTATGCTAACCTGCGCCGCGGCATAATTAGCGTTAATCCCAACGTGGGGCTGCAGAGTTCCGCACCATTAGATTTGCAGATGCGCTCGCAGGCAACAGAGAAGTAAGTCTGTGTAGCCGGAAGCCGCAGGTCTTTCCCCTCGCTCGCCGGGCGCCAAATTGATGTGGGCCTTTTGCCGACTCACGGCGGAAACCACGGGTCTGCTCACGCGCATAAGCTAGCACGCTTAAATAAAGTCGACAGCCAGACAGACAAATATTCAAGCGCTTACCCAGTGTTGGGAAACTTTCCCCAGCACTGTTCAAAGTTCAGTTTGAAAAATTTAAAATTAACTATTTCAGTTCATAGCTCAAAATTTTGAACAGAGTTCAAGGTTCCAAAAAAATTAACTAGTTTATTGTTCTTTTCAATATTTTGTTGCCTTATTTTTCAAAGTTAAAACTATTACTACTAACTGGCGTCTGTGAGTGAAGTTGCAGGTTTATTTGCGTATATTCACTTCAATCACTTGAGACAGTTGCAATGTTTGTTCAGTGTCAGGCTGCATTGTTTCCGGGCCTTCAGGCTCCATTTGCTTGAGCCAGCAGATGTTTCTGCAGCTCGGCTCTGCGCTCTGTTCTCCTCATTTTTATCAGCTCAGCTGGTGTGCGCAATTCCCTCTTCCCATCTCTGTCACAGAGGCTGATACCATCTCATATCCGAACACGCGGGGAAACGCCTTGGTCTCAGTGTTTTGAGTGAATAACGAGAACGCCACCACCAACAAAAAAACAAAAAACAAACAGACAATAGAGCTCCGCCCCGTCCTCCAGATTACATGTCTGCGACATCGCAGTGCAGCGAGGCCATTTCAAAGCAACGGCTGGAACGACTGGTTTACAATTGCGCCGCGGCACGTCGGGGGAAACTTGACAAGGGGTATTTTTGCAACCTCGGAAATCAAAGCGGGGGGGGGGGGGCGAGCGATGTTCGTGGTAGCAGAGCAGACTCATCTGGCAGGTGTGCTTGACGGAAAGATCGCCTGTTTCCTTCACTCTGCCGTCTCGCTCGCTACGTTGCCATGACGGTTTGTCGCAAAAAGAAGCGGCGATATTTCCAAAATTTGCGATTGCGATTTGCAGGCGTTTCCATTGAATGGTGCGAAGCGCGTAAAACGTAATCCTCCTCAAATCTCATCCCGCGAGATTTACGTTGAATTAGTTCCGTTTACGACATTTCCACTGGTCACGTGACCCACGACGTCACGTCCGCCGACATGTAAATGCGAAAAAAAAAAGTTTTTTCATGACATGATTTTGCGATGTACCTCCATATGGACGCGTGTGAAAAAACCTCATGAGAGCGTCAACGCCTTTCAGCCGTATTTGAGAGGTTTCTCCAAGTTCAGTTGTTTCCATCACCAGTTTTTATGGCCATGTTTAAGTTTTGCGCAATTCTAGCGGTCATGCAACTGCAGCTATAGGCTGCAGGGCCAAGAAAAAAAAAAAAAAAAAAAAAAAGCAAACAAACGTCACAAGAAAGGCAAATATTAGTGGCTACATATTTATTCAGGTTTATGTCAAGGTGAGGAGAAATATAGACCGAAGTGACTCTGACTGTTTGCGGTGGCTGCAGAGGTAAACTAAGCAGATCAACCAATGGCGTCTCTGCAACTCTGCACAACACCATGACAACGATGGTGCACCTGCTCACCGTGTGCGTGCCTCTCCTGCGCTTGACAAAGGACACAAACAAACAGACCCAGCGGATGGAAATTCTGCGGCAGAGCTTCGCGGATGCTGATTAGAATCCGGAACAAGGGAGCTCACGGGAGCTCCGCAAATTAGTCGACGCGTTTCCAGAAACTGTCACAACGTTCACACCAGAGTTTGTCAAGTTTTCTTCTTCACAAACAAGATGGGGCGTTGCGTTTGTTCTTTTGTTTTGCTTTGATTGTTGTTGTGTTTGTTGTCAGTAGTAAAAGTAGTAAAAAAAAACAGCAAAATAAATCACCAGGGTCCAATTAACATGAATTTAAAAAAAATATTCATCTTTGAGAAATGTTCATTTTCAAAAGGTTTTTTTTTTCTGATGCACAGGATACAAAGAATACGGAATCTGAAATTGCAGTAGTACATAATTTGAAAATATTAAAAGAAAAATGAACCACTGAACCACTTCAGGTGATCAACCAGACATCAGTCCAGTCCACACTTTGGCTCTCCACTTTTCTTGTCATATAATGCAAGTTACAGAATAAACTCCACTACGACAGCTACTAATAATCATAAAATAATAATAATAATAATACCTGGCAAGAGTGCACCATCCACAGTTGCGTCGTTATGATAAGCCTGGCAAGTGTGTGCTGGCTACCAGAGTGCAGCGTCACTGTTTGCTGGGGTGAAATCAGTGACATTGTGAGCAAGTGTTCACAGCACAATGCTGAAGTCCCTGGCGGATTAACAGCTTATTAAGGATAATATGATTAAGGGACAATATTTACACTGTGTGTGCGTGTGTGTGTGTGTGGTGGGAGCA
This sequence comes from Nelusetta ayraudi, assembly GCF_046127955.1. Classification (NCBI taxonomy): domain Eukaryota; kingdom Metazoa; phylum Chordata; class Actinopteri; order Tetraodontiformes; family Monacanthidae; genus Nelusetta; species Nelusetta ayraudi. The sequence goes on along the minus strand of NW_027466147.1, from coordinate 3,967,586 downwards.
TCTATCTCAAACACAGCTGTGTGACATGTTTATACTGAGAGAGCAAGCAGCTAATGGCTTTTGGACATTTGCTGAAACGATTGCGTTTGAATAAACTTGACTGGCTTGGACCGACGCGTTTTGCATTCATTCTCAAACGCTCTTCAGAAGGTCGGCGTGGATGCCTTTGTTTTTACACCAACTGAAGGCGTGGACGCCTGCCCGCACCGCTGATCCAGTGCACTCCTCACTGCGTTTCCTACGTCAGACACTTTCTCCACGTCGCCGCTCCTCTCAGCGCCCACTTTGAAGCGCGGGCCCTGCGTCCTTGACCCAGCACGACGTGGCCAAATGTGCCCGCAGCACCTGCTGGTACATGGCACCAAGCCACGGAGACGAAGATAAAAGATGTTAATGTGCAAGAACACGGGGAGCGTGTACGAGTTGGTTGCCCCTCTCAGAACCTGTGCGATTCCATCAGTAGGCCGTGGCATTGCCATTAGAATAATGTTGTGCCATTATGTCTGTGGTAATAAAATACTTGCTGCCATGGTGTGAATGTGTCTGCTGTTTTAATGGAGACATAAAATAGACCTCACTGAGTTGGGTCCTGTTTTTGTGCTTTTCTCGAGGAATATGACTCATCTTGAACCTGCATTGTTGCATTTACTGGGTAGATTGGAGAGGGTGGGGGGGTGGTGGGGGGAGGTCACACCCTCTAATGCATTTTTTTTTTTATATGCCTCTTTCCAACTTTCTACACTGCAGGGAGATACTGAAGACATCAAATATCTGAAAGGGGAGCCATTTTGAAGAATTGAAACGTTGTCGAGTTATTTTACTCATTTATTGTTTTCTACGCAATTCCATGTGTTCATACATGGAATTGATGCCTTCAGTGAGAGACTGCAACGTCAAGAGTCATGAGAATGAAAGATAAGACATTAAATTCATAGGATGAGTCCACACTACTGGCTGGTAGTGCACTCATTAGAGGGAGGAAACATTTGTAGTTCCAACTGGGAGGGTTTCTTTCACCCAGCACACCGTGTTTATTGTTGGAAGTAGCCCGTCAAAATCAATGTATTAAATCTGGAGAGCGCCGTGATAGAAGCGCCATTGCCGTCTCTCCTCCGCTCTTTATGAAAGCATGAGACAATGATTCCTTCTCATCAGGAAGGCTTAGAAAGTATAACTTGTCCTTTGCTCAGGGATTATTTAGAGCGCTTTCTCTCAATCCACTCACTTCTTACTCTGCTCCGCCCTCTGGATTTCTGTCTGTACGTCTCTGGGGTTGGCGTGGACGTGTCAGTGTCTGCAGGAGCATCTGAACGAGCTGTAACTCTTACTTAAGCCTCGGAGCAGGAGCAGAGTTTTCACTGCAGCTGCTCACACACACACACACCTCATTCCTGACAGAACTCCGACAATACGTGTTGTGCTCTGTCATTTAGAGCACAAAGAGCTCAAAGACACCCGCTGGAGGAGCTTTTCTCCCTGCAGTAATGCAAATTCTTCTTCGGTAAGAGTGAAAAGGGCTAAAAAAACAACAACAAAAAACCCATCTTGTGCTTTGTCGAAGTTTTTAGAAATATGGCTTTTACTTTGAAAAAAAAAAAAAAAACCGCCATGGAAATGCAACTAATGATTGAGTTTGCCGACTGTACCCAGAAGCTGCTGCTAACTTCCTGATGATGTAGTTGATGTTGAAGGGCTGTCACAATTACTCAGGCAAAGTCTCCCAGGTCCTCCTCCGCTTGGTTGTCCGGCCAGGCTGCGGCCTGAAGGAGCAAAGTGACTCCTTATTGCTGTTCTGTGGGTCTATCTGGTAAACTGTGCGGTCCAATGTCATTCAATGGCCCCCAGTCAACCTTCCAGACTGTCAATCAAGCAGCCAGCTGCTCCCCCAGACCAAAATAAAACAAACAAGTAACCAAGGGCAATTTGCCAACCACAGTGCCAATTAACTGCAGCGCTTCCTTGTCATCAGCGGGATACATTACAGCTGATGACTTCAGACTAATTGAGATGAAAAGGGTTAAAGTTCATTCACCACGCGAGGGTTTGGTTTTAGCGCAGAACCTGGCAGCATCGTGACACCTGCGCTCGGAAGTTACGTCACGCGTCCACCAGGTGTGCTGCTCCTCTGCTCCTCGTCTAGCGGCAAGGCACACAGCCACGTTAATGCAGGTATATGCGCCATTGATCCTTGAGAGGCATTCAATACTATGTAATTGTATTGGAGGACACACTGCCATTGCTGAAGCCTGCAAGGAGCCTTTACGCGAGAGATGTTTTCCAGCTTCTCCATTCTCAGTCGTTTGTCAAGCAAGTTGAGATTTGTGAGCCCTCCGTCCTCAAAGCACGGGAGCACATTGTGCATGTCAAGAGCCCTTAGGTTGTTGAATAAATTACGAATATAGGAAAATGTCATCCTGTTCACCGACACGATGTCACATTGACATCTTCTGCATTCAGACCGCAGTGGCTGCCGCGCTTCTCATTAAGTCGTTTTTGCTCTCCAGCTTGTGCAGAAATTAATTCTCAGAAAAAGGGATTTTCGCTCACTAATAGAGAGCAAACATTTAGTTCTAGCGTATTAAAGTTTCTTCATTGTTGCTCCGATATCATTAAATTTCCAAGTAGAAGTGTCAAGTCCATTTATTGAAAGCGGTGCTGCCAGTCACAGGCCCGGGGCGGTAACCTATTGTAATTAGATTCTCCATATACCCGGCTTAAACTATCCATCAATTTCCCCTCGTTCATTAATAACTTGTTAAAAGAAAGTTGCCGCGCAGTGCGTGCCTGAAGGGACTGCTTTTCTGACTGATTGGGAGTCACACGCTGCTCTTGACAAACGACAAGGTGGGAGACCTTGAGACTTTTAACATCGTCGCCCAGAAATATCAGAAACGATCTTCCAGACATCGGATTTGGATTCTTGACTGCGCGTCAGTCTCGCCCGCTGCTTGTTCCCAGCCGCTACAATCTGACAGCGGTGAATCATACATGATGTCAGTCGTGGGGCATGATACATTTTAATTGATAGGCTTTTCCTCCTCTTTGCAGACGTATAGACGCGCCAACAGCGTTGGTAAATCACCGTCAGGTGGCTGAGCGCTGCCGTGGCTGCAGATGAAAGAGAGGGATGTGAATAGAGGGCCAAGAAGAAAGCGGAAGGATGAGAGGTTGGAGGATATGGGGGTGTAGTGCGTTGGCACTCTGTATTAGGCACAGTGGCTTGCAGCCCTTTAACCCCGCCTCCCCTTCATTCCTTTGCGTTATTCAGAGGTTTTGGTGCTTCTTCCGTGGCAGCGGTATGATCAGAGGCAACGTCTGTGGCTGCGTGGGGAACTTTAACCACAACTTTGATCAACAGGAGCTGCGATGATCAAATGTTGGAATTCTTGGTGAAATTCTGGGATGATCTCTCCATCTGCAGCAGTGCAGACGTTCTCGTACCTCATGAATGGCTCGGATAGCGCGTACAGATATGAAACTACAGAGGGTTTCTTTGTTTTATTATTTACCCATAATTCCAAATGGTTTATTTGAATATTTTTTCTTGACTATAAAATAGGAATTTATTGCTACTCGTGTCAGTTTCCAGTTATCTCAGTGACCACCGAGGGTTTTCTTTCTTCAGTGGGAGGTTACCAACAGTTTTGTCTACGTCTGTATACCCTGTGTGCTTGTTTTGACCTGACTTTTTGTGCGTGTTGTGGTTTCCCAACTCAGGATGGCGGGAGTTCAGGAAGAAGCGGGTATTGAAGATGGATGGATGGATGGATGATCAAGCTTTAGGCCGCATTAGCACAACAGCAACAGAGGGGGAGCTGCATGCACCGACAGGCAACATGACGTCACGTTTGAAAGAACAGCGGTGCAGTAGAACTCACGAAACCAAAGAGCAGGTTGCACAGAGCCAGTTGACGGCGTGAAGCAGAGACTTTTCTTCCCACTCGGCCCAAAGGAAGACTGACTGAAGTCAGGGATGAGTGGAGTTCATCTGGCGAGCATGCAGTCAGTGGCGTCGGGTCTCCCTCAGGGTTGGAGTCGACAGGGCTTTCAACACAGCCCAGATCACAAGGCGACGGCGGAAGGAAGGCAGCGGTACTTCAAGTGGAATCAGAGGCGTCCTGTGAATGTTTGTATTCTCATTCTCACCCGTCAGTCTTACAACACACAGTAACCCCCCCCCACTCCCGCCCGATCCTGTTAAACTGACAGAAGAAGCAGTAAATTGGTGTGTTCTACTGATTCAGTCTTGTTGAGCCACACAAGGGAGAAGTTGGCTTGGAGTGGGATCTTATATCACCTTGTTGAAACAGTCAACCACTCTGAAATGGAAATTGCATCCACACATGACGTACAGTGAGCAGTGTTGCCACTACCATGTTCATTTAGAAAAATATCCAGATCGTCCTCTTATTAATTGATGTGTAAAAGTGGCACTGGTGCTTTTTCTAGCCTATGATTTTTAATGTCTTTATAGCGTTGCCTTGTTTCAGTGAGGATCTTCATTCTAAAGGCTATGGTGCCACCCAGTGGCCAGAGGACAAAAGTAAAAAGCCACTAATGTTTGGAAAGGAAATTCAAAGAACAAGATGCATTTATAAACAGAAGTGAAAAGCTTTCCAGCAAGCGATTAATTACAGAGACAAAGAATCACCATACCTGGGGTAGCCGAGCGGGATTTGAACCGGGGACCTCTCGCACCCTAAGCGAGAATCATACCCCTAGACCAACGAGCCACATGTTGGACTAGTTTTGATTTTAGTTGGAAGTGAAATAACGCGTTTCAGACTAGAGCTGAAAGAATTGCAGCACAGTTGATAACGGAGGCACAACTGTTGGAGGAGAAAAACAAATGGCGTCAGTCTCTTCAAAGAGAAGGAACAGTGGAGAACAATCAGGAACTTTGGGAAGCAGGGCTCGTCCGGGAATTGAACCCGGGACCTCTCGCACCCGAAGCGAGAATCATACCCCTAGACCAACGAGCCACAATTTATAAGGGCTTGGTTTATCAGTTGGAACAGGATAAGGCCAATTTTTAAAAAAAAAAAAAGAATTTGTCTTTGTGACGCATATTCCGAACACATGAGGGCACTGTTGTTGCTTCACATTTATGAAGCTTAAAGCTACACCAAGAGTGAGAGGTGTGGAATAACCCTCTGCTTTTGCGGTCCATAGTCCAAAAACCTTCCCCCTCCCTCCCTTCCTCCGGTGCCAACCACACTAAACAAGAGAGCCCACACACACACACACACACACACACACACACACACACACACACACACACACACACACACACACACACACACACACACACACACACACACACACACACACACACACACACACACACAACTGGACCCTCATTGCATCATTACTGAGGCTGACGGCATCATTTGTGGTTCAACGGCCTTAGAGAAGCACAGAAAAACCAGGCTGCGTGCAGATTTGGGCCATTGTCTATGTTGTTGACTGCACAATGCAATTCACCATGCAATGCTGTCATTTTATCAGGGCCTGCTGAAGCTCTCATGCTCATTAGACCCAAATGCATTGCTGTCTTCATCCAAACCTCTTGTCATCACTGAGACCAATGAAATTACACACTAAAAAAATAAAATAAAATAAAAAATTGGTTATTGACAAATCACTTGAGTGGACTCATTGTTGTCAGACAAGGCTGTGCCAGACTGACCTGAATTCCATTTTGCAATCTCAGTTCATCTTTAGACTACAGAATCTGGATCTATATCTTTAGTCTTCACCACTGGTGGCTCCCTGGAAGAAAAGCTGAAGGCAGCTTGGGCTGCTCATTGTAGTTGGAATACATTTGACTGGAAATGAGTACATTTGGAGTGATTCAAATTAAAAGGATTTGCTTTTCTCGGTGTAGAACCGGCTGCATTTTCTTCAGTCAGTCGATGTCAACACCGTGTTTGAAGGAGCAGAGCAACATTTTGTATAATTACACGCGTACACAAACAAATCTGTGCCAAATATTCAAATCTAAAATCCTTGAACTGTCATTAGTGATTGAGTATAAGTGTTACAGTAACTCATACAATTAAGAATTATAAGGCCAATATTGAGAGCCTGGGTTTACATGGAGCCAAATATTCCAATTTAAATCCCAAAACCGCTCAAGGAAAACAGCACACATCAATCCTCCTGGTCAGAGGGAAAGTGCAGGGAACGTATACATTTCAAAATTCAAATGTGGGTCCCACTCAGATCCAAATTGTAAAAGTACCTCACGAACCAACCAGACTGAAGAGGGAACGGGGGAGTTTCCACTCCAGGAGGATCAGCTGAAAGGCCAATAGGATGGCAAATGCCAAGGCCAGCGTCAACCTATAGGAGGAACAACTGCTCGCGTTTGTGTAGTGAGTCCTATAGAAAAACTGGCATTAAATCAACCTGTGCCGAGCACAGATCGATGAAAAGCAAAACAAGAGTGCAGCGTCTCACTGTTGCTACCTGTGGAAACATGCAGGTCCAGTTGTATGGAAACCATCAAGTGTCTTCGTGGATTGTAAACTAGGCGGTAAATTAACACACTGTCAATCAACCAAATGTGTCTCATCTAATGTAGTTGTTAGCACCAGTTTAACCACACACACACAGCGAGCGAGCGAGCGAGCGAGCGAGAGAGAGAGAGAGACTGCTGCTACCAGTCTCAATGACAGATGGTCAGACTAATTGGCTGCTCTCTGGCTTGGTGGACCCTCTACCAGTGTGCTTCAGCTTTGTTTGACGTGTGTGTGTTTTCAAAAACTTTTTATGGTGCCGTTTTAATGTTTAGCTAGTCCATATTCTTTGAATACATGCGGTTTTTCCCGTGAGACTCAATGATGGAGGCAACAACGCAAGGTTCAGCGTCTCTCCGCTCACTGTTGTTGCAAGGAAACTATTAAAATGATGCATTATTTCATTGCATATGCTCAATGGTTGTTTATAGAGCTGGCCAATAATAAGCCTGTTTAGGGAAATATTACTTTGTTTTCTGAGAAATAAACACAAACGATGAAAATGAAAGATCTTTATTTACTTTATTGATTAAAGCCATTTTTTAAATCCTGCACCTTCTCGCAGTTAATTGCTTAATGAGGCAGCTCCTTTTAACGACCTCCTGTTATTGATTATAAGCCAAACATAATGTAGAAAATGTAGAATTATGCAGAAGCATTCCTATCTCTTGGGCGACACGGTGGCGCAGTGGTTAGCGCTGCCGCCTCACAGCAAGAGGGTCGTGGGTTCGATTCCGGGCCTGGGACCTTTCTGTGTGGAGTTTGCGTGTTCTCCCTGTGTCTGCGTGGGTTCTCCGGCTTCCTCCCACACTCCAACAACATGCATGTGAGGTCAATTGAACACTCTAAATTGTTCATAGGTGTGCATGTGAGTGTGAATGGTTGTCTGTCTCTATGTGGCCCTGCGATGAACTCTCGTCATCAAATCTTTCCCTCCACACTAAACTTTGCATGAGTCATCCTGCACTGGGGAGACAGACACTTTTGATTGACATCTCATCACCAGTTGGATCATGCTCAGATAGAGTGGCGCCTGTATCTTAAGTACCTGTCAATTTTCTTTAGCAATGAATAGTCTTTACAAAAATAACCCCCCCCCCCACCATCTCTATGCTTCAGTAAACATCAGCGACATGCAGTGAAGTTCATGGCTGGTGAGGCACGGACATCTCCAGTGGTTTAGAGAGGGCGATCAATAGGATACTCATTAAATTAGTAAGTGGTGTCCAAAAAACCCCCCAAGAAACATGATTTGGCCTGAGGAAATGTTCTGATAGCTTGGCTTGTAAGCTCAAGTTGAAGAGTGGGAGGTTTTGACTTGACTGAGGCAGATTTTTCTACTCAGGCGTCCTTGTTAATAAAATCCAGTCGTTTTTTAAATTGGAAGTCCAGTTTTGTTTTTTTGCTGAGCTACATCACATTTGATATCGGTTCAGACCCAAAGTAGGTGGAGACAATGTCTGACTTGCCACTGCTGAAATCCCCCCCCACACTGTCTGCATGTTTGAGTATTGGTCAATGGAGCCATGGAGTCACGAGACATAACTCATAGTGCACAGTCCTTATATTTTCAAGGTCTATTTGAGCCCCAACACATCATCCTAACCTTTTACTAAAGATATTAGACAGTATTGAAATCCATAATTCACCTTGCATGCGGTGAAGAATTGATGAAGACTCACATGTCCTCTGCGGGCCAAGCCCGTTTCACTGATAGCTTTAATGCTTTTTTGATCTAGAAATAATTTTCTCAGTTCTGCTATACATCTCCTCCCTTCTCTTCTCTGTGCAGCGCATGTTGTCAATCGAGGTTAACAATCAAACACTGCCCCATGGCTTCCGTCGCCCTCTGGGGCCCCATGGACCCTCTCACTGTGAGAGAAAATTAGTTTACCTTCAATTAGCATATTACTCCAATTAGCTTGTTACCCTTCGCCCCTTTATTGCTAAACTCTAATGAACAAAGGCTAATTAGAAATTAATCTGCCCTTCTCTATCCCCCCCCCCCTTAATACAAACGACCTTCCAACACTAATACAGGATAAGACATTCTGTTCAGGGGAAATGAATCATTAATTGTTTCATTGTTATCACCCAGCCAAGGAGAAAATGTATAGCAACGCTAAACATACGTGTTTCGCTGTCCGCGGAAGAAAACAAATTTGTAAATTTATACGATAGGCAAATAATCCTGAATATCCCTTCGCAAACCGATTGGCAACTATACGTTTGTCCCATTTGGTTGATCAACTTCAACAGAAGAAGGCGGGGCTTAGTTTTGATCCGTGTTGGCTGTAGGTCTGCTGCTTCAACTGGACAGGGCAGCAGCTCCTGCAGACGTCAGAATGCACAGTCAGAAGTAGAAAACAAAACGGCTTGTTTTTTTTGCTTCTGTAAGAAAAACAGGTCAGTCGACTGTGGTGGTGGTAGAAGTAGTGTTGTTGGTGGTGGTGGTGGTGGTGGTGGTGTTGGTGGGGCTCATTGGGTGAAGCTCTGATAGAATCACCCCTGGTTGTTTGTCCTTGGTTGTCTCTGTGTGCCCCTGCTGTGACCTGGCGACTTGTCAAAGACTTGCTATAGAGTGAAAAGAAGAACACAAACCGTGTCAGGTCATGACCTGGCTGTCGTCACTGTTGAGGTTCAGAGACGAGGAGCCAAACCCCCCCCCCCCGCAAAAGTAAGCAAAATAAATGAATAGAATCTTCAAGTCAAAGCGAGAAGAGAAATCATGGGACGTCACGTCCACGACCGTTGTGCCAGCGCTGCTGCTGCTGCTGCTGCTGCTGCTGCCCTGAGCGTCGCTGGAATTTCAGACGTGTCAGTTTAATTGTTTTTGGCCCCTTCACATCCTCCAATATATTTCAATATCAAATGTACAACAATTCCTTTTTGGGATGAGATAATACATCTCACTGCTTTTGGGTCACGACATAGCATCAGGAACACAGAATACAAATAAGAAGTCCTGTGAAGTTGTTCGTATTTTGGCGCTGATAAACAACTTCACAAGCCCGGAGACGCACCGACACGCCTGTCACGTGTCATATAGTTTGACGTCATGAACAAACAGTCCCAGAGCAGAGTGGAACACCGAGGTCAGCGTTTTGGAAGCCCGTCCCGTCAGCGTTGACAGTGCTGCATGCACCGCTTCTCTGCTGTTGGTCTATGGAGTGTCGCTCTGTTGACGGCGACCCAATATTGCCACGGTTCCTCAAAGTTTCAGAGCAGGAAGTCCAGACAGCGGAACAACTCAAGTGATGATGTAGTCAACGTCTCAGTGAAGGTTCTCAGTTGTCAAGATGTTGCAGTCCTGGGAGTTGAGACGACTGGACTGCTTTTGGTATTTTGAGAACAGTTCCCTCATCTGAAAAAAAAGCTTCTCGAGTTCCGAATCACGCGTTGTTCATGTATCCAACCACCAAGGTGGGGCAACAACTTTTTGTGGTGGTTCACTTAGGGTTGCCACCCGTCCCTTTTTTCCCCAGAATTGGGCTTTTTTCCGCCACCTGTCCCAGGAAAAATAAAATCTCTCCCGGGACACAATTTGTCCCGTTTTTTTTTTTTTTTTTTTTAGGGAAAATGACAAAACCTCATTTGATTTACGTCTGTTGTCTACTCCCGTAAAATACACAATTGTCCCATATTTGGCAACTAAAAAAACCTGTCCGGTAATGGACTGCTACGGGACGCACTTCACTTTATCCTGTATATTTCGGGACAACATTTTTCAGTGGACAGACTTGAGACATCTTAACCCCCCTGATTTCAGTTAGGAGCAGTATTAATCCTGGTTTGAGTCTTTTTTTTTTTAATGCTGCTAAACAATTTGTCATTTTAAAGCAACAGATTTAGGCTGTACTATTCGAGTTAAATATTGACTGTATATTTTGGTTCATTTGAAGGTTTACAACCTGAATCTTCCTGGAACTTCCGTTGTAACCGCAAATAAAAAAAAAAAAAATTGGAAAGAGGAAACAAAGTTGTTCCACGCATGTTCAAGGCAGACCAGGCCATTTCAAGTTGGGCCGGGCTGAACTAATTTGACAGATAGAATTACATGTCTGGCCATTAATCAGTTAGTCTGGATTGCATTACTGCAACGATCAATGCACATGTTGGTTCCATTAAGGACTGAGAAGCGTTTGAAATGTTTACTCTTTTCCACCCTTCAAGCTCAGCTCAGTTTAATGCCCTGTCATGAAACAAAGGCTAATTCCATCGCAGTCACTGTGCTATAATAGGCCTCTAGTCAGCCCAGCCCACACCAACCCCCCTTTCTCTGCATTGCAGTAGCGACACGTCAGCCTGGTCATCATAATTAATCTATTTAGAGCCACAGTGATTAGGTCTGGTTTGATCGATGTGCAGTACAGAACAGAAGGCGGCCTCAAACTAATTTTGTCAATTAATAATCCTCCCCATATTAGACTTCCTGACTGTGTGTGTGTGTGTGTGTGTGATGTTACAGTGAGTGAGGTCCAACAGACAGACGAGCATGTGAGGAAAGTTCTCTTGGTTGGGTTTGTGTTCAGCAATGAAGGTTTTTATTTTGCTCTGTGGTTCACTTTTCAACTCCCACACAGATTACAGTCGAGGTAAAAGAATACAATATGTTTTTGGCATTCTGCCAGTGCAATTTATAAAATGGCACAGGATGATGCTTCCCTTTTATTCCCAATTTCATTTTAGTTTGGCCTCAGAAACTTCATGTTGATCTCAATTTTGGTCCTTCATCTTCAGCGCTGTATTGAAGAGCAATGAACTCAACCAGTTGTGACTCCACCTCTTTGTGCTTCGGTCTGTCTTTGTCTAACTTTGACCCTGCAGCCAGCCTTGGATGTTGCTTGTCATGTTAGATAGATGAAGCCATCAGTCGACAGCCTGTGGTGACAGGGAAGACAAACTCGGAATCTTAAGCCAGAAATAGAAGCTTCAGGTTTTCGGCTCCATAATTGAATGCAAGGGTCTTCGGTCACATTTAAATCCTCTCTTCCCCCATCGTGGTTTTTGTTTGTGGCTTTTTCCCCTCCATATCACAATCACCTATTTGTGTCAGTTGCCATATCAGGATGTGAGCTACGAGTCATTGTTTACCCCCAAGAAATGAGATCAAGAATAGAGTGAAATGGAAACAAGAAAATACACATTTCAAAGCCCATTTGTGATTGACATTGAGAGCGCAGACGTCCATCTCTCCATTCCCAACAATAGTGAAGATGTACCACATTAAAGCCACTCTCACAATGGATGGATGGATGGAGCCGTCAGCTGCTCTGACCTTTTATACTCTAGATTATTGACCAGTGGCTGGCAGGCTGGTGTGCTGCTGCCTCTCATTCATGCTATACAATGCCATCTGTGTATGTGGATTACACAGCACGCATCGCAACTTTTCAAAAACCAGTTGCATTATTTGGTTTATTTCCAAGGACAGTTTTGTGTGTGATTACTGCATGGTTCGGTTCAAACTGCTTCACTTTGTTGTATATTTTAAGGGCAGAGTGCATTATTGGTTAACGTCTGTAAATTTTCCAGATTGCGCTTTCTGGGGCATCTTGGCCCTACAATCAGACTCACGTGGACTGGTGTCAGTCTAGAAGTTGGTGATGCGTCTCCGTCTTCTCTTATAAAGCGAGATGAAGACACAAAACACAACGGCGGGTCAATCTTTTGGATTGAAACACCAAACTGATTCTATTACTTTATCATCACCTTCTCTGTTTTGGGTTTCCTTTCTTCCATCCTCCTCCTCCTGCCGCCGCTGCTTTCAGAGTTTCAGCTCAACTCATGTTTACGTTAATTGGTGCCAAAGAACTTTTCATGCGCAAACTTAAATGATGCTGCTTGATATTTAGTGCGACTCCCAGGACACTCGGTGAGCAAATGAGGACCATTTCAAGACTGCGATACGACTGCCAAGTGTAATTTCATCGGAGTGAACTGCATCACAGAGAGGAGACGACGGTGTTAGGAACAGTCTGCAGTCGTCGTGCCACTTGATGCATCAACCCACACACTCGTTGCAGTTCGTCTCTGCTCTTTTGTCTTTTCCGTCACCGTCAAGAAATGATTTGCTTTTACGCTGCACCTCTTTGAGACGCCTTGCTGTCCTTTAACAGAGGGCAACGGTCGGTTGCTGTGCCGATGAGCTGAAAAAGCTGCCCACACATGAAAACCGACAGCCAGTTGGGAATAGAACTGAAACCTGCCATCCGTGCACCTTTCCAATAAAACCCGAGGTACGGCAAAAACGAAGCGGAGGGCAGGAGGAGGAGCCTGGAAGGGTTTATGATGCATTGAAATGAACCATGGAGCAGTGCCATTATATTTTCATGGAGCAAAGAACTCCTTTTCTTCATAAGATAAAGCATTACTTCTCCATCATGAATGTGGGCGCAGATGTTTTGATTTTCACATTTCCCTCCCCGAGACACTCTCACACACACACACACACACACACACACACACACACACACACACACACACACACACACACACACACACACACACACACACACACACACACACACACACACACACACACACACACACACACACGATAATAAAACAAACCAAAAAACAATAGTAATGTTTACAAGAGACAGAAAAAAGAAGCGCACTCCGGGAAAGGCAAAGCCCAACAAGAAAACCTAAAATCTGCAATAACAAACCGCTGCAAAAAAGGAAAATTGTACCCTTGACAGGGAAAAGTCCAAGATAATCCACACCAAACACAACCGACACAAACGCTGGATTACTGAAGTGGTCCAAAAAAAAAAAAAAAAACAGAAGCGAGCCGAGAAAAACCATCAACGAAGGGACATTCCTGCTATGCAATCGCATAACTGGAGCACCGTATTGGTGCGGCAAACTGACAACGGGTCCTGTCAGAATCTGACAGGGCAGTCACGCCTCAGCAACATCACGTGACGCTTCGGAGGAAGACGGAAGGGCTCCGGTGAAACTGTCAAGATCGGAAGAAAACCTCATTCGTCTTGTATGTAAGAACAATCATGACCTCAGTATCAGACTTCACAGCTTCTTGATGTAAACTAAACTTCACCAATTGACATGGCAGATACTCTTTCCTTCTTAAAAGGATACGGAGGTTTGTATTGAGGGTGAAGGTATGCAGGAACTCCAGCCACTTTTTAATAAACCAGATGATTTAGACCCCCTTAAAAACATGCGGTTCATCACATTATTCAATCAGCAGCACTCTCAAAAGATGTTCATTAGCACCTTTTTTCTGGGCACGTCAGCCAGGGTAAAGTGAGCGACCCTGGCCAGACGCAAAGTACTTAAGGAACAATGTGACCCTGCACTGTTGGCCATAAGGTTTGAAAAGCACAGCGGGGAGGTCTGGGTGCCGGGGGACGGCGCTCCCGCTATGCCAGCATCTGTCCCTCTGACACAAGCAGCATGCGCCACATGCACCAAAATGACTCCTTTTGGACACGAAAACAGATTCCGCGCGCCGCCCGCGTCTGACCTCCAGCACCTGTCCTTTCTGCTCGGCGGTGCCGGAGTCCCGGCTGGAGCAGATGGCCGATGATCCCCGAGCTCACCTTCTGACATTCCCCCCCGTGTCGTCGTTTACCCTCCAGGCACTTTTGCATACATTAGCATCATATTAACTTGTGTTATTGTTTTTCATTTTTATCAGTTCGCAGAAGATGACTTATTCCCCCCCCCGCTCTACCGATCAATGTCTGTGGATTTCAGAATCAGAACAGCCTTTATTGTCACTGTAGCGGAAAGATACAACAAAATAGTGTGGTGACTCCCTTGTGCAAACAATGAAATATAAGAACTAAAGAGAAATAAAAAAAATGCTAAATAAGATTCTAGTTAGTGTTGTCCAGACAACACAGTAAAAGTATGTGCAGGATTTGAGAAAGATTAAAGAGGTACCTGTGTGTTATTGCACGGGTAAGGAGTGGCTTGGGTAGAAGCTGTCTCCGAGTCGGTTTGTGCTTGAGCGGAGTGACCTGTAGCCCCTGCCAGAGGCCGACAGGTCAACGAGGTGGTGCCCAGGGCGAGAAGCGTTGTTTTGAGCTCTGCTGAGGCGTCGGGAGTTGTAGATGTCCAGAAGAGAGGGCAGCTCTCTGCTGTCCTTACTACCCTCTGCAGCAGTGCAGCTGGAGTACCACACCGTGATGGCATAGGTCAGCAGACTCTCTATACTGGAGCGGTAGAAGGTCACCAGCAGCTGGGTGTATATGAGAACTGCTACTAAGAACCCTCAGGAAGTGAAGCCGCTGCTGGGCCGTATTCACCACTGCCGCAGTGTTCCACTTTTGTGCAATGAGAAACCTTACACAAGTATAAAGAAAGCCCAACTGAGAATAAAATTAACTTTAGTCTCCGGCAACAACTCAAGCGTAAATCTGTAGAAATATTTCAATTTCCGAAATGAAAAATAAGTTTTTTTAAAAAAAGATATATGAAGTCACTTTGCTCACCCAACTTCTGTTTGAAGGGTTCACAAATAAGCACACAGTTAAAAAAAATATTGATAGTCGAGTCTAAGGGTCAATTTATTGTAATTCAGATTTTATTTTTTCTGCATGCAAACTGGAATTTCATAAGGTTGAAAAACAAACTAAAAGAAACAGAACAGCTGCAAAGTGATTTTCATTGTTTGCCGAGTCATTCTTCCGTAAATTATACCTTACACTAGCTAAACATATAGCAATCATTCTTGACAGCAAACATAATTCTTGTAAAATCTCACGGGGCGATGTTATAGTGGAATTATGGTTTATGTGCTTCACACCATTCAATGGAAACACCTGCAAATCACAATTGTACTTTGAGATAGTAGAAATATCGCTTTTATTTTGCGAAAAAAAAAAAAATTGTCATGCAAATGCAGCTTATGATACTGCTCGCATTTAGTAGTTTGTTTATTATGGATCTCCACCAGTTGATGACTTCATGTCAGCTAAAAGTAAAAAAAAAAAAAAAACTAATTTAAAAACAAATTTAAACATTTTACAAGCATATGTTGCACCTTGAACTTGTATATTGTCAAGATATGAGCCCGACACCCACCTATTGATGTAAACACAAAATAAAACAAACCAGAAAAGAACCTAGCGTTTCCAGCAGAATGATTGTGTCAATCGTGTGCGGTTCCTTCCTGGTGAGGAAATCCTGCAAGGACCAATTTAATGGTTGAAAAAACCCAAAACAAAACAAAAAAAATAAACTGTCAACCAGAATCGTCACAGTTGTCAGCCATGTGTCACTGGACAGGCTGAGGCGGTCAGCGCCAGGGCGCGGCTCACTCGCGGACCCAGTGAGGCACACGCTGGCCTTCTGGCTACAAGCGCAAACAGCCAATTTGGACGCTCCCTTATATAGTGGCCACCACAGGTGTTCGTGATCAACTGATTAGCCACAGGTGTTCGTGATCAACTGATTAGCCACAGGTGTTCATGATCAACTGATTAGCTGGAGGGCGGAAACAAACTGGAAGGTACCAGTTTGAAATAATTCAATGAAATTGAAATTGACATGTTAAATTTAAATAACCCCCCCCCCCCCCCAGAAACAAACGCCTAGATTGTCAAATGTTTGATGATACAGTGGTATGGATAATTTTGAATACAGTTAAAGAAAATACTGACTAAAATATTACAGAGTTTAACCAATATAGAACTAATAGCCAGTGAAACACAGTTGATAGTTCCCCATTTAAAAGAAATATTAAAAAAAAAGCAAACTTGTGTGCAACTTTCCGACCCTGTGACTTGCAAAGTTGCAGTAAACAATCAGCCTTTCATTAAAGTAATAACGGCATTTTCAAATCCATTAAGCGTGCAAAAGGCGGGGGAGGGGCCTGTGTTATCCTGCCGTGACTCCGAAGTCACTTTGAAAGTTGTTCTTTTTTCTTTTTTCTTTTTTCTTCACTTCACCGTCAGAGTTTTGTGCTCCCCTCCCCTTTCAGGATCGCCACAACCTGTGCTGAGGATGGATGCTAATTATCTAGAATTAATATTAATAATATTAATGTCATGGTGAAGTCTTAATGACTTTACAAAGTTTGTTGCTCTGCCGTGTCTTTGAAGCTTGGCCAGTCATTGTATCGCCTTTGTCTGCCTAAACCAGTTGAATCACTGTCTGGCCAGACCTTTCACAGGAAATGATGTGCAAGCGGAGGAACAAAAACATCATAATCAGAGAGGATTGTTTTCTGACCGTCGCGAAATTATACTTTGAACAAGCGTTAATGAGCGTAAATCTAAGGCTTATTAATCATCATCATGGGTGCTTGGCTGCTGACCTTTCATGATAAATGTCCCGCCCCCCCCCCCCCCCCCCCCCTCACCCCAGTGATATTTCTATGGTGTCAAGCAGTCTTTTTTTTTTTTTTTTTTATGACATTATTTTATTTATTCATTTATTTATTTATTTTACGTATTTTCTCTTTTGGGTTCAGTTTCTCACGGCACACAGTATTATCTATTGCATTATTCTTCACAAGTCAAGTGAGCGACATGATGACGTTGAGGGAGATCGAGCTATCAAGAACCACTGCACACATTTAAGGATGCTCACCAAAGCCTTTGACTGCACCAGTTCTTGGTTATGGCCTTCAAAACAAACCGTCGGCTAGCTTTTATGAGTGCAAATCTAGGCTAACCTACAGGCAAATGAGACAGAGCTCAATCTCAATACAGACTGATGTTTTAGACGGTTTTGTTACATTTTCAATTCCACCTACCCTGCGCTCAGGGCAGTAGGTGCAACGCATACATTTAACCAAATAACTGAAATGCTTCTTAAAACTGTTGGTATGTAGTTCAAGCTGGGAAGTGCATTTGAAGATTGGGGATTTTGCGCTTGGTTAACCAATGATGCTGACAGTCGGACAGGCAGGCTAGACACATCAGGGGACGCATGGAGACAAAAGAACTGCTGGCAGGTCGAGCAGGCAAGTTAGAGTAACAAAACGGCTGAATTGCATTGGGGTGGAGGGAGGAATCTTGTGTGCCAACAAGACTAACAGAGCAGGTAGCAATTTGCCAAAGACCTGTCAGGACTTCAACAGCTGACTGAACGCCAGGTTGTGGCCACTGTGTTCTGTTGAGAGGGACATACTGCTATGAAAAAAGTGTCATTACTCTTGAACAGCAACTTAACTTTGCCTGTTTGACCCAACAGGAAGTAGACCACCTTGCTTGCATTGTGAAGAAAGAAGAAGACGGAACCAGAAGGACAACCCCTGCAGCTTGGACTTGTGAATGTGAGTCAAGCTTTGTGACATTTGAAAAGAAATTCTTAAGGGTGAGTTGCTTGCCGATTGGTTTGTATCCACAAATGAAAAACCTGAATTGAATCGGTTGCAATGTATTCACAGTGCTGAAAATTAAAGCTGACAGAGAGCTCACCCAGCTTGGTGTTTTTACATGATTGGTTTGCAAAAAGTGGCAAGCTGTGATTGGATACATGAGTTAGCTTACAGAACGAGGAACGGGTTGTGAAATCAAGGCCAGCAGGGGAGAATCTTTGTGGTTGAACTGTAGCATAGATTTGCGGGATGAAAAGTAAAGACAAAACTTTTAGCCGAGAGTTGGAACGCTGTCAGGAGGAACAATGCGGGTTCCATCCTGCTCGCGGAACACTGGACCAGCTCCACACTCTCCACCAAGAGCTCGAGGGTTCATGGGAGTTTTCCCAACTGTGCTTTGTGCATCGGGAGAGGACATTCAACCGTGTCCCTCGAGGCATCTTGTGGGGGGTGCTCCGAGAGTACCAAAAGTCTGTTAAGGTACGTTTGGTCCCCGTATGATTGGAGTAGCAGTCTGATTCACATTGCAGCCAGTAAGTCAGACTTGACACCGAGGAAGACCCAGGACACGCTGGAGGGACAGTGTCTCTCGGCCGGTCTGGGGACGCCTTGGGATCCTGCCGGATGAGATGGAGGAGGTGACTGGGACCAGGGAAGCCTGGGTGTCTCTGCTGAGACTGCGGTCCCTGCGACCCCACTCTGGATAAGTGGCAGAAGATGGATGGATGGATGATGTGTTGTCACAGACCTTAAAGAAGTAATGTGAGAAATCGGGGCCCTTTGTGACAAAATAATTTTTTTAAATCTTTTTTAAACTCTGGGGACTTCATTGGCCTGACAGATGCAACCTAGTTGCATACTTTTGTATCGTGGGAATCAGGAACAAAACCCACACAAGCAAAAGAACACTCATATTACAGATTGAAATGTCAGAAGAGGACCATGTCCTCTACCAGTCTACTTTCTTTTTTTTTTTTTTATATATAAATGTATGAAGAGATCATTGAATGTGTCAAACACCTGAATGTCTGAGCTACCTGAAAAAT
The DNA here is from genome assembly GCF_046127955.1 of Nelusetta ayraudi. Classification (NCBI taxonomy): domain Eukaryota; kingdom Metazoa; phylum Chordata; class Actinopteri; order Tetraodontiformes; family Monacanthidae; genus Nelusetta; species Nelusetta ayraudi. The sequence continues at coordinate 3,948,720 of NW_027466147.1, read as the reverse complement.
ATGAATCTTGAACACAGTGTGTGCTGCCAATACCCCGGGACTGCAAACTGTTGCTGCTGAAGGTGATTAATATGCAGTACAGTAGGCTGACATTTACAGAGCACGTTTTCCACTTGCAGCCTTGTTTGGCCTTTTACACAAGCAGTCATGTTAAGAAGTGATTTCCAACAGCAGAAACACGCCTGGTCATGACGAGCCAGATCAACTCATCCTGAGCCCAAGCCAGCAGACCTTTGCCTCAGTTAGCATTCATCCCAACAAAGACAAAGCAGCAGCAGTGACTATGTATCTTTATTTTGCTACCATTTATGTTTCTGCAGGTTGTACGAGTGTTTCTCAGAAAAAACTTCCCATATAACTAAAGACCAAATCAATATCTGATGTCATGTTATTCATCGCATTGAAAAAAAAGTCTCAACGAGTCAAATAGTGGACATAGCAAGTCATTGCAACGTCCAAAGTAAAAATGTATCAAATAGATAATGTGATGCGCTGGTGAGCAGATCAACGTTTTTGAGGTTCCTGCTCTTTCCCTTAAATATCTGAAGTGCTTGCGGGCTGAAGTTGTGAAATTTAGGGTTTTCTTTCCAAGAAAACATTCACAGCAAACCATTTTAGGATTTTTTTTTTTTGTGTGTGTGTGTATCAGTTCAATTGCTGCATTTCCGTTTCTATAACTTCACTTTCAGTAAAACCACTGAGGCATCCACGGAGTTCCCGCAGACTTTCTTATCTCGCTCGGAGCGACCGGCTCAGCCTCACACTGCTCTCTGTCAGAAGTAACTGATGCTGTGGGAAAGTATAGATTTGCTGATGCAGAATTGACGTTACAGGTTAGCATTATTGAATTTCACAGGTGAGTCAAGGAAAGATTCGCTGTGGATTGTGTTACTTAGCTTCTCCTGAATGTCCTGAAGGACTTTGCTCAGTCATTTAAAAGCTGCACCTCTGACCTGCTCTCAGCTCAATAAAGGAAACATCTTAGCCAAGCTTCCGAGATCTAAAATCCATCATGTTTTTGTTTGTTTGTTTAATTAGGACTTTTCTTTCGACAAAGTTGGTATGATTTGTGATTTTGTACTGTTTGCAATATGCTGATGATCTAAACATATCCAAACTTTGGAATTTTATTGAACAAATGTTTGAGAATGAGAGCGTTTGACAGTAACAGTTGTTGTCTCTGGGGAACAAATGTGCACTGCAAGCTGAAATTTCTGCTCTGTAGAACCCCACTGTAATATGTTTGCATAATTCCCTCATTTGTATTGACAGGTTTACTCATTTGCTCTTCTATTGAGTGAGTAACGCCTGAAGGCTGTTTAAAGCCAATTAGTGTATTTGAGAGAGGAAACCTGTGCTCGCAAAATTTTGAAATTAGTGAAATTTCAATATGAGCATCTGGATGATATAACAGAAGGCTACAAAGGGAAAGGCCACTTTGATTGTGAGCCATTGTTGTTGGAGCCTGTCATCTGAAATCAATATTTGAACTATGAACCCATTATAACATCTTTGGAATTTATAGGAGTAACACTTTATCCCAGTTGGTCATTAACTGACTCATGCATTGAAGGAAGTTTATGGAGTGTAAGGTCAAAGTCTGGTAATGGTTTAGAACTCGAACATCAAACTCATTCGGCTCCTCTCACACACACATAGATATGTCTCATTCTCGTCAATACCTCTATTATTTTGATCAAAGCATATAATTAAAGTAGGCCAATCTCAAACAAACATATCAATTTTTCAAAATGAAAAACTTAACATCCAACCAATAATGGCAAAAATAATGCATGCAACAGAATGATTGAGATAGTTTCATCATTACACTTGGACCTTATCTTGTTTTTTAAGTCCTTTTCATTGTTTGTTGCCGTAGAAAGTACTCCACTTAAGCTAAAAAATTCCAGCCGCATGGGGCTCGCTGTACCAAGACTTACACCCATTGAATAAATCTTCTCACCTTCTTTTCCCATTATGTAGTTCTAATTACAAGACCATAATGCTCACCATATTTCCTTACCTCTCTAGCTGCACCCTGTTACTCATTTCCCTTCTTTACCCATTCTTTCTCTCTTTCTCTCTTCCATATGCTGGCTTGCACAACAGAACAGTCAAATCAATGCGGCCACGGCGATTAATGTGCCGGCAGTTGCGATGTACTTATAAAAGGCTTTCATGGACCAGTGAAGTATGAAATCACCCTCACAAGTCCTGATCTTAACGGGCAACGGCAGGCGAATACAGGCTGGAGAGTGCAAGCAGAGCAATTCATTGGATATCCTACAAGGTGTAAGAACGTAGACGGGAAGGGAATTGTGACATCCTTGATAAGGGCGTCGGACACCCTCCAATAACTATGTCAAAGAGGTGTGAGTCCACCTTTGACACAAAGGAATGTCTGAGAGGCTTAAGGTAAAAAAAAAATGGGCTGCATGAACACAGGGAAAAGTTCACCTCCTGCCACGAGCAGCACCAAGGGAGGCCTCTTCAAAACAAGAGACGCCGAACCTGTGATTCCTTTTTTTTATTTTATTTTGGTTTTAAAAAAATCTCTCTCCAGAGAGGAATCAGTCAGCTTTAAATGGGGTCCAACTGCTTTCAACTCAAATAGTGTTATTTTTGTAATTCATCTCCTAGTTGCTATAATCAAGTTAAACTTCAAGCTTCTGGGTGAAAGAATATTGATAAAACACAACACAATAATTAGAGGCAAAGTTCACAATGGCCGACACCTCGTTAGTGCACAACAGGCTGCAGCTTGTGGCTCTGAGAAAGCTCCCTCTCTGTCAATCAACACTTATACATTTTTTTTAACAGAACTACAAAGCATCTGTTCAATATTTAAAAAAAAGTTAAAATTGTACAGAATAAATATACACAACACATTAAAGGCTTCCACTAGCAACACTATTTTACAAAATACATTCGCAAACATGCACACATGCATGTAGTCAATCACTCCCATCACGTCTTTGTAGATCTGAGAAATGCAGATTACAGGCTGCAGAGAGAGGAACTGTAGCTGATGAGACGTAAAGTATAGAATCCAAGCAGGTCAGAATGTGTAGAAAACAGCCAGGTGTGAAGTGTGATAAGGGCATTAGCAAAAATGAAAGGAAAGATACAGCAGGCAGAACTGGAGGGAACAGAGATTAAGATGTCTTTATCTCTAGGAGTGACCAAGACGGACAGCATTAAGAACATGGACAATAGGAGAAAAGCGCACGTTCAATGTCTTGGAGATAAAGAAAGAGGCTGGGATGGTTTTGGACAGTGGAGAGACAGTGAGTATATTGAGCACGAGCATGCATTTGTTTCTGGACACAGTAGGAGGCATCATTGAGTCCGAGCCGTTGTGCAGAACCCCTACAGGGATAATATTCCCCAACATTGTTCATACATACAGGAGCCTAGAATATTTACATGAGCATGTTTCTGAAAATGATGGATTTTCTGCAAAACATGTGGCTGCTTCTGATAATATAACTGCTTGGTGAACGCATGGCCTTGATTAAAACAGTTGAAATCAACTGAACTCAGCTCCTGCTCGAATTCCACACGGTCCAAAACACTCTCAGGAGGATCTTATCCACAACGTACACTCACTAACACAGCCGCTGCTTTGTATCGGTCCGGTTTGGACTCAGGAAATATCTTGTTTTCAGTGTTTTTCTCTCCTTCCAAGGCCATCCCCATGTCGCTCTTGTCCTTCGGGGTCGTTATCTCGAGGCACCATTTATTTTGAAGGAACAACACGGAGGCTTTGAGCGTCTGGCATCCTTCAGTCCTCTCTCCCCGTGAGCGAGGTGCTTCGTCGCTCATAGCTTGCTGGCGTCGTGCTTAGGGTCAATAGGTCTCAGCCTTCCAGCTGTCACATGCACAATATCTCCTGGGCTCACAGGGTTCACTGTGCATAAGGCTGAGCTGCGTCTGCTGCCAGGTTACATGTGCAAGTCGAGGCAAACTTATTTATGGAGTATACAATAACAGGGAGGTAAAAAGAACAGTACTCTTAATTATAGTATTATCTTTGATTACTTAGTAGTGGCCGGGCTAAAACAATGCTATTTCTCTTAATTAGGTGGAATGAAAAGGGAGATTGCTATTTATTTGTCACTGTCTACACAAGGCCCCCCTAACATCCTTAAGAGGGACATGCTGGGTGTGCAAGATTAATAAGGCTGCGTTTACAGTTTTTTTGGAAGAAGCGATATTTCTAAAAAGTTTGACAAAGTACAGTTGCGATTTGCAGATGATGCCATTCTATTGGTGTGAAGCACATCGGCCGTCTTCTCGTAAATGTCATGCCGCGAGATTTAAGACAATTATGTTTGCTTGTGTTTGTTTAGGTTTGTTTGCTGTCAAGAATGCCTGTTATATTTTTCTCTTTCATTACTTGTAAAACATATTCTGTCTCCTCCTCCGTCCAATCATAAGGTGCCACATTGACACATTTAATGCAGTACGTCTGCCGCCCGCTGACGTGTAAATGGCAAAAAAAAAAGTGTTTCCATGACACATTTGTTGTTGCGATATTTAGGTTTGGCACAATTCCAAGTTTAATGGAAACGCAGCTTCTGAGAGGTGAATGTTGTTTTGCTCCAGAGATGAACTTTGATGGTGTCCTCTTAAAAGGAAGTGACTTGATGCAAAACTTTTAATCAAACCATGAAGCAACTTCATCTTAATGAAATTCAAAAATTTACAATGACTTCTAAAACTGGGCATTCTTCATGGGCAAAGTCAGAAGGGTGTGTATGTTTGTGTGTTAGAGAGAGAGAGAGAGAGAGAGAGAGAGAGAGAGAGAGAGAGAGAGAGAGAGAGAGAGAGAGAGAGGCACTCAGGGACAGACTTTGTCGTCGGGGGTGTATCGTCTCTTGACAAGCGACAATGTGGCAGCTTTGAAAACCTTCTGGCCACCAGAGCAGGGTCACATTGTTAGTTAAATACTTTTAGTTCTCCGGAGGCGAATGCCTGACAAACCATATGGCGAACTGACTGCGCAGCATAATAGGAGAACAGTGGGGGGCGGGGTCACCAAAATTTTATCCTTTGGAAAACATATTGAGGTCGAATTTGTAGTTAACTGCTTTTTGACCAGAGGCGGTGACTTATGAGATCTAACCAAGATTAAAAATTAAAATCGTACACTTAAATATCGAAGTAGTTATTCTTTATATATACACAGACATGCACACAATCATGAGCTCAGTATTGTTGCTGTTAAGTTGAAGAAGGTTGGCCATCATATAGGTTTTAATGGCCTGCAGACAGTTGACCAGAGAATGTGGGGGGAGCTGAGAGGATGGTGAAGTGCTGGGATAGAGCTGGGTATCATCAGTGTAGCAGTGGAAATTAAGACCAGAGTGGCATATAATCTGGCCGAGCGGGAGCAGGTAGATGGTAAAGAGAGTGGGACCGAGGGCACACAGCCTTGAGGGACGCCAGAGTTGACAGGCGCTGAAGAAGGATGATGATGCTGATTTTGCCAGAGTCGACAGCAATGAGGAGGTCGTTGGTGATCTTGAAAAATTTTGCTCTGCTGTCGTGAAACTTGTTCTATACGTGGAACAAGCTACAATAATTTCACTGTCAACGGAACAGCAATGACAACTGAAAAATAAAGAAACAAACGCATGTGTTGGTGGGGATGGATTGTTACTGGAGTCATGCATTGACTCTGTAACTAATAGAGTGGAATTGCCTATTGACTGCGAGGGGGAGGCTTTTGTGAACAAAGTCATTTATTGTGTTCAGCAATTAATGTATTGACAGGAGGCTCAGAGTGTGCCTGCCTTAGGAGGTGCATTTACGTGTGAAAGATCCGGACCCCACTGGTGTGTCTCCCATGAGAATTTGTATCCTGCTACATTTCTCTACCAAGTGACCCGTGGATATTAATGACTTCTCTTGCGGCCGTTGAAAGTATTAGCTCAGATTAACACAAAGCCACTGGGAGCTAGGCCTTCGAGACCTATTTGAGTAATGCAAAGGCCATGTTCTAAATATATGGTGCAAGAGCGGTCAGGCTTCACGCATCCATCTTCAAGACTGTGAGCTATGCATAATGTGGCCACATGGTAAAAGGCTGTGCGTTCACAGCGGGTGTGTTTGATTGAAGTCCAGTTCATTCGCTCAATTGTTAAGGAAGGTGTGAATCTATCCTCATGCACTCGAGTGTTTAGCTACTGTCTAGTTGTGTTGTACCACTCTGGCAGAACTGAAGGACTCCTCCTTTGATGACTGTGCTTCAGAGATTCCTTCCTGCAGCTCCCAATATCACAGTAGTGAAGCAGCTGCCAAAAATTGGCTTTTGCCTCTTGACTTTCCAAGCTACAGTTTCCTACTCACATTCCCCACAGAGAGATTTTCCTCTGACATTTTCCCACTTATAGCCAAATATGGAGGCTGTTGTACTTCATTCCCCCCCTTGTAGGGAGGGGGATTGCGTGTGCTAATAGCTGTTGTACTGTTGTGTTGTTAAGTGGACTGTACACAGATCTTCTTCTACTTGGGTGCCATTAAAGCTAATGTTTGAGTGTGTCCTCTGTGCCGCTCTCATTGCCGTATATGCAAATTAGTTATACAAACGTTTCTGGGGGGCAAAGTTATTCTCAGGGCAGAAATAATCAAATTAAACAGGCTGAAGCTCAGTGGCATGAATAAACCAAAGATGAGAGCAGTGTGTGGTCAGATTATCACTCTTGAGCCGGTAAGAGACTGATTGCAGATACACAGAGAGATAAATAGATACATGCCATAAGACAAATATCAGAACTCAGGCTCGAAAGATTTTCATAGTTTAATCAACTTAGAAACACACTGAATCACATCCAAAGGCATCTCAAAGCACCTTGCACAATCAAGAGAGAAACTAAAAACTCCCCTAGAAACATAGAGTTGACCTCAGAGTCCAGAGTGTTTATCCATCAGTATATTTCTGTGCCTTGAATTAATCTAAAATTTAAAATAGACTTGCGTGTATTGCAAAGGATAGTTTTGGTTGTTGTCAATATAGAAATTATAAGTTTTTGTCCATGACCTTCAGAATGTTGCATTACATAATTCTGTGGTTCAAAACCAGCAATGAATGTCAATTTAAACAAGCAAAACAATCATTCTGGCATTTAATTGAAAGCCCAGGACCACAATGATGGAGCAAACAGAGGGAGGAGAGAAGAGGCAGCGCCGACCGATAGAGCCGACTCGACAATAATCAGAGCTTCATAACTAAGTTTAGATACAGATTCAGTGTCATGAAAAAATCTTGTGTTCCACAGAGAAAAATATCTGGATCATGGGCGATAGTTTTGTCCACCAGGCTGTGGCGAGAGCCAGGGACACCCCTGGTTTCGGCCCCACTCTGGACATAAATATCTGATGGTTCTGCTCCAGTGACCTGAGGTGACACCAGTCAGTTCCTTCCTTCCTTCAAATAAAAGCCACGGGGGGAAATCTGCTCCCAACCTTCTGGCCATTGTTTGCACAAGCCATGACCTTGGGTATATTAAGGGTGTGCAGCTGGTGACCTAAACAATCATGCCCAGTAAAATTTGACAGTGGATGTCTGTCCTGGCATGGGGAAACATTCCTCCACCTCGGGAAATGACAATTAAAAAGTGGTAAAATATGTACACACACACATTCTCTCTCACCAGAGAGCCTACACCTCTTCCACCACACCTGCTGCAAGAAGAGCTCACAGGTGTGGTTACTTACAATCAAGGACTGGAGCAGGATATAAGGTGGGGAGCCGCAGTCCTGTGTGTGCCACTTGGTTAGAGGAGAGGAGAGGCCAAACCGCTTGGAAAGCTGAAACAGAAAGTGCAGAGTGTTCAGAAGATTAATCTAAAACATGTGATGAAGGGTTTCTTTAGTAGGAAAACAAAGACATCAAAAAAGGAACTCCAAGGCACTCTTCTTTAAATATAAAGGGCTGTTATTTTAAATGGCTATCGCACACAAAGTTTAAAATATGTGGGTTTGGTCTCAGCCTTTTTAAGGGTGAAAGGCCTTTTTGAACTTTGCAAGAACTTTGTTAGCGCCTGTTCTGGTGTCTCAGTGTTTTTTCTTCTCCTGAATCATCTTGAGTCATTGAGCCATCAACGTTCACCGTCACTCACGCAAAGTCCACTGTGCTTTAACTATGGCAAGTATTTGAGGTGCAGCCAGATCACATGACGGGGAACAAATGTTACATCCCATCCAGCGACATGTCCTTGCCGACGTGCTACAGTGTCATCATTTTGGTGCTGGCGTCTTCCTGTGCAGTCGAGGAAGGCTTGACATAATTCTTCCTGAGTGCTCTCCAGTGGTAATATGAGATTCATGTTCTGCAACGTTAACTGACGCCAATGCCCATCCTGTTGCCAATTTGTACTTCTCTTTAGCTTCAGCTCTCCATTTTACATCAAAGTACCTGACTGATGGCATAGAGTGCCGTTGGCTGGTTTAACTTTATGTGGGTTCCTGCAGTCAGACCAGAAGATGAGCAGCTGGTCGTGTTGAGTGACAGGCACTTGAACACATTCCTGTCCTGTTGCCAATCTGTACTTCTCTTTAGCTTCAGCTCTCTTTTTGGCATCGTGGTACCAAAACGTGATGGTGTAGTGAGTGGCGTTGGCTGGTTTAACTTCATGTGGGTTCCTGCAGTCTGACCAGAAGATGAGGTGGTTAAACAGAGGTTCAATGCTGCTGACCACATTCTTCCCATCAGGGTAGGTCTACAGCATCCCACCTTGTTTTAAACATCCCTGTGTTGAGACAGTGGTGTCCCTAAGAGACTCGGGAGCCAGCGCCGACGTTTCCGGTTTCCTCCTGAACAATTGATGATCAATCGCTTGGTCGTAGCTGGTGATTGCCTTATTTCAACTCGGAGTTAAAGTAGTGGAGAATCTGAGTCATTTCTCTCAGGTTTACTGAGAGATGAAGAAAATCGAACGGCAAACTGTGCCTAGGGGTGACTGAATTTGGGGCAGAGGAAGCCCAATTAAGATGGTGGTGGGCCCTGATGGCCCTGGGTCTCCGTTGAAAAGCCGACAACAGTCTGGGTTGCTCCATTATGGTTCTCTACTGTCACTCAAAGTCTCTGCCCCGGTGTCTCCCAGGAAGGGTTTTCCCATGAGGCTCGGCCCTGTGGGAAATTGTGTTTTTGCTCGGGTCCCCTTTTTTTTTTATGGCCCTTTTCATTCTCCCCACAAACGTTGCCACTATGCTCCTCATAGACCAGGCTATGTTTACGAATTTCTGTAATTGACTGTGTGCTTCTGTTGCAGGGTGCACTACCACTAAACCCTGACCTTGCACGGTTTCATTAGCATCACAACAGCCAGTAACATGTGCAGCGCCTCTCCATAAACCAAGGGCATTTCAAAGGATGCACCTCACTGACGCATTACCTTGAGGTTTAGAAGGTGCTCAGTTTCTCTAATGGTCTATTACAAACTATGTGTGTGTGTGTGTGTGTGTGTGTGTGGTCATTAATCTCCTTCACTGTCATTGGCCGTAGTAAGAAACAGGAATTGTTTGCAGGGGCAGGGAAATTGCATGCCTGCATTGATTAGCACTGAGGTTGATGTAAGGGGGGCGACAATTGTGTCGCTTTGTGGCAAAAGTTGCCAACCTGATTCCGGGACACACTTCTGTGTGGGGTTTTCATGTTGACTGTCGCAGTCCAGACCGATACCTCAGGGTAACCTATGGCTCCAAACTCTCCATAGATGTGAATATAGATGGTCGTTTGTCTCTGTGGCCCTGAGATAAAATTAGTCTAACCTCGCCTTCGCCCCGAGACAACTGACTCCAGTGCCCCTGCAGCCTTGAGTCCAGGTACTGATAGAAAATTCATTGCTTGATGAGAAAGCATGTATTGACGTTGATGCAATTATTTCACTTTGTAAGATGTTTATCAGACGTGCGCATATTTGTTCATTAAGAATCAATATGCTTAATAATGGCTACCTCATCTGCTGATACGTGAAACCTAAATAAGCTGTTCAATAGCAAGCTAAAAGCACTTCAGTGTCAATTTGCACAGTGACAAAAGAAACCCTAACGGTAAGTAGTTCCGTGTGTCTCTTCATACATGCTGTGACTTGAGGAGCTGTTTGGTAATCCCTTCCCATGGATTGCAGGGAAGTTATCTCTCCTGACAGAGAGGCCCAGCAGAGGGAGGAGGTGTTCTAAATTCTAATCTCTCAAGAGTTTGTCGATACCGCTGCCGGTGGTTTCCCAGCCTATTCTGCGTACAGCGCTGTCGATCGGCTAAACTCGGCACAACCTAAGATTTTGCCCTGGCTCCCTTCTCTTGCGCTCTCACCCTTTTTGACTTTCTCCCTTTCTGCAGCTGAGAAGGAAGGAAGGGCACTAAGAGGCTGTTGCATTATTTTTGGGGTGTTGAATGACCCAACTACACGTTCCATCCTGAGAATGGGGAACCGATCAGTCAATGTGTCGTCGTGACTTCAGATGTTTGTTGTTGCAGTAAAACATACTCCCTGCATACCATACGCCACACAACCCCAGGGATGGGGAGTAAGATTCCAGAATGAATTACTTCCTACCCTGGCCGACGCCCTCCTCACGAGTCCGTCGGCCACTTTAGGTGTTGATTCTTCCTGTCCAACTTGCAGTGGCATTTCTGTCTGCGTGTTTCGCTAAAGGAGCGCCCCAAATCTCCCCACTTTCTTCAGTTGTAGTGCCCTCGTTTCTCTCTTGTGAAAAGTGACCCCAATTCGTGTGTAGCAGGCACCAGAGTCAATATCCTCGTTTGTTCCATGTGATTTGTTGTCCCGACGTTCCTGCAAAATCCCTCCATTCTTCCTTAGAAGAACAAGCGACCTGTCCATTCAGAGGACGGTAGGCCATCCAGTTCACACTCCTGGTTATTTCTCATCCATCCATCCACTTCAATTTCCTTAGACTTTCTCTTAATATTTCTCTTAACCTGGGTCAAAGAGCATCAGCAAAGGGAGCTCTGCCTCAGTGTTTAAGTTCCCCAACCAGTGCGCCATTCCATTCATAAGACTCCTTAAAGTGGAACATATGGGAATGCAAGTTGTTGCGTGTGTGTGTGTCCTTCCGTAGGTTTGTCATTGCATCGCGCAAAATAAGGAAGGATTGAGTAGCAAAAGTTGCCGCCGCCGCCTCATGTTGCAAGAACCGCGTGGCCTGATGTGACCTGGTTGGTCCTCATTGATTTTATACTGTATATGCAATGCCATGAATGCAAACTTGGAAGAAAAAGTTTCCCATAAAGGAAATTCATAATTGAACAAAATGCAATTTGAAAGATGATGAGAACCACTTGAATTAATAACAAGAAAAATGAAACCCTTCAGCCACACAATGTGTGCTGCATAGACAAGAGACTGAGGGGATTATATGGCAAATTATGTATATGTAACAAACTGCAGTAAAGTTGGCTGTGCGATGTTGGGCCAAAGCAGTGTTGTAAGCTCCACTTGTATCCATAAATGTACTCACCCCAAGAAGCAGTTAATGGAGTTAACCATTAACTAGAATACAGTTAATTCAAACAGTGTTCAGTGAAATGCAGCAACAGTGTCGCAGTTAATTTCATGACCAGCATGTGTTTCTTCAAATCTTGTAAAATTTCCCTACAGTAACTAATGGGAGGTTAAAAAAGAATAAACGGTACACAATATACTTTGTTCCAACTTCATCACATCCTTAAGACTTCTTGTGTAGCTTTTACTGATTTGAGAGAACTCGACACAAAGTGAAAATGAAGTGAAAAAATATTCAGCATTATGGTACAAGTGCCTGCTGATCAGCATTCAGTGCCAGGGCTCCCACAGGCCTCAAGCTTTGTTCCGAATCAGAAGGCAGACAGTACAGTGAGTTTGTATTCCTGGAGGAACAAGATAATGACTGCTAATAAAAATGAATCAAACTTTAGGATAGCTATAATGATGAAGTTCTCTTCTCTCAGTTCATCCCATTTTAGTCCCGTCTATCTTGATGTCTTCTTTAACCCATCTTTCATTTCCTCCACTACCATTATTTCTTACTGATGTTGCTCACCTTTTGAATAAGGAAATGCTGAAGGTGAGCCAAGCTTTGGCTTAAACTGCAGAAACTACCCTGGAGGCATGGTCTTCAGGGACCTTCACAGGATGGTTGAGTCCGCAGGTGGAGATCTGGGTGCTGGTAATAAATTTCTGAGACGGCCTGACGGCACACCACCGGGCGAATATGGAAGCCCTGAACCGGCTCATCAGAAGAATGGACTACCATATTCCAGCCCTGGAGGGTGAGGTTCAGTACAACCGCTAATTGCATCCATTGGACGCCAGAAACGCCCCCCCCCCCCCCCCCCCTTCTCCTAGAGCACTGGCTGTATTTTGTAGGATAAAGTTGTTTTGTTTTCCTCTAGGGGTAGTGGGCCCCAATTGGTCGCAAGAACCCTTTTAGTTAATGGCCGGTCTTTGTCCAGTTGGGAATTTTTAATTTGGTTCAGGGACAGGAAAGGGCCCTGTGACCCTGAATAGGAATAAGCGGGTATAGAAGATGAATGAATGACAGGAAAGGGAGGGATCCCACTGGGAGGACATTATGATAATGGTGTGGCTATGGTTTGCTCGACAAAAAAAATCTGATCCTTCCTGGTTCCCCTTGGGGATAGAATGGACCCCTTGCCTTAGTCCGGTTAGCTAGTTTCGTGTGAGTCTGTCCAAGGTTGTTGGACACCAACACAGTGTTGGGAACAAAGAAAAGGGATGTCAGTGGGATGGAGACAGCAAAAAATGAACTGCTGAAGAAAAGAGAATGAAGGGGAAGAGAAGGTGTAGGAGAGAAATGGATGAGGAGTGAGTATCAGAAGTGGCAGAGAGGCGGCCGGGCCCCACAGCTCTGCACCACTGACTAACAGACTGATGGACTGGCGGCGGGTTCAGGAGTGGCTGATGCACCAGAGATTTGCAGAGTTGCTCCCATGGAAATGTCAAGAGCCTTGTGTAGAACCTTCAGGACATACAGCATTACAGTACAAATGTGTTCTTCTCTGGCACGAAACCCTGCTTGTCCAACAGCTTCACGGTACTTTTTATTATTACTTCAATAAGTTAAACCTGACAACACTACATACACATGGATCCAAAGTGACAAATGCAGACATCAAAAACAAGAAATGGAACAAAAATAAAACCTTTTACACAAATATTCAAAACCCCACAGAGGTTAGATACATGGTTCGCTTCATGGCTCATGAATCAGCCACTCTTAAAATTTCAGTGATTATTTAATGAAAGATGAACTCAGAGTTTAACCTTCTCTATTCAGCCACCAGGAAAGTTCTAGTAAAACTGTCTCGTTTGTCTCCTCAAAGCCTACAATTCATACAGTACAGATACCTCAACAGCAAATTTGCATCTTTTTCTTAGATATAGTTGAGCCCCCAGCAAGGATTTGACCCAGTAAACGTGTTTCAAAGCAAGATGTATGGTATTTGTAATGTGTTCTCGTCATTCATTCTTTCAAAACAATGAAACTCAAATTTTGAGCCCCCGAACACCCCCCCCCAAAACAATCTATTATTTTAACTCTTTGAATAAAATCTACAGACAAGAAAAAATACATTGCTTTTTCCAATGTATCAACATTCCCCTCTTCCGTTTGGCAAATGTCAGTAGTAAATCCTTAATCTCCTTAACATGCGTTAAATATCCCAGGCTGCATCCCCAACAGATCAAAGTGTTTCCTTAAGAGCTGCTTGTTCCAATATATTCCTACCTATACATTAACCGTGCCTCTCTGCACGATGTTCAAAGTGGAGCCAGATGATCACTTCTATTCCCTCGAGTCTTCCAGCCCCCGTCTTTTTCCAACGTGCATGGAAAGTAAGTATTTAATGAGTATGTAAACATGCAACCAAGGCGCGTGTGTGAGATGCATATAAAGTTGTAGAGCCAAAAATGAATAACATCTGTATTTTATTTTAAACCAACTTAGATAATTCCATGTAATTGCCCCACAATTTTCATATTACGCGTCTTTTTTTTTGAACAGGACATGGTGACAAATGACTTGGCTTGCTTCGTAATGTACAGTATTTTCACCTGCATCGTTTACAAAGATAAGTCATGAAAATAAATGGTCAAATAGGTTGTTTTTTTTTTCCTCCTCAAAGTTCAAACTCATCATCCTTCATTAGTCTACGGAGACGAGAGTAATTAGCCATGTTTGTTTCAGCAACATCAGCGTAACGGGCCGTGATGCAAACCGGGTTTGATAAACCAAATGAAGGGGAGGTGGAGATAATGCTGCTGACCTTTAAATTTTAATGAGTCCGGGAAGGTTTTACATGGCACAGCATCAGTTACGCTTATTGGGAAACACGGTGTTTAACAGGGCAGCGAGCTGGGACTGCTTTGTGTGCCCGACTCTCATTCCCACAGTGATCACACTTAAGTCCTGTCTTTGAGAGCCGCAGAGAACCTTGTACACACTGGGATTCAGCACTCGAGGTGTTGCATGCAGACGCAATCCTTCCTCAAGTTCGGAACCCAAGCTTGGGCCTCAGGCAGCTTGTGAGATGTGCCTGTTCAGGTCCAGTGCATACAATTTGACAGCAGGCTTTGCATTTGGGACACTGTCAGACTGGCTTGTTAAACAAAAAAAACTGGCAGCACAAGATGGCACCTAACTGGGAGCAAGACCCCTTCTATATGTTTATTATACATATACAGGATGTCCCAAAGAAATTGGCATTTTGCAGGCCTATAATTTTGCCAATTCTTGTGGAAATGATCTCAAATTCACAGAATGTATAGAAACGCATCAAGATTTTATGTTTTAGCTTTCGTTCTGTTTTCAGGTTGAGCCGTTCACTCCCAAAGAGAAGTCATTGTGCATCTTGGAATATGCTGCCACACAGTCACCCAGTTGACGTGTGCTGTGTCACAGGCAGTGCACATAGTGAACATTTTTTAGATTAATTTATGATTTTCAACACGTGAACTTTTCAATTACATTGCGCTAGAATTGGTTTTCAAGATAATTGCTTTTAAAATGTCATTTATTTTTTGGGGTAGGTAAACCACATTGCTTTAATTGTGTTGCGTATTGTGCTCCGTTTTATTAATGCAGATATGGGCAGTATGACGCGCTATTACTAATGAAAAGAGAAATCAAATCAAGGCAAATTTTACACGGTGGACTTGAATCTAAACTTCAGCGAGTCGGCTTCAACACTTCTGCTTACTGAAATGCACTGCTGCCAAACTGTTACAAATTTATTTTAACACCCTTTACTGAAATTATAGCCACCAGAGAGACAAAGAAAACCGGCAACTCACAGTTGCTCCTCTGCCAGCTAGACAGGCTGTATGTAAGTACGGCTTTGTAGCTCTGCAGTGGCTTTCCTCCGTGTGGCGGTGGCAGCAATGAAAGAAACTGCTCGAGGAGCTGCGGTCCTTGACAGCAGAAGACATGGACATGAACTGTGTGTGGCAACCTGTCCTCAGCATTGTCAGCAGCTGGCATCGGAGTTAGGAAATCACCGGGGTAAAATCCTCTTATCTGGCCCACACTGGGGCCAGCAGAGAGGCAGCAGCTGGGATTTGGACCCCAGGCAGCCAGAGGATAGCTGGACTCGTATGCAGGTGATTGGGCTTATGTTCTATAAAAGGAAGCCAGCGAGGGATAAGACGGGATACAACCTGCATTTTATAGAGTGCAAGAGGTAAGACAAAAAAAAAGAGACGCTGCAGAAGAACACAGCCGTACTACAAAGCTTTCCTGAGAAAACAAGAACATGTACAATTCTCAAGTGGAGTACAAAAGCTCTGAGACTTTAATCAATCCAATTGAATTGTTTCAAACTGAGGGATCAGATTGTTCCGAGTGCATGAACACTAAAACAAAGTGATGGGACTGATTTGCGTGTCCGTGCACAGCTCATTTGTAACATGACGGTGGCTCGACATCGAAAATGTGTCGCAGCCTTTGGATCAGCAATGAACTTTCCGGTGTTTTTTTTTTTGTTTTTTTTTTTCCATTTCTTTAGAAAAGGCACCACCAAGGACCTGCGCTCCTTGTCCAAGATGTGAAGTGGCTTGTTTGCTCTCAGGGACACAAAGGCAAACTGAGCACACGCTCGGGCGGGGCTTAAATAATCAGCGAAACAAGACACAGGTGGAACACATCAGGTAATCAACGACGGGTGACGCTAACTGGGAACAGGAAGCAGAACTGAAAACGCTATTGACAGGAAAATGTGTTTCAAAATAAAACGGGAAATAAAACGCACTGCTTTTGACATGACGATAAATTACAAGTGTTTCCTAATGGGATACAGAAAAGGTATTGAAATTAGGAACAAAATTATACAGACTCACTCCTATTTGAATTGAATGTACTCTGTTCAGTAACTTATTTTATTGTACCACTAGGTTGGTTCAGCTCAACTCAGAATTTGACATGCTTTTTATTTCCTATTTCGATCACAAATGAGCTTCTTCCTTTTTGTCTGACGGCTGCTTTAGAAGTTCAATCGGTGGACGTTTTTGCTGCTTCAATGTGCACTTTTCCCTCCTGTTCCTCCCTTATCCCCAGCGTCTATTGCTGAATGACAAATAGCGGATTTTGGGAGGATTTCCTTTCTGCCCTCAACAACTCGGAAGCCAGACAAAACAAATGAATGCTGCCTGGTAATATTTCTGTGACACGGGGCCACGGATGGTGCATCTCGTCATGGCTCTGGAAGATGAGGCCTCTGTTTGATGGAGAAGAAAAGTTTCCCCACATCACACCGGCAAAAAACTTTGGGCTTTCAAAGACGCAACCATTCACAAAATAATTGTGTTGTATGCTTTCTCACCCTCAAATATATTAAATTAAACTCTGGATATAGTGACAAACATTAAAAATGTGTGTGTGTTATGGCCAAGACATGCATTCTGAAGTTGTGGAACTTTGACTCATTTTACAAGAACTTGTGGACGTTTATATCATATAAAGGTTTATATGAACTATCTGGCCACTCCCTGAAATTCTGCCGGCGCTGTAGAATCCAATACTGGAGCACATCATGGACCAGTGATGCTGCTCTCTTGTGACTCGTCATTGCCCCATTTTATATTGTTGGTATTTTTATACTGTTTGTCTTCAATTTGTGTACATGGTTGTATTTATTTTCAAATCTGTTTTTTTTTAGTCTTTCAATTTTTTTTTTTTCTGGCGACTCAGTTATATTTTTTCCTCCCCTGTCCAACTTGTGTCTTCCTTCCCAAGGAGCGTCTGTAAATTCCTACGCATGGTCAACTCTCTGGCACACAGACTATGCCCCCTCTGTCACCGGTTCCACCCCCGAGAGACGCCGACACTGGCAGCAGGCCAGATATTACACGGTTCAGTGACGGGGTGCACAGGTAACACTCGGGCCTCCGTCAGAGAGCTGTTGGTCGGAGGGAAAACAAGCAGACAGGCAGGCCTGAGTGCCTCTGCAGTGAACAACAGATGGCTATGACATTACGCTGTGGCTGGCAAGGCCTTTACTTTGAGGAGCAATTGCACTGGCGGTTTCCAATGTGTTCTCATCCAGCACACTGTCGCATTAATTACAAGAAACTGGAAATTTAATTCACGCTGTAATTTTTCCCCAAAGCACCCCATCAAAACATACTGTTGATCACAGCAGCTGCGTTTCAATGACAGTCTTTCGCAAAATAAAAGCGTAATTTCGACAAAGCACAATTGCAATTTGCAGGTGTTTCCATTGAATGGTGTGAAGCGCGTAAGCCGTAATTCTCTTAAAATTTTTGTCCAGCGAAAATTCTCGTAATTCTTGTGGGAAATAATTCTAGGAGTCATGGAAACACGGCAGATTCTCTGAATTAAGAGTTTGATTTCAGTGTGAAAACCTGTAATACAATTAATTTTTTTTTCCAATGTTGCATAACATAATATACTAGAAGTCGCCATAGACGGGGGTGGACTGGCCATCGGGCGGACCGGGCAATTCCCGGTGGGCCGGCCGAGTTGTGAATTGGGCCGGCACCAGCACCGGTGACAACGGTGAACGCAGGTATACTGCCCTCTGCTGGTCTGCTTCTATACTGCCAAAGGACCGCCCCTCACCCCGCCGCCGCCGATAACTGGTTTGCTTAATAGCTAACAATCAAGTGTCACGTAAACCCTTTGCAGAGACGGAGAGCACAAAATGATTGTCATCACTTGTAGGTTCTTTGTATTGAGTTGAGTGGTTTTGAAACGCATCATTAATCATATCGGACCGCATTGCATGAAGTGAAATCACTGTCAAATTATTAATGGAGCGCATTGCACGGGTGAATCGCATCGTACTGGCGGTGGACGTTGCTGCATCATTAAGTGTGTGTGTGTGTGTGTGTGTGTGTGTGTGTGTGTGTGGGTGGACCTTTAGCCCTTCCATGGGTCTAGTAACCCACTACTGAATAACAAGTGCGATGTCACATCAAAAATTCAGCTATATTTTGTTCTCGCAGCGCTCTTGGATTCCTTTTCTTTGAATGACCAAACTTTCCCCCTCCTTCACCTTCCATCAAATTGACAGATAGCAAAAAAAAAAAAAAAAAGTCCAATGAGCAACCGTGCAAGGCGACGTTTCTCGCCGCACTTGCTTCCCTCCGCGACGACTGAAAGTCAGTTGAAAGTGAAGGTAGATGAGGCGAGGTGGCAATAAAGAGTGTTGGAGTGGCAGCAGAGAGTCGACGTGCCGCAGAGTAAATCTGCCATGTGACGGTGATGAACGACCTGCTCCGCATCTGCGAGGTAGGGAAAAAGAAGCGGCACTGAGATTTTAATATTTGCCTCCCGCAGGATGTTGACTCGCTGCTGTCGGTGCAGCCGCAAGCAGCTTTGACACGAGCTGCCTTTCCATCACCCCGAGAATTGCGCAAAAGCTAAATATCGCAATTAAAAAAAAACTGGTGCTGGAAACGCCTAAACTTGGAAAAACCTCTCAGACGAATCAAACGTAATTCTCGTAAAATCTTGGGGGGCGATTTTTTTTTTTTACGAGAATTACGGCTCATGCGCTTCACACCATTCAATGGGAACAAATCACAAATTTATTTTTAATAAATCCAAATTTATTTATAAATTGAGTCACCAACCATTAACGGCAAACAAACGTAAACAAATAAAAAGCAAACAATTTATGCGCTTCACACCATTGAATGGAAACGGCGGCAAAAATCGCAATTGTACTTAGTCGAAATTTTAGAAATATCGCTTTTATTTCGTGAAAAACTGTCATGGAGCCACAGCTACAGACCAGCAGGGGGGTTTTCATCCTGAATGTACAGTCTTTTTGTGCACCATGACTCGTGTGTGTGTGTGTGTGTGTGTGTGTGGCATTTTGGTGGTAACAAAGATGAGCAACACGCATTGCTGAGAGGCGTCTGGAGCACCATCAGGGCCCCTTTGACAAGCTCGCACTGTGGCAGCCGGGAGGGGACAAAGTAGCGCCACTCATCACGACATGGTGTTAGATCTGCAACGTGTTACACTGCTGTCTCGCTCCCTGGGGTGCTTGTTCACCACTGCAGTGTTACTTTCCACAGGGACAAAGCGGGGGGGGGGGGGAAGAACCGAGCTCGTCCAACAGAGACAAAGTGCAACTTCTGAAACCAAACTCAACTCGTAGGTTTTAAAACTTAAAAACCAACAAAGCTCATAAATGATAATCGGGCCCCCTGTTTGACCGCCTTAATCAAAGAGTTGAACCCCGTGTGCGCTCGGCATTCATCTGCTGTCCCCGCAGATTTGCACTCACAACCCAACATCCATTTTTTTTTTTGATGTTTGATTGGCCGCTGCTGGGATATCACTGTCATTACGATGATGATGGCTGGACCTCTTCATCGCAGCCACACACACACACACACACACACACACGACACCAGGAAGAACTCGTACAGATGTCACACTTGTATTTTTGATCTTCATTTTGTTCAAATATTTACTGAAGATAATGGAACGGAAAGAAATGACACACTTGTATGTATCCATCCAAAAAAAAAAGTTCAGGGGGGAGGAGCTGGAGGAGGATGGAGGAGGTGACTGGGGCCAGGGAAGTCTGGGGTCTCTGCTGAGACTGCTGCTCCCTTGACCCGACTCTGGGTAAAGCGGTGGATGGATGGATGGATCTCCAACGATGAGGCCACACAAACAGCATCTCGCACACACACGGTCTCCTGTTCATTTCCTGGTCCACACAGATTTATGATGTGCAGTTGTTAAGCCCGATTAACATCTCTGCTTTGTCACAAGCACCCACTCTCAATCTGTGACAATGAATGGCTCTGAGGAATGTGTGCATGTGATGTATCGACAGATGCAGCTCAAGAGATAATGGTCTTGTTGCTCACTGCTAATGGATGCACAAATTACCCCCTTCTTTTGTTCTCCACTAAGAATTTCTTTGAATATTTCAGTCTTTGAGTTCTTCACAAAAGAAGCTGAACTTTGTGAGGTGTATTTTGTTTGACAATTCAAACAAATGTATTAATCCCCAAAGGACAATTCAGTCACAAGTATTGCATAAAGCCAGATGACAAACCACATCCACTCTTTCAGTACCACAGGTTGGCAAGGGCAATCAGCGCTAGCTGCAAGTAATAATAATAATAATAATATAATAAATAAATATACAATAGATGCACAATATGCCTCTCAGGTTGCTTCTTTGGTGGTTTAGGTTATGGAGATTGGATTCAGCTAAATGCCACTTCAGAGACGTAGCAATGGACCCAACTACCCCTCTGGCAGAAGTAGCAAAGTCCTAAAACAGATTGAAGCTCTGGAAAGTCTGTTGTGGTGCTATTTGTTGCACACTTTAAACACAAAGTACACAGTATGACTCAGTATTTCTGTGGTCTTCCTGGTATGTTGTTCTAATATTGACCTCTAATGTGTTAATAGCAGAACAGCTTGGTTCTAATTACATGGCGACAACGCCAGTCTGAAAATTGATAGATATGGCAACTGCATGTAATTATCTTGTCATTAATTCACCATAATCAGCCGGAGGAAAATGAGGCTACAATTCTGACTGGTGAAAGGAGGCTAATGACGGCCCACTGCACCATTTTAATCAGTGAAACATGGGACTCATTAGACTCTCGTGTTGGGCTCTATTGATAATGGAGAGAATGCAGAAGTTTTATCCATTTTTTATTTTATTTTTTTTTGTAATTGTCCATGGGGATTAACTGATCCTCAAATATAACCTAATATTACAATAGACCTATGGGAGTCTCCCTTTACAGGGTACCAGGAAATGGTTTGACCATCAGTTTAATCCTGCAATTCACTGTGTAACAGACGCCTGATGTCACAATCTGCAAGTTTGAACTCTTGCGTCGCCCATTAAGTCATCATGTCTGATTTTAACCTGTGTCCCAACTCCTGATTGTTCTCACCTGTACCCCCACCACCCTCACCTGTGCCCCCCCACCCTCACTTGTACTGTAATAGTCCTTATCCCTTTTTTCTCTGGTGCCAGTTCGTAGTCTTAAATGATGCCTTGTGGGTTTTCGTGTCGGCTGATTTTGTGAACAACACATTTGTCCAACTACCACACATGCAATGCAATTAATTGGGACAATTTAATTGCATTATGATCAATTGCCTCTTGTCTTTTAGCTGGTGGAAGGATAGCTGTACATTTCTTTTTATTAGTGTCCAATTAACAAGAATAAAAACACAGATTTTACAAGACACTCAGTTACAAGTGAGTAATTAATGACGCTATGAATATAAATCTTTTATAAACCAATACCTTAACGAGATGGTGTTGGTGATCTGTGAAAGAATTTACGACGGCCACTGTTTTTCATCACGTTAATTAGGCCGCTTTGACAGAGATGATGGAGAGCTCCTGGAGACACACTGAGCTGCTCCACTGCCTTCCAGCCCTGAGATGTTTTTGTTCCCATCACTGTAGCACATCATCATCAGCCGACTCTATCAGGCTACTAATACTGTATGTATCATCTACAGGCATCTACAGAGTAATTTATTCTGATGGGCTGTCCACTGCTCTGCAAGGAAGGACAGATGGGTGCTTGCATGTTATTCACGCCAAATTTTGGCCCAACCGTCCAAATATCGGGACACTCTAGAGATGGCTGTGCCAGAATCAATCAAGCCCAGCAGATTAGCGGTTTGTGAAGTGCCGTCGGGCACCAAACCCAAACCCACCTTGAGTGGTTTTCCCCAGTCTGACGCTTGCTTCAAGTCATCTTATAAATCAGATGCATGACTAAATGCTTTGAGTTCGACTAAGTGTTTACACGGTTGTATGCGCGAAAAAGACGGACAAATTGCTGACTGCTCTTGTCCATTTGTCCAATCTTTAATGAAGGTGAAGCCAATTGTTTAGGCTGTTTAGAGCAAAAGCTGCAATTCTCTCAACAATGAGCCAGGGGTCAAAAAAAAAACAACTCTTTTGCAAACGAGGTCACATTGAAATGGGGATTGAAATAATAGACGTGTGACCTTTAGGTGCCGCCCTCTCCGCCCCCTGCCTTTGTTTTCCCTCCATGAATGGGAATTGCCAAATTTCCAAGATAGCGGAGTCCCGCTAATTATTCAGTGAATGAAGGAAAATTGCATAGAGATGTCGTCTTTCAGTGTTTATCTCGAGCAACATGACGCTGATCGCTTGTGACATTGCAGCTTAAGAGCCAATCATTGGCTCCAATGAAGCTGTTCATTCAACATCAGGCTCTGTCAGCTGTTGGCAGCCAGGTTAAATACTGAGCACACTAACCAGAACTGCATTACATGGGAAGTTTCATTTCCAAAGCTTCTGTTGTTGCCCAACAGGCATCATGAAGTAAAGGAAGTGCACCACTGTGTTGTGGCCATCAGCCTGATGTCCCACTTTACCAGACAGAGAAAAAGAGTTGATAGAAATTAGTTTTGTTTTCAGCATAACGCTGCCAAGTTGTCGGCTCAAAAACACATTCAGCTACAACAATTCTGAGCTCTGACAAGAAACAGAAGTTGGTGAAGTCTGGTAAAATATGCAGCGTCGATGTCTTATTTTGCAAACAATGACAACTCGGAAGGATTGAGCATCCTTTGAGTTTGATGTGCAGCTGTTTGATGGTTCTACAATATTTATTTATCTATTATCAACAAAACAAAGCTCAACAAGCATGCCAGCATCTCTCTTGTGCTTTACTCTGGGACCATTTCCTCTAATGTCTATTCCTCCATTATGGCAGATGGACACAGAGGGAGAGAACAATGAGATTCCTCATTAGCATAATATATCATCCTACCTGCAGCTGTTTTAACTGGAACAGACCTTAGAGACGGGAAGTTATATCGGAGATAAATAACACAAAACGCCCACACACTCACTCAAGGTACGGAAAACGCTGACTCGGAAAGTTACTCCTCCACAAGCTATGCAAATTTGCACATAAGGCAAAACAAATTACTCAGAAAAAAATATAGCTCTGTTCCACTAAAACATTAGTTTGGCTAAGCACAAGTACATGTTGGTATAAGGCTGGTGGTACCTGCTATTGGCAGATCTATGATGGATAGCAGCAGCAGCATCATAAGGATGAATATACCTGCCTTGCTGGTAAAAAAAAAAGCAGCTTATGTGAGCGTCGGCTCGCAAGAGATTATTTTAACTGCCGATAAAACGGAGAAAACATGAACGGTTATCCTAACAAAAACTTGGCGACCTCATCCTTGGACAAATAACCCAACGGAGACATTTCCTCAGGTGGATCCCCGGTCGCGTTGAGGATTAACCCATCATTTTCCATTACAACTCCGTTACAGGTACATCTTGTTGTGACAGCAGGTGGCGTGGTTCACCCACACATTTTTTTTTTTTCAAGAGGTTACACTAATATTACAGGGCCTACAGTGACTTCCTGGTCCCATTTTGACTTCAGGTGCAGGAGAGGTAGGAGGTACCCGGCAGCTTTAACTCCAGGCCCCTGCAGTGAGCTTTTTATGTGCACCTGTTTTGCACAAAAGGCATTTAGAATGGAGAGCCAAATGCTTTCTTTCCCTCATCTTGGTGCTCGTAGGGCAAAAAGTGCAGCAGTAAATCCCTTCAGGCTAAAACAAGAGGCAGACGCCAGCACAGCTCTCGGCGAGAGCCCTGCGACAACCACCACGAACTCTGCAAATGTTTTATTTTCTACTTCACCTCTACATTTGTGCATGATTCATTTTCCACAGCAACCGCACTGACGAGGAGTCTCCTTAGAATAGCGGTGTGTCTGTCGAGGCCTTGCAAGTGTGTCTCAATTTAGAAGCTGAAACCTTCGCAGTTGACATTTGCGGACCACTCACGTTGCAGCCATGTGTCAAACGGTGCCCCCTGTTGGAGGCTTTCCCAAAAGGATAGCGGTGGTATTGCCATATTGGCTGATTCCTTTATCCACAGATTGACTGTGTGCTAACGATCAGTAGTTATGATGCATTCAGGGTCACAGGACGACAGCAAATTTAAAGAGGGCGTAAAAGTAAAAACTCAAATGTACTCGAGTACAATGGCAAAGTATTTGTACTTCATTACTTCCCATCTCTGGAATGACCACACACATCCATCAGGTGAAAAGCTCAACAGAAGCATTTCTACAGGAGAGACTCGGGACACACAGTTCAAACAAACTATTTTTTATTTCTACTTTCGCCAGAGTGATTGGAAAGCACAGTTGATACTTGACGTCTGAGCCTTCCAGCTGCTGAGCAGGGTTGATTCTGTGCAGTTCTTTAAAGTCTGAACTAAGACAACGCCAGACTCCAGTGTGAGTCCACTTATTTGTTTTGTCGGAAACGGGAGACGTGACTGCAAACAGAGCTGGTGCTGCGCTGCCAGCCAGGCTTGATCTCCACTCAGTCTCTATTTCACGGGAGATTTCCTGCCTGGTGGTGGCAGCAGATTGCATGCTGGACTCGAGTGAATGCTGGCCGACACCGGAGGATTTTTGGCTCGACTCTGACATCAATTTGACCGTCCCGAACGATCGCAGGGTGTTCCAGACTTGAAGCCCGAGCAGTCAAAGGTTCTAAAGAATCTGGTGTTGTGCGAGCACTTTCTGAACATGGTCGAAACGTTGCCAAGTGGCATGGGATCCCCATATTGGGCATCAAACCCAGTAACGTGAAGGGAACGGCGGAGACCTGCAGTCGTTAAAGACGGGTGACCAGGAAGTAAGACGGTTCAACTTTCAATTCAATTTCAAGCATTTTCAAATTACACTTTATCTAATCTCAGAGGCCCTGCGATGAACTGGCCACTTGTCCTGGGTGTCACCCTGCCTTCGCCCTAAGACAGCGGGGAGAGGCTCCAGCAGACCCCCGTGACCCTGAATAGCAATAAGCGGGTATAGAAGATGAATGAATGACTGAATCCAATCTCAGGGGTGGGAATTATTTTTTTGACTGCTGGGGCCAAAATGGGTTGTGAACATTGACTGAGGGGCCGGAGCAGATGGACGGTTGGTGAGCCACCTCCATTGGAGGAAAGAAAATGTCATGGGATGGGTGGAAAACCTGTGCTTTCCAACAAAATCAGTGTCTTTGAAGGCCCACGGTGTTTGGCTCCTTATTGAAATGACTCTGAAAAGACTAAAACCGATGAAATACAGCTATTTTATTACTCACTTACTATTAAAATCATTTCTTCAACTTCGGTTGGGCCAGATTAGAGTTTAACGGGCTGCGTATGCCCCCCCCCCCAAATCCCCCTTTCTGCATTACAGATTGCTGTGCATTGACGCAAGCCTTCACGCAGCCTCCTGCTACAGCGGTGCAGAGTCAGAGGAGGCTGCGTGCAGGCCTCACTCCACAGGAGCGGCCGTGGAGAGGAGCAGCGCCGCGCTGACGAGCTCCCTTTGACTTCGCCGGCGGCCTCGGGGGGGCGGGGGGTTAAACCGCAAAGGTGAAGTGGGGGACATCCGTCAGCGCCGCTCACTCTCTCTCTGGCACGCGCAGGTGAAAGGCGGAGAGAAATGGCGCTAAAGTCTGCAGCGCCCGTGGGTGCTCGGGGTGGGCTGACACCAGTGGATATTAAGCGCCCTGGTGTCACACGGCGAAGGCGTGAGCTCGACGGTGTGAAACACCGGGGTAGAAAGTCGAGGCTCGCCGCCGGCGGTCGGCCATCCGTCACCGCCGCCGCCGTAATCCGGCTGAACACCGGGAATAAGAGCCGGGCGCTGCGCTAAGTGGGAGGCTGAGGCCGAGCGAGGGAGCGCAGAGCATCGAGCCGAGCAGCAGCGGAATGCTTGAGTTGGATTTTTAAAATCTATCTATTTGCGCGTGATGTTGAAGAAAAGAAAAACCTTTGCCACGAAATGGACGAGATTAGATGGAAAACGCGCAGGCGAGGTTTAGACGCCCACGGGCTCGTCAAAGAAGAGACAAAGTTAGCACAAGGATTAAGAGACGGAATTAACAAAATCAGAATCGGATTGCGTTTGATGTTTGATGAAGTACACACAAAGAAATAATCCAACGACAAGGAGAGAAAAAAAACATTTCCACATTAAAGCTGATTGATTAAAAAAAAAATCATTTGTTTTTTTGAAATAGCCAATGAAGACGATGCTCTAAGAGATGGTGATTGGTTGTTCCAAAGGGAGCTCCTCTACCACACAATGATGATTCATTTTTGCTCCAAACAGAAACTGGAGAACGACCCCGAAGAGATTTTTTTATTTTTGCGTCTTTGAATTGAGTGGGCTCGATTATTATTTGAAATAATTCCTTTCAGTTTATTTTTTTTTTTTTTAAGCAAACTGATATCTACAGGCCTGACAGATGTTTTTTTTTTTTTTTTCCCATATCAATGCTGAAATATTAACCACATTTTTAATCCTCCGTCCTTGTGCTTGACTTTCAAGCAGACAAAACAGATTGGAGATCAGTCTGGAAGGATTAACAATGCAAGACTACAAGAGATGGATTGATGGCAATACGTCAACAGTGAGACGTGGACTTCCTGCCAAGCTGAATAAACTTTTTTTGTGGGACAAAAAAAAAAAGGAGACCTACTGAATAATAAATACGTGATCTCTTTTTTTTTTCTCCTTAACTGTCAGCCTTTCTCAAAAAATAAATAAATAAATCAAATATTACACACTGGACCTTTTCAAACATGCAGACAAATTCTGTCGGTCCACTTTCATCCTCATCCAGGATGATTCTACATGGACTTTGTGTGTTGTATGGGAATATTCATGGGGTTTGAACGCACACACTGATATTGAGTGAGTCTTCAACACTTTAGAACCTGATATCAGATCAGCTGCTCGGGCCTCGGCCAATTACTGCACAACAACAACAACAACAACAACAACAAACTCCCATACAAACCCAATTATCCCAACGCACAAGAATGTCTGTCTCCCCTCACTGTGTCTGTGTGCGTATGAGCTTCGTCTGTACTGTGTGTGTGTCTGTGTGCGTATGAGCTTCGTCTGTACTCTGTGAGTGTGTTTGTGTGCCTGTGTAATTTCCCTTCAAACGTGTCTGTGTGTGTGTGTCTCAGAGGTGGTTGCAGTGTGTCTATAATGAGATGAGAGTGAGAAGGGGCCAAAAGAGAAGTGGAGTGTCTCTTCACGTCGAGTGCACATTCAAAGGGATCCCGTCACGTTACTTAACATGCGTGCGGGTCCCGACAAGCGCCGAGAGGCGCCGAGGCAAAGAGAGCTCCAGATCAAGAGGTGCGAGTCTTGAAAGACGATGGGAACGGTGGGACCGCGCCAGCATTTCTATGTAAAGCCACAACACCAGATTAAAGTTGTTTGTTTTTCTGTGAAGGACTTCTCAGCCAGAGGTTCCTTCTCGTCACCTGGTGCCAAATAACAAACGGGTTGTATGTCCGTGTTTATGATATAGCGTGTTTATGTTGTCGTTTGTACGGACTACTACACAAGCACAGTTCCCAAAGTGTGTGTGTGTGTGTGTGTGTGTGTGTGTGTGTGTCGCTTTGGAAACCATTGAGCCGAATTGGCACCTTCACTGCTAATTTATCATTAGCAAAATGCTAACTATTGCTCCATGGCTAGCAGTTCCGTGTCACTTGGAACAGCGACAGTTCATCCTCCAGGATCTGCGACTGTTGATTTTATCTCTCCCTTGACTTAACATTGAGACAGAGGGCGTTGCTTTAGACGGGTATTTATATTAGGACTTAACGTGCTAAAACCTCTGGTGGATGAAGCGAAGCCGGCGCGCTTTAGAAAGTCAACGGTGCGTCACATCAAAATGATTCTCTCTATAAAAACAGTTCTAACAAACAAACACACAAGACATTAAAGTCTTGACACCAGCCTAAAAGGAAGCCGTTACATCACGTGTTCCTTCTGTCTATTTATAACACTTGAGCGAGTGTCAAATTAAAAAAAAAAAAGAGGGAGAGAGAGAGAGAGAGAAAGTTCCTGTCGCGGAGTTGACGGGAATCAGAAACTCCAGATGAATCGGGCATTTGAACTCTCCCAGTTAGCCAGAGGCATGTACCTGTTTTTGCCAGGCATCACAGGGATCCGACTTATCAGAGATGTTCTGCTGTCATGGCAGCGTAGCAGCAGCAGCATCTGCGCCCCGACAGCGACTGAGAAGCCTTGACTCCAGCTGGATCAGCCGCACCAGAAACTCTGTCGTCTTTTCTCCTGGCATAATGAACACATCTGCAGCGCGCTGTCACTGGCTTCCAGTTTCAGCACCATCATTTCAAACAAGTTGATTGTATTTTTTTTTTATATTTTTTTTTTTTTTTTAGGAAGACATTATTAAAAGTTACTTTTATTCTTTAACAATAAGGTGTCAGACATCCACGCCCCCAATTACGCTTGTGTGAAGCTCCGGGTTTCCGACAGGTGCACCACGTGAATAAAGCATAGCTTACGTTTGGCTTGGATTTAAATATTGCAGCATGTTGAAATGAAGGGAGATTTAAAATTCATCTGCCCTGAATCCTGTTGTTAATGATGGCACAAACTGAATGACTGCAAGCATAATTCCATGACTTCAATAAAATACACTAAGCTAGGATATTATTCCAAAGTATAAAAACGGGAGTATAATGACAACAGTTGAATACTTTGCGCAGGGACCATAAACTTACTTTGAACCCATAGTTCATGGATCAAGTCGGAATTTTTAAGTTTTTAATTTCCAACGACGGCTTTGCGCTTCAGCCTGCATCATTCTGACGACCTGTCACATCCTGAGCTTGGATCGCCGTTCTGGAAGTATTTAGCAGTAACGCAGATTAGAGTTGCTATCCTCCTGCTTTCTGTCGTTGCCTTTGTCAAAACCCCGGCCTCGTCTCTGGCAACACACAGTCAAGACGTTATCTCATCGCTGAACAAGTTTCACCTTCACAGCAGTGTGTGTGTGTGTGTGTGTGTGTGTGTGTGTGTGTGTGTGTGTGTGTGTGTGTGTGTGTGTGTGTGTGTGTGTGTGTGTGTGTGTGTGTGTGTGGGGTTCTTTTGCGTCCACTACAAACCTGCCCAGTATCTCGTGTCGGGAAACGCAGCATTATGGGATGTGATCAAACACGATGACGGGGGGGGGGGGGGAGGATGGAGGTGTAACACCCAGACTGATGAGCAGCAGACAACACGATAACAAAAAAAAAAAGCATGTTGGCTTTAATGCAAGAAGCAGTCGCTGGGTGGCCGTGGGCCTCCGGGGGTTTCTCTCACTCTCTCTCACTCTCTCTCTGTCTGTCTTGTGTGGCAGCGGCCCAAAGCTCCGCTGATTTAAGCCATTCAGCCCTTTAGGGAGCAAAATAATCGTCTGACGGAAAATAAAGTGTTCTTGTAATAAATGGTCAATGTCATGGTGGGTTGCCTTGCGGGCGACTGGGGGGGGTACAGCTGTAGTGATGGGGTCAAACGCGACATGGAAAGGCATTCCAAGTGGCTTTGGAGCCGCTCGCTCGCTACATCAGGCCTTGAGGAACACATTCTGTCTGTTGAAGTGCCATTTCCTCTTCCCGAACAAGGGCAGATGGAGTTTGTATATTTAAAGGGGTAATGCACGATTTTCATTCTTGTCAAATGGAAGGTTCGTAGGGAAATAAAAATGCACTGTACTGTGTGAACTGCAATGCTTGCAGTCTGTCCTTTAAACATGCAGTTGCCTGGCAGGGTTAACTGCGTGTCAACACCATGAGGTGTTTTCCTCTGTCGCCACAACTGTTACAACTGTTGTGTGTCCGGCTCGTTTCCTGCTCGCTTTTGTCTTCTCCTGAGGTTGCTCTGTCACAGGGGCTGGCTGCTTCTCGCTATTTAGAATGGCGCTATGGTTCAGGAAGAGGCAGATATTCACATGCACTAACGTGCACGGCCAGGAGGGATAGAAAGGGCTCAAAGTCAACAGACCAGAGAAGGGAGGTTGTGAGATGCGACGCTCTGCCCCGGATGAAACTGCACCACTGGAGCCTCACATACCAGTTCAGTACTGCCTTATACCGGATGAAGATGAAGATGAAGATGATGATGAAGATCACTTGTTGCCCCTATAAAGCTAGAAATGCTACTCTATGTAAATACCTTCTTGGCAGGTACGAAAGCATCCGGCCATGCCTCCAGTAAGTTTAAGCTCCAGATCCTTTGTCCAAAGCTCCCCCCCGGTCCCAACGGCAGTGTTGCAGTCCTGGAGGTTGGTCTTGGTCTCCAGACCACTTTAAGGGTCTCGGTCTCTGTCTCAGACTGAGGCATTTTTTACTGTCTCGTTCTCGGACTGGGGATTTCTGACCCAGACCAGTGGAGACTCAGCCAACCTGTAATGAAACGATTACAATGGAAAAGAATGCAGCTGCTGCTGTTTTACACTGTTTGTGACACACAGAGCGACACCCTGCCCTCTTATTCCTGGTTCTTTTTCTTTCTTTTTTTGTTGATGAAGTAAAGTTGTTTTTTTGGAAAATGCTTCAAAATAGTTGGCAACACAGCAAAATGTTAAAGATTATTAAACAACACCTTGCTGATAAGAGATGTTGCTCTTTGATTTAGATGCAAATTTGAATTTTAAAAAAAAGATACTGGTCATTTTTCTTTTCTGTTTTGTTGTTATTCTTTGATGGTTAAAGTCTCGATCTGGTCTTGGTCTCGAACCCCAAATGTCTCGGTCTGGTCTGGATCTCGATGCTCTCCAGTCTTGAAAGGGTCTCGGTCTCGGGTGGTGCGGTCTTGACTACAACACTGGGCAGTCGAGGGTGTTTCCTGGGTGCACTGGGAGGGAGGGAGGGAGGAAGAGGAGATAAGGGTATAGACGGCTGTAGGTGCATGCACTAACACAAAGTGGCTGAGATGATGACCCCCCACCCCCGCCACCCACACCCTCCCTCCTCCCAACCTCTGTCTCAGTATCACAGCTGTAAACATAAAAGGATTAGTGGCTAGCATTGGAAGCTAAATCAGATAAGATGGGAAGAGAGGGGAAACGTGGCTTGGTTGTTGATGGGCTGGCTCCGCCCCAACGCCGCGCTGCCCACACACCACAAATAAATCATCTCGGTGCTGCCGCGAGACACAATAAGCTAAAGGAAAATATGCTCTGCGCTTTAAGTGCCTCTCCCTTTCACGCATCCATCACTGGGCCGGAGCGGGAGAGCGCCCCCTACCCTCCAGCTCCCGCCGTTGGCACAAGAGTCCGAACCCGGGTGCCGCCGATGCCCTCTGTCTTTTCTTTTACGTTGCTTGTTGTCGTGTCAGGTCGTCCTTCAGCCGTCTGTCTTGCAGCAACCAGGGTGGCGTTGGCTGTCAGCTCGGGTTGCAGCCCGACCGCTGTTTTGACGCGAGTTACAATCCGGCCCGCTGGGAGAGGAGAGGGCGCTCGCTGCGAGCCGAGCCGCTGTAAGGCCGCGCGGCCCTTCCGGCAATGTTATGCGGCCGGCAGCTGCCGACACACAAAGGCCCACAATGAAAAAAAAAAGTCACATGGTCGATGGGCCCTTGCATCGCCTGAGGTCAAATGATACGTTCAGTTGAGGTTGGCGGTTTTACATTTGAATTCTGCCTTTTAATGAGAAGAAGAAATATATTTCTCTCTAGGATGGAAAAAAATAATGTCTTTCAACTCTGCAAACACTGTTGGGTAGTCAAGACCGCACCTACCCAAGACCAAGACATTGTGAAGACTAGAGAGTAAGGAGATGGAGAGCAGACCAGGACATTTGGGGTTCCAGACCAAGACTTCACATATCAAAGAAAAGCTCGAATATCGAATATCTCATATTATTGACCCACCCATTGTGCAGTTATGTGAAAATCTGCGCTGGCAGGACATTTCAGTGAGCATTTATGAGGGTGACAAATATTAATTCACTGCATTTGTTTTATTTATTTATTTTTTTATTTTATTTTTACCTAAAACCTTATGAATGTGAAATACTGAAACAAGACGTTAACTTTCCAACTGCAGATTGTCCAAAAATGTGTCTTCCATTTTGGTAGATTTTAAACCACATTACATGCAGATGCATTTCGAGACAGTCGGCCCCTAAAATACAGAATGCATGATTTTGCTCGCCGTTCCTTCCAGGGGAGACGATCCCGCGGAATAATTAACCAGCCAGCATATGCAGATGTAGCTCGGTAGATGTTCCACTTTTTGACTGTGCGCCAAATAAACTGATGCTGATTAATTACAACAGCACTGCAACTGTCTCCCAAGATGAGCTATTTGGGAAAAAAAAAAAAAAATCACAAGGAATTTTGTGATAAGGAAGCTCACTAATTAACCGAGGGAGGAAATTGGGGATGGAAAGAAGAAGTGGAGGAAGGGAAGCCGTCGTTGGCAGTTTTCACCCTGAAGCCTCAGCCGTGTGTGTGTGTATTTCACTATGAACCATGCAATTTTAATCTGCCCAGTAAAACAGCTCCCAAGTGCTGCACAGATCGCTTACAAGGTTGTAAAAGTTTGATGTGGCTCTTGTCAGGTTGGATTTAGCGTGGTGAGCTCTAAAAGACCGCGCGGCCCGGCGTAAAGAGTTGGATCTCCGTCTTGATTTATTAATCGTTGTCGTATCTTTGCCAGAGCAGATAGCGCAGCTTGGCCTATTTCTCTGCCTGGGATGTGTTGAGGAGGATCAGGTGCCAAAGCACTTGAACAAGTGTTAACACGGAAAGCATATTGAACACAAGCGGGCCTTCGCCCCGCGCAGGCTGATTAATTTGTCTTGCTTTTGTCGAGTGCTTTTTGGGGGCAGGTGACAAATGAGATGGCGGTCTGATTCTTTTCATTCCAAACTGTTGCAAAGCCCGCGGTGCGAGATCGCGCAGACGACTCGAGCTGCATTGTGTGACTGATCAGCTGATTGGTCATTTGCTCCTCTCACCTGGTGAGGCGAGATGTTTAAACCCCTCCCACTGACGTGGGTATTCACAGCTGCACTGCTGCCTACAAGTCTTAAAATCCAACAACGTTCCAAGTAGGCTCCACATACAACCTGCTTGTTCTCTCTACAACCATCCAGTGGGTTAGCATTTTGACTTCTGCATCCACTGCAGTGCTGAGAGATTCCTGCTTTAGCTTCTGCCATGCAGGAAGTTATGGTCAAAAGAGCTGCTTTGAGCTACAGGCAATATTTCGGATCCCTTTGCACTGCGTCCGCATCAGCGGCACAGACTTCGACTGCTTCTCCATCTCCAGCGGCGTCCCTCAGGGCTGTGTGGCTGCCCCCCCCCAGCTCTTCAATATCATCATCATCATCATCCGGGGTTTGCGAGCAGTTTTGCGAGAGTTCTACGTGTTTTTAGAGAAGAATATACTTTACTTAAATTTGTCAATCAAAGGCATATATCGTTTTACTGCGATACATGAGGACAACAGCCCGCAGCACTTCTGCCGTCTGCACAGTGAGCTTGTTCCTGTCTGAGAGCGCTTCAGCTCCTCAGCCTGTTCTGTCACTGCTGCCGCAGAAATGTGGCAGATCATCACGCAGTCAATGTGTCAACCACAAAATGCTGCAGCTGGTAGATATCCAATGTCTTCTGCTGTGCCTGGTCCTGTTTTCTTGATTTGGAAATTTGAATATAGCATCCATCCCTCGAAAGAAAAGCAAACAAACCTTCCTTTCACCATTTTTTCATATGTAAGGCATCAGCACAGCCTCGTGTCATGGCCGATGGTGTTTGTCTGCAACATTCAATAATGAAAACAAAAAAAACTGAAATCAGTGTCAGGACTCGCCTTTCTCACAGAGCAGCGCCCTCCGCAGTTGAAAAAGCGCTACGCCGTCACTCCAGGAAAATCATCTTTGACCCGCAGCCACCACTTTGCTTTCCCATGATGATGTCGCAACTGCCTGACCCCAAACCCAGCTATATTTTCAAGTGGCCTGCTTGCATCAGTGAATATCTATCATTTTGTCGTAAAGCCTGCGGTTGCCCTTTCCCCGGCAAAACGTCTGCGTCTGCTCTGGAAAAACTGTCAGTTTGGGAAAGCAAATCTGTTTCTCTCGACCAATAGGTTAACTTTATTTACTCAATGTTGGTTGACTCATCAATAAAAATGCTCAGATTTGAATCCCAGTTTATTTATAAGTGTTTAAAATAAATATGTTAATTTTCAAAAAGTGCACGCAGCCAGAATCCCCAGGAATCCCCGGAAGGATGAGGCTAAACAGCCCCAATGTAAAAATAAATATTTATCAAATGTATTCACACACACACACAGGTGTAAAGGTAGAATAGTTCATGGGTGGATGTAGCCCAAATCAGATGGCAGACTGCAGGCGCTGTCCAAGGTGCTGAACCACTGTGAGGCGCCGTCCATCAACCGTCTCTACTCCTAAATCGTTCTTTCACTGGATTCTGGGTCTTTTTCAAGACCTACAAATCAAATGTGGGTGGACCTTCTTGGAAGACTGACATTGCATTAGTGTGTGTGTGTGTGGGGGGGTGGGGGGGTCCATTTGCAGTGGGCGATGTGCACCTCAGAACTACACTCCCAAGCAATTTGCTGCTATAACACAGTTGGCCTCCGTATAAATGAGGTTTGATGGAAATATTCAGTGTAAATATTTCCCACATGGCTGGTTAACTGACACACCAGGGGGTGGCGCCATCTAACTTTTAACTATTTAGTTTTGGATTGATCTGCCTGTGACGTTGCCATTTTAAAGTGTCTGGGGCCATTTTAATGATTTTCTTTCTTTCAATTTCTGCTATTTTTTTTATTTTTTCTAACTTTTTATTTTACAACTATGTTTACTAATTGTTAAGATTGGGAATAATAGTTTACAAAACTAAAATATAAGCCGAGTAAAAACACCGAGTATAAAACATAGATATGACAATAAATCAGACATTTGGAAAAAGGAAATGGAATCAAAACAGAGCAAAGCGGCAGCAGGAGGAGGTATACAGTGAGTCAGAATGTCCTCCAGCCAAATCGATGCTGCACAGTTGTGTAACGTCTCAGGAGTCTGTTTGTTTGGACAATCTTCATGGATTCGGAGCGCAGTTTCTGTTGCCCACAGCAGGTGCGCAGGGTGTTCGCTTGGTATTTGTTAGTTAAAGTTCATTTAGTCTTTCAGGATCTGTTGGCAGCTTGAGAAATGGCAGGAGGCTGCGAAACAGCCAATAAACAAGTGATCGCTGTAGCGAAGAAAGATGGGACTTGACTATGAAGGATTGTATTGTACAATTGTTACAATGCAAAGTGCAATTCAATTGATTTCTCCCCCCCCACGTTTTGGGGATATTGTTTAAATGTTTCAGCATTCAGAGGCTGTAAAAAGGTCCCTACCTTGAAGTCAGGATACTCTGCTGTCTACTCTCTCCGTCTCTGCTGCAGACTACATTTAAATATTCCAAACAAAAGAGACAATAAATGACGGAAATAAGAGAGACGACGACCTTGGTGGAGAGCTGAGGACTGATTCCATGGAAGGGTTGTCAGCTCTGAGAGAGCACAGATAGTTTCCTCCATGGAGTCCAGATGCCGGTGGTGACTGATGACCCTGCGGAGGCTCATGGGGCTGACGTGATGGGAAGAGGAGGAAGAGGGCGACTTTATCAGCAGTACGAGAGAGAACGTTCGAAAGAGTGTCAGACAAATATTTGCCGTTCAGTGCAGGTTTGTTGCTCAGAGGAAAAGATGAGTTGGTGAGAGGCCGAACCTAAAACACTGCTCAGAAGCTGCTTTATTCCCAGTCCTGACTGTCAGGACACCCAGGATGTCGTGCTTGGATTTGGAGAATGTTAAGCAGTATTGTACGGACCAAGAGTTGGTGTTTTCTTTCCCGTCGTCCTCACTGTCTCTTATTTCCTTTTTGTCTCCGCCTCATTTCCTACAGAGCAGAGGATCTGACATTGTTAACAGATAACTTTCTTTTTCATTGGAGAGATGAACAGTAAGTGGAGCTCGGGGACATTTGTTTTTCAAAGCCATCACACGCTGACACCAATGAGGACAGAATAAAATGAAAGGAAAGAAGGTAAAAAAGGATGATAAAATACATTATAGATGCTGCAACCCACTCCATGGGGAAAATAGAGGTGATGTAAAGTAGAGTGAGTAAATATAACTACTGTAAATGGAATGATGGCAACATTGCAGCACGGCTACATTTGAGTCTCTGGCCTGGGAGATATTTGCTTCTCAAAGTGTATCGCTGAGCTTTGGGGAACCACAGGGGACGAGAAAGGAGAAAGAGGCCCAGCACCTACAAACAAACAAACAAACTCATTGAACAGAAGTGATCTTCAATCCCCATGAAGCATTTGGAACTCAACTCCAATCCAACTCATTGTGTAGATCTAAAAACATTCAAAACAATCACATTTTGTTTTTTTTTGTTTTTGCGCGACCTGCATGGTCTGAAAAGGTAGAACCGGGAGAAGAAGGGCAACTGAATGCAGGAGGATGATGAATTCCCAAACTGGAATAAAATTCCATGACTGAGACTCCTGAGCGGTTATGGCAGTGGACCAACGGTCAGCTACACCCCCATCGTGGGTCCAGCCAATGGCTGTGCTCGCCCTCTTCCCCACAGGTTCACTGCACAGATGTTAAATCATTCATGAATGTAATGTATTCCTATACCTTGGCCACTGAGATACACGGAATATATACAGAATCACTGCAACAGCAGACTGCACTATGCGGCTACCAATCCAACTCTTCCCCGCTGTGCGACAGATCATCACCTGGTCTACCTTTGGTCTCATTGGCAACCGTCTTTTCCTCTCACTGTCTAACTTTTGACATCTGCTTTGGGTGTCTGTAGATTGATTTGAATGTTGTTGTAACTACTGTAATTACCGCATAGTTTATTTTTTGTACTGTTTTTAGTTTCGTTTTCCAATTTGGGATCAATAAAGTCTACCTACCTACCTACAATAATATTAATAATGACTATTTTAACAAAATAAATGTCTTCTTTTTTTTCTATTGGAACAG
The DNA here is from genome assembly GCF_046127955.1 of Nelusetta ayraudi. Taxonomy (NCBI): domain Eukaryota; kingdom Metazoa; phylum Chordata; class Actinopteri; order Tetraodontiformes; family Monacanthidae; genus Nelusetta; species Nelusetta ayraudi. The sequence continues at coordinate 3,911,310 of NW_027466147.1, read as the reverse complement.
ATTCATCAGTCAGGACTGAATCTCTGGCACCTGGCGGATTCACAGATGAAAACACTGCACTCATCCCTGCGTGTGACACTGCCACCTCTTCACATCCTGCTGTGCATTGACATGCAGGCGTCGTCATTGTACCGGCTACGTTTAACCCATCATTCACTCCCTGCCCCCTTTCCGTCACTCCATCACTCATTTAACCCCCGTCAATCCATTCACTTATCCCCACACTTCCACCTCTCTTTTGCCCCCCCTTTTCTCATTTCCATCCTTTCATTCATTTCCATCCATCAGACCGAATCATTTATCTCCATTTGAGGTGATGGAAAGTTCAACCCCTAATCTCCGCTCGGTGCGTCCCTCTCTGCCTCTGCCTGATCTTTATTCTGTGACGTCCTCAACATTTCACCTTTTTGGTCCTTTACAGCCGTGCTGAATATCTTGGCGCTGTCCTTTAGCACCGTTCACCCCCCCCACCACTACCACCACCACCACACTTCTCCCAGTGTTCCCAGCTGTGCACCATCAAGGCAGCGGTGCTCTGTTTTATTGATGTTGCTTCGTAAACCAACCTTGACGGCTACATAGTCACCACCCCCGAATGTTAAAACCGCTGAAGGGTGAAGAGAATTGTATAACTTGTGTCTACAGAGCAATGTTTCACTTCTAATAGTGGGAATACTCATTGGCCCATGAGGAACCGACCCAAGCGTTGCACCAAGAAAAACCTTTGGCAGACATATTTTTCATTTTACCCAATTAGATTTGTATGCGATTGGCCAAAGCCATGTTGAAGAGACCATGGTCTTGCATGAAGAGCCATGACACTGCGTTACAATGCAAAGGAAACGCACGCTTTCATATTTTGTCACTGCATTCAACAGCTTTGCTCACTGAATGCTTTTTGGTTTCGTTGACGGCAGCTTCACGCTTGGTGTTGTGGAAATCTGCTACATGATTATATAGTGTGCCTCTGCAAGGATGCAGAAACGATGAAGATGAAAGCCATACACAGGGGGCTCCATACAGGCTTTCACTTGTTCAGTGGGCTTAAGTGAGGGCTTGCACTTTGGCTGGCTGCGACTACATCCTTCTGCTGCCTGGGTTAGACTCCCTTGCAAAAGAGATTGTGAATGTCAGTGTGATTATTATTGGTAAAAAAAAATCAAAGGTTAAAGTGGGAAACTGGGAAGTGGGAAGCGATTTCTCACTGCTGGAGAGCACAGATGAGCACAGGATGGAAACCAAAACAAAGGCGCTTCGAGGCCTCGCTCACCTCCTCAGGCTCCTCTCATCTTCATCACCACCCCGGTCGCTCGTCTTGAGCGCAAACCAACAAACACCCACTGACGAGGAAAGGAAAATGCCAAATGAAAATGTGAGTGCATCACACTGCAGGCGTTTGAATGTGGAGTGAACAAGCTGGATATGCTGAAGTTCACCAACACTGTGCTGGATAATATCATTAGGTGGTCACACAGGTTAAATCCAGAGGGTTGCCTTCACGCAGCGGTTCAGTCCACTTCCTTGTGGTGTTGTTTGTGTTTTCATGACATTTTTGCGATATTCCTCTATGTGGATATGTCTGGAACCCCCCCCCCCCGCCCCCCCATAAGAGCGTCAAAAGCTTTCAGCCATATTTGAGAGGTTTTTCCAAGACGAGCTGTTTCCATCACCAGTTTTTATTGCCATATTTAGATTTTGTGCTATTCTAGGGGTGATGGAAACGCAGCTACTGTTTATAGGGGCGGTGGGGCAACTGTCCTAATGGACAGGAGGAGGTGAAGACTTTCATACGTTAACATAGACGCATTCCCGGTCCGACTTTGAGAGCGTCTCATCAAACACCCTCCCCCAATTTCCACTCCTTTCTGTCCTCTTGTTGACACACATTTTGTTTTTGTTTGTTTGTTTTTTTACCTTGATTGCCTTTTTAACTTTATATATGGCAATGATGAAAATCACTCATTGCCTCTGTGAATATTTATGTATATATATTTTTTTTTAAAGTTCCTTGGGTGAAGACGAGAAAGTGTTGCCCATTAGTAAACCATTTCCCTGAAGCCATCCCTGCGCTCTTCTCACTGTTAACCTTTGCTGCACAAACATGTTCTTGGCTAACTGTTGCTTGCATCTTTTCATCGTCGAGCTGCCACTTTTAAAATAATCAACACTGCCCCCACAGCTCGTCACAGCTGTGGGGGCTCTCTGCGTGCACGCTTCTGTTTTTGCGCGACAAGTTGTTTCCCGTACGATGGGAAATGAGTTGTGCCAGGCGAGGAGGTACAGGTGTGCTGCCCATTAAAGATTCATAACCTCAGGGCACGGGCGCCTGGAAAATACAAGTATGCTAGATATTTGGATGAATGAAGTGATGCTCATTAATACAGACGACAAACACAGTGGTTGGAGAATTCACACTGGTCAATGAATTAAACATGTGCCTATATTATGCCTATGGAATTTTAAAAAAGAAATACCATTACAAATTAGCGTGTATTCAACAAAGAGTTGGTATTGATTGCAGTGAATTAATTTACTGATTTGAATAATTTCTTTTCAAATTAGAACAGGCTGAAGGGTGAATGAATACATGAATGTTCATGTGTGTGTGTGTGTGTGGAAGGAACATTCTGGAAACCCCCAATCCTGATGGACACCTGATTGCATTGTCTGGTAAATAAATGCCCATCCTGTCCAGTCATAACTGCATAACACGGATACAAAATTACACAAATCATGTGCAAAAAAAGTATTGTATATGTATACATTGAATCGTGTGTGTGTGTGTGTGTGTGTGTGTGTGTGTGTGTGTGTGTGCCCCTTCTCTTCCCTTCCATTATTTTTTTTGTGGAAAACGGTAAAATATTCCACTGCACATTAATGTGATAATGTTGGGATGGAATCTCTGATTAGATGTCACGCATGCATCGCGTTCCCTTCCTGTGTTTCCAGATCTTAAAATAAGCACCGTTGCATGGGTGGTGTGTTTACATTAGAATGCATATCAAATAAAGGCCACTCGTTTTTCAAAGTCTATGAACAGAATCCTTATGTCCAAATTTGTTTTAAAAAATAAATGTCATTATTATTATTATTATTATTAGTTTTATCTCAAGGGTCTCAATTATTGTAGAAGAGTCAGACTTATGCGAAACTGCCATATGAAGGTGGATCTATAACAACAGTCAAGTGGGAAAGATAAACGGGAATTGACGGCCTGTCAAGCACTCGCTGGAGGTGGGAGGGGTTCATAAGCTTTTAGTATATGTAGTATATAAATAACATCTTCAGGACACGTTGCCCACTCGCTGGAGATTTCCTTGGGCTGTCACTTCTTTTGACTGGAGACTTTATATTTGCTCGTCCTTGTCACTGTGACTGACAAAGCTTTTCTTTACCGGAATCATGATGTTTGACAGTGGCAATTACAACCTGCTAAGACTGTGGTTGCCGTCCAGCTCAGCAGCCAAAAGTATCCATCTGTTGCTTTGACACGCAGCAATAGTTGGAAACGATCACGAGTTATCTCGCTCATACTGGCAGCCCGTCGCGCAGTCGTCGTCGTCGTCGTCTAAGCCCGCTGTCTGAGAAGACGACTTCGAAGAAAGCAGATCCCCACGACCTGCCGGAGTCGGTCCCAGCTTTCATTGGTTGGTCAAGTGGCCACATCGAAAGACAGAAGTCGTGCACATTCACATCCTCACCTACTGTATGGGCAACCTGGAGTTTCCAATCACAGCTACTGTTGGCAACATTGTCTACACCTCTGTGTGCAGGTTTTGAAACCCATGCATCTGATTGCAGACACATGGAGGTGTTAATTGTTCATCATAGCCTATTTGATTGCGCTTCAATAATCCCTTCCCAACATCACCGCTGAGTGTTGCCAATGGACCAGCGAGAGTAGAAGTGTGCGTTCGCCAGCCAAGGTTGACGCGCTCCAGTCGCTCTCTGTACATCTGAGCGGTGGGAACTGGTGCGGTCCACGTTGGGGTGTGTGTGTGTGTGTGTGCACCTTTCGTACACGAGGCCCCCGGGTGAGTTGCTCATCCAAACCAGATGCCTCCCCGTCACTCTAAATGAGTGTGGTCACCAACGCATAAAAATGCAGAAGCACACTGGATTGATTGAAGGATCACCCAGCAGCGTCCTCAAGGCGTGAATCTAATCGTATCAATAAATCCATACAAAACAAGGGGGCGTTGACTCTGTGCATGTCAAGCAGTAGCTTACAGACACTGTAAAAAAAAAAAGAAAAAAAAAGTCTAACATGTATAATATATGGTTGAGACTCTGCAGAGGTCTTTATTTTTATATGCACACTCCTGAGGCAGCATTGCCTCCTGTGTGTGTGTGTGTGTGTGTGTGTGTGTGTGTGTGTGTCACTGTCTTGCTGATCTGTGCAGTATGTTTACTGACCACGGTCTCAGAAGCGCTGATCACTCGACACATGCAGCCCGACCACACAACACGCACTCGCACACCAGCACGAATTCTCCGCCGGTGCGCTGCAAACCACAGCTCTTCTCTCTTCTGCTTCAGAGTTGCTCCACAGCGCCAGCGCCTGGTGGAGGATTTATGCCACTGCCGTGCTTGAACTACAGGAAAAATTGTCTCGCGCGCTTTTTTTTTTTTTTTTTTTTTTACCAAAACCAAGGACAATTGTTGTTGTTGTGTTTGTGTTGTTGGTTCATGTTGGAGTTGGAAAACCCCCTTTAAAAAAAACAAAACACCATTCAGGAAGATTTATTCTACAAACAAGATGGCTACAACTGTTAACGTTCACACTGGTGGTCCACGTACTTCAAGCTGGCGACGGGTGAAAATGACGTTAATAGTCGACAACGTTCATCATTGCTGAATCCCAGTGTTGACATGGAGAACAAGGCGGCCAGGCATTCATGAGGAAGTTCTTTGACTCATGGAATGTGATCAGAGTGAACCCTCCTGTCACAAACATCGCCATTTGGGGGTGATTTGGTGTCCTGGATCCAGATTCAGCATTTCCAAACGTCTTCTTTCACCCGTATGTCTTCATCATGTTGGTGGCGGTGCTCAACTGTGCGAACCTGCAGTGGATTTATTGTTTTTAGCTAATCTGTCGCAGACCACATTACTCAATTCTGACGTCTTAATTGGATTGGGTCAGCGCATAATGACAGTTATGAGTTACAACCTCAAGTGAATACAAGCCAGACACTTTAGTTTTTTTGCTGTCGATGCATTGTACTACATTGTTGGAGTCGTTTTCCTTGCACTGCGATTGCTGACTATCGATGTCATCCCTCTGTGAGTGCATGGAAGCATCGAGTCCCATGAATTCTGGCTAGTTGAATGACGGCAGACTGAGACCTTTCCTATCGTCAGCTGACCAGTGATTGGGCAAACAGGCAAAGTGGCAGATTGTGATGTGGAGGAGGTGAAGGTGAACTGTGAGAACAGAAGTTTACATTGCTAACTTCAGCCATTTACCTTTCAGGATGCTCCGTATTTGTTCTTGGATCACAGATGCAATCTAATGAATTGAAGTGTAAACAATTGTGTTTGGATGGTAAGCATTATAGATCGCAACCTAAATTTAGATGTAAACACACACCTCATTTGTACCTGTCAATGTGACATTTAAAGCACATACACACACACACACACACACGCACACAAGGCCTGTAAATAATTGAAATCATCAATCTTTAATTCTGTAAGTTAAAACCTTACTTAGAGTCTATAGCACAAGAGCGCTCTTTAATTCACCGCCTCTCAATGAAAACACTGCTGTCCAGATGTAAAGGTGGAGGAACCCTGGTAAAACTACAGAGAAGCATCCATCACCTTATAAGAGGAGGACAAATGGGATTTTTTTTTTTTTCTGGGGTGGGACAGGGATTTGACCTCTTGACCTCCACAGATTTTTTTTTTTTTTTTTTTTAATGTGGCTTTTATGAAATGGAGGACCATTAATTAACAAATGAACAATGTTTTTCATAACTTAAGTCATAATCAATGGAGAAGTCACTTAATATACTATATCATATATATATATATATATACTTAGGGCTAAGACATGAGTGAAGGTTGGGGCCAGTGTGGTAATAGTGGGAATACATATGTGTTATTTAGCTGGATATGTCATAGTTCAGTTAATTTAAAGCTAGACCTAAGATCTTTTTTTTACATATTTTTTTTCTCTCTCCATTTATAATTTTTTGTGTCTTTCCTTTTAGCCAAGCAGTCAAAGCAGACGAGCGCCCCCTGGAGTCCGGAGCAGCTCCAGAGTTTTTCCTGGCTGCTGTGGCACCTCGCTTGCTCTTGAGGCATCGCTTTTCTTTCTCTTTGATTGTGCGAAAGCACTTTGAGATGCCCGCGGTTGTGATGTATCGCTCTGCAAATCCAAGTCGGTTGATTGATGACGGGTGAGGAAGAACGTCGATAACGTTTTCGCCCAGGATTTTCGCTACGTCATTTTCGCTCCATCCTAATAGCGTGAGCGGCGCCGTCGTAGCATCAGGCGTAGCGCTCGTTATGGTCGCTGAGCCATTTTGCTCCTTGACCTCAAACTATACGAGGGCCCCAGCGTTTAAACCATTAACCTTTTAATACCCTCAGTGTGCCTCCGTAACATCCTGTCGCCTTTCACGAGCGCACGTCGCGGCGGCGGCGGCAGTGGCGGCACGTCTGCGAGGCCTCATTAGGAATGCCGGGGGCCATCGCAGCCACTTCACCTGCTCGCACCAACTTCTGCTGATTAGCCGGCAACCCGGCTGTTGCGCGCTGAAAATTGTGCACAGCCAAACTCGTTTAATGAAGACAATTTTCCGCAAGGCGTGGTTGATTAATAATGCAAAGGAATTAAAAATGTAAGACGCTAATAGGCAGCGAGGACGGGTGTCTTTGCGTGAAGGAACCAGAGGACACGGCTAATAAGAAAGTAAAGTAACCTGCTGAGAAACAGTTTGAAAAGTTGACGGCTCTTGTTTCACTCGGTCCTCTTTGCTGTGAGGAAAGACAATCGATATTTAACCGCCTTGAAAAGCTCAGTCTGATGGATTTTGGTATTTATTTTTTGTGGTTAAAAAAAAATAAAACAAAGAACTAAAACAAAGAACTTCCTTTTCCCTCTTTGTCAGAGGTTCTCTTTTCACCCTCTGTTTTCCCGGTTTTAAAATATGTCTTTCAAGTTTCACTTTTAAAAGGATGTTTTGCACTTGTAATATTTCAAGAATTCATCTTTTCTAGCGTTGTTTTCAACGATCTGACTCTGACTTTCAGCTGTGGGACATTTGAATTTCCCCGGGAGGAGGATTAATAAAGTTTTTCAATCCAGACAATTCTGGGAATGGAATTTAATATTTGATCACAGATATCTGAAAGAATACGATCAGCATTGAAACTCTGTCTCCAATGCGTTTGCTATTTATTCCTTGTAAGTATGAATCTATGTTCCATAATGCATCTGCCAAAAAGAAAGAGACTCCATTGGGAATAATAGAGACAGCCAACAAGTGGAGGCCTAGTAGGCGGTGGGATGGTGAAACTGGAGACTGAAGGCACTGCAGAGCAGCAGGGTTGTTGGCCTGTCGGTAGTTTGCAGGTCCGGTTCTGCACATGTAGGCTCGTGTTCACCTGCGGCCTTCTGTCAACGTTCCTTTGCTCCGTTTAACGTCCACACAAAGACGACTGGCTGAATGAAAGGACGGAGAGTGAAACTGTCTGACACGTGATGCTGAAAATGATTGAACTGCGAAAAAAAAATTAAGGAATTCAGATTCAACTTCAGTACAGTTGACTAGCGCCTCTGGGTGGCAGTCAGTTGTCCTGAAGAATGACCAAAGCACAGCGGAGTGGAGTGGAGTGGTGCTGAAAGTGTGCAACAGAAAGCACCATTAGTAAATGTGTTTTGGACCAGTCACTGCACAAAGACACAAGCACATATCTATACACACACAAACTGTATCTCACCAGACTGCACACACACACACACACACACACACACACACACACACACTCTCTCTCTAATCAGTAATCCCCTCCTCTCCCGGAGCGCCGTCTATCTCTTGGACACAGAGATTACAGCAGGTCCATTTGTCCTCTGTGCTGAGCGTCCTTGCACTTGGCTACTTACAGGTTGTACCTTAAATGAACTACATGCGAGTAGTCTCAACGGCCTCGTGTCTTTCCTTCTTTAAGCATCTGTAGACAACATGGAATACATTCAGTGCACTTGCGTGAGTCACTCTGGCAGCAGTCATTTTCCTGAAATCGACTTCAGCAAATTCAAAAGAACTAAAAAGAAAAAAACAAAACAAAAGGTTAGTCAACTATTAGAAGAAATGCAACGTCTCTAACAGCTACATGGTTCGGGCCTTGAAGGTTTCTCACTGATGACCTCCGTCTGTGTGTGAATTCACAAAGCAGCCGAGGGAACCCCGGACGTTTGAAACAAGTGAATGGATGAGTTGCCAGAGTGGCCGTCAGTGAGTCCAAGTCCACTCTGTGTGCGCATGCATTCTTGTCACGAGTAGGCAAAGTGCAGCGGTCAATGCTAGACGGGAGTGCAAACCGCATATGTAACATAATGAGGGCCAATGAATGTTTTGCTACAGGCCAATCCATACAGCGGACCTACGGGCTATATTTTATACATGAGACTCCTGACACAGGAGCGTCTGCACCCACACAGCCCATGAAAATCACCAGGTGCAGAATGAGATATGTAAGTAAGTGGTCCTACGTACGTGTGCGTGCTATAACGTGTTTACCAGCGATGCATTGGAATATTCTAAATGCAAATGGACACGTGTGGAAAAACGAGTTGCTCTGAGTGACGCGTAACATCATTCCCCGTCTGGTAAATCGATGTTCGGTCCTCCAGTCTTGATGCAGTATGCGGATCATGCACACCCGACCGGAGTCACAGACGCCCTGCTGGAGTCTCCAAAAGGGGGCTTGTGTACCGCAAAACTTAAACAGAAAAGACAGATGAGGAGAGGGTCAGTTAGCGTTTATTAATCATTCCAGCGCACGCGGAGAGGAATTAGATGAACAGCTCATGGGGACTGAAATAAAGAGGCGAGATGGAGGAATGAAGTTGGGACTAATGGTGGCAAGCGTCACCTGACAGAAGATGCATAACCGGCTATTTGTCTTTGTCTCCAAGAGCAGCTGATCCACGATGACTTCATCCTCTCTGTTTCACTTCTCTCCTTGGGAAATGTTGTCTTTAAGTCCGTCCTGTATCTTTTTGAATACACTCCTGTCAACAGTACTGGGCCAAAGCAACCTGGCTTAGGGAATTTTGTTGAGTCCATTGGAAACACGGGAAGAAGTAAGGTGTAGATGACATTGTGTTTTCAGAAAGTGGAAAGCATAAATGTGTCCTCGTTGGTGGAAGTTAAATAACTGTGTTTTTGTTTTTACAAAACATTTAAGTAGGGCTTAAAATTATATTAACACCGCTGACTTGTATGAAAACACTGTCCTAGCAGTGAATATGTAGACGCTGAAATGATCAGTTGTGTCACAAAGCTGTTTATTATTAGACAAGAATATCCACTCAACTTAAGTCCACACAAAGCACAAAACCGCAACAGCTGAATTCAGCCAACGTTAACATGCTAGCATGCGCTAATATCGCCCAAAGAAGCTAAACTTAAAAGGCAGAATCGCTGCCAGTGAACGCAAAAAACACAAGCAGAACATGGAGTTAGCGGCGGTGGCTAACAGTTTATCTACACGTTTATCCATGCATTCCCTCCTGCACAGCACTGCAAATTTGAGGCTTTGCAGAAACATTTTCTTCTGGAACGTTTCCAGTATTTTCGACTGTAAACATGGAGGAACCCGGCGTGATGGCAGCGTAAAGCCAAACTTTCCAAGACACCGAGGCTGGTCAGAAAGTCGGAATTCTCCTGGTTCCACAGCAGCACCAACCAAAGGCTTTGAGAAACACATTTGTCCATATACAGGACACCGCAGTGCATTGTAATATACGCTGCCAGGAGTTCCCTTTGCTGCTTTTGGGATAATTCTGTGCAGTTATTCATAAGTCATGAATAACGCCATTAGAAACGCCACAGGCTAAGGGGATTAGTAAAATCTGCGCTTGTGTATGTAAATGCGCTGCTGCCTGGGTGCTGGTATGGAGATTGCTTCAGGTGCCGTTGAGTCGTCTGCTGCAGCTTCAGCAGAAGAAACGGCTGCATCGATGCAAAAGCAGACGTTAAAGGTCCAGTGTGTGTGTGTGTGTGTCCAACGTTACATAGCACCTACATACAATGGGTATTGTGTAGGTTTGGGTTGTCGTGCTCCTCCCCACTGCCACTACTGGGACGTCACAGTGCCGATTGAAATCTTCAATTGCACCTTCAGATCCGTGTGATGTCGTCTTTTCCAGCAACTCCTGGCTCACCTTCACATCAACTTTGTTCTCAGCTCACAGCAGGAGCTCTTTGACCTCACTGTCTCCCCATTTTGCTGTGACTCCTCTCTTCATGTACACACGTCGCCTTCAGCTCAATGTCGGGCAGGTTTGCCACTGCCTCCTCGGTCTTTTGTTCTGCAGTTTAAAGGCTCGACTTTGCAGCTCCCATGCATGTCTCGAGTTGCCACCCTCAAAGCTGGAAAATAAAGGCACCGCCTCACCCACATATGCAGGGTGGTATTACCGTTCACAGGCTGCTTGAAGTGTTTCTTTAACCATATTTGTCACTTTCGAGTGAGAAACTCCAACACTCAAGTTTTCCATCGTAAAATAAAATAAAAGTCATAAAACAAAACAATCAAAGATTGCGTAAATATATAGTGATGTGAACAATGTCGCCAATAGTTTATAGCAGGGGTCCCCAAACTACGACCCGCGGGCCACATCCAGCCCGCTGCGTGTCTCTGTCCAGCCCGCATGCATGAAGGCAGTCATAATATCCCCCCCCCCCGCCACGTAACTTTGCCGACACGTTAGCGTAGCGCGACAGCGATAGCACGCTCCCGCTCCCGTTTACCCCGCTCAACAAAGACGTTAGTGCTATTTCCAACCACCCCCCCCCCCCCACACCCACACCCACACACACACACACACACCCCCGTCAACGAACCGTGGCCCGCCGACATGATGCAGTTCCGTCATGTGTGGCCCATTGCTAAAAAGGTTTGGAGACCACTGGTTTAGAGTGTCGAAGGCAGTTGGGTTCAGACAAGGAACAGATGAAGTGTCTGTTATATATGTTAATAACGTCCTGAGGCTTGTGAGTTACAGTACAGTTGGAGTACCAAACTCTCGAAAGGAGCTGCACGTCAGAAAATCACTGCCTGGCTCTTCCAGACCAATCATTGTGATTTTGTGACAGAAGCGTTGCTGAAACAACAATTTCCTCAGATTAGCATTGTCAGCCCTGCATTGGAACGCTCCCGTGCACTTTACAACGGGCGAGCCAAGGCGGGCCTCTGATGCGTTTCATCTCCCCTGCAGGATAACGGCGGCGACGCCAAGAGGATCCCGCTTTGCGTCGGTTTTCAACGCGCTCATTTATTTCCAACGCGCTAAGTCTCCTTATCGGAACCTTTAGCGATTAATATTCACGAGAGCCGTGTAAGCACTTTGTTCCATGGGTAGACTCCCTGACCACGCTCCGTGCCACTGCTTATATGCATTAGACTAGACGTTAGGAGGGGTTAAGATGCAAATAGTTGCCTTAATCTTTCGGGGGCAGAATAAGCTCACTTGACGTAGCCGGAGCGAGCCGATGCCGCGTTCTGTCAAAGCTTCGACACTGTCATCAGTATGCAAAGCTCAGCTGTGGTGGCATTTAAAAAGACATCATGACATTCTCATAGAAGCTGTGCTGCGCTACAATACGCACGAGTAACTTTGCGAGCGAGCGCGCGTGTGTGTGTACAGTAGCCCGTGCACGCGGCACAAGCGGCATAATCTGGTGCAATCTAATCTGCATGAACGGTGATGAACCAAATGGAGGCTAATGACTCAGACTCATTGGTCCTCCTTGCAGGTCTTAAAGCGACGGAGCCCGTGCTGCCTAATTCACGTGTTTTCCATGCCAAGTCAGCTCTGCAGAGGAAGCAGATGAATGTAAATCCATGCCTATAGATTATCCATTCTCCTCGCACAAAGGCCCGCCTGCCACAATCCCCCATTCACCTTCTTCATATCCCGGCCCTTCATATGGATTTCAGCAGTCAAATCGTATTATGTCGAGAGAAAAACCCCCCGGTGGCTCGCGGGGCAAAGACGAGCACTGCGCACTTGCAGTTTTTTTTTTTTTTTTTTTTTGTTCCTGACACGTCGCCCCATGAGCCGCCACTCGCCTTGAACCACAGGCAGAACTTGTTTTTCAAGCGAGGGTTTAAATCCGACACTGACTATTCATTCTCTTTGCTCAAATCTCATTATGACAGCCCTCCAAAGGTTTTTGCATCATTTATCACTGGTCTTTGAGGAAGAAGTTCTGGGATGCAAACCAGGGGTTCAAATACGGGTCAAGATGTCAAGCAGCTCCAATACAAGGCCGGTTGAGTGAGGCGGTTTCTCTCTTGGTTTCAAATTAGGGACAGGCATACTTATTGAATTATGATCTGAATAAGCTCAATAGTTTGATTCATGCTCCTTGGCAGTGATTTATGTGACTGGGAAGTCGGAACAGACAATGGAAGGAGAGATGCACTGAGAGACATCAGTCGAGTGTACATTACATACATGATGTCTGAGCAGATGCCATCGCTGTTTTTGTCGGTCCTCATTTTGGGTTTTTTCCTGCATGGATTTCCATCCCATAGGCTCGGGAGGCGATGCCAAGCCTCTCAACTGGGCTGGCAAGTTCTGACGACCACGCCGGCCAATCACAGTTGTCGCACGTCAAGCGAGACGCAAAGTCTTCTTCATGTCCAAGCAAAGCTAAAGTGCCCGTTCTTCCCAGCCAGTGGGAAGGGGATGGAGAGCACTTCATTAGGGCGGCAGGATGCATTAGTGAATCTGCAGGCCCTAATTTAGACGGTGGCGACACACAAGCGACCTGCTGTCGTCTCCGTCTTCATTAAAACACATGCAAATGACACCAAACTGTGGCAGAGCGAGCGAGTGCCACGCGCTCCAGACTGGCCTGTTGTTTATTTGATACTCTGCTGTTTGTGCGTGGGAGGCATAATTGGATTGGATTGGACGCCGCGGTCATTGCTTTTTTTCACCCAACTTCACTGCATTAAAAGTGCCGACCCATGTTTTATTCATGAAATGCATAATGAAGCGTACGGTGTCACTTTTTGGGTTATGATGTGAACGCTTGTGACGGGAGAAACAGTGGAATTAGCAACGGATTGGCGAGTTTGCGCGAACGACTTGATCAACATTTTCATTATTTCTGTCGCAGCTCGTCAAAGGGCGTCCGCGTTAAGTCAGAGCCACGCGGCCCGCAGCACCCAATGCGCCTCACAGAAATCCAATTTGTTGAACTGTCATTGCAGCGCGTGACTGAGGAGCTCCACTGATGGGCATCTTTAGTAAACAGGAAGTCGGACAGATTGCCCCAACAAAAATGTAACCATAAAAAAATCCGAAAAGGAGTTCCGCCTGTTCTTGTCAACGTCAGCGTCAATCAATCGATAAGTAGCATTGACGGTACATTAGTTTGAAGCACAGTGCTCTCAATGACATCAAGTCATGAATAAAAATATAAAAATATAATAAAAATAGAGTCCCTCGAGTCATCTTTGGGGGACACCAATGACATTCCCATGGAGATCAGAGTCCTATGTCAATGAATGGGAGTTCAACCATACCAACCCTTTGAAGTGTCAACCGTGTACAAAAACATTTGGTGAGTTTTTTTTGGTTTGGGGGAGAACTTAGACTTCAGACCTCAGGGAAATTCAAATCTTCAAACTTGATAAAGAGGTCAGAATAAAACACACTAGACCACAGGTAGCAGTCTTGACTCGTGGACTCTGGTCTGAATACTTCATTACTCCACCAGGTTTGAATGTCTGTTATCAGCCCAGTTATTTGCTTTGGCCATTGAGCCATTGAAACTCGACAGCTGTGTCACAAAATAACCGCATACGCAGACAACGTTCTAATGTTTCTGACCAACCCTGAAGCGATTGCGTGATAACAAAACAAATTATTTATTTTGAGCACTTTGATTCACGCTTAATATATATAATATCTGGACAGAGTGACTTCACTTCATCTTTTTAGAAGAAAACACAAAACATATGATATGGATTGCTTTGCTTACTTTTAATCAAAAGTGCAATTGCTTTGGGTATTTTTGCCCAGAGGCAATATTGTACTCATGGTTTAAGTGTACGCAACGATAAAAAGGTAAACAGATGTAAATGTGTTTGATGAGGGATGAAAGCAATATTGAAATGAAAAGCAGGTATAGTGACATCTGAGCAAAACATTTGTCGCGAGTTAGTTCTCTGATGCATTCCTTTTTTGTCTCCATTGTCTCTGCAAAGAAAGCGAACCTTCATCAAGGAATGGCGGTTTTCTGATGGTGGACACACTACATGACTATAAAAATACATCATTGTACTGTACTCTAATATGGATGTCTTTACTTCTGGGCGGCTCAGAGCTCAATCTGTCATTTCATTCTTTTATTTGGCCTCAACATTAACAGTATGACTGCCTTTTTTTTTTTTTATCTGTCTGCACTTTTAAGGATGTAAGAATTACTATGTAAATCTGTCACTTTGTTTAGTAAATTTGGATCAGATTGGCCCCGCCCCCCCACAAAGACAACCGCTGAATCCGACATTTTCCACCCATTGAATCGAAATCAGACTGGCACCAGATATCCCATTATGAAGTGCTTGCCATGTATTGGATACCCCACTGGTAAAACGCAAAGGAAATGTAAATGTATGCGACATAGTAAAGGGTTGAGTGAAAGTCTGGACGGCCCTTTCACTCTGTGTAAATGCTGCGGTTCAATCCGTCATCTGATTGCAGCCTGACAGACGGGGGGGAGGGGGTGGTGGGGGGGAGCTCGGTCTTCCCAGAAAAGCACATTTTCATTTCAATCTGGTGTCTGCATGGAGAACGTCCGTGTCGCTCACTCCCATCTTAATCCCTCGGCTTCTTCTCCTTCAAGACCGTGACAGATGCTCCGCACAGAAGAGAACGAGTCCAGTCATTTTCTATTTGTTGGTTTTATCCCTGATCCCTCTCCTCAAAAATCCCTGTCAATCTGAGAACATGCAGAAGGCCCAGATGTGAAAGATGTTGACGGTTAAAGGTACATTTTGGTTGTCGGGACTCTGGAGTTCTGATTACTTCCACCCAGCCCAGTAGTTCCGCTAACATTCAGGATGCTTTTATTCTTCTTGTGCCACAATTTGTATGCAGCATTCATAGAAAAAGCAAAAGTTTCTGAAAAACCGCAGCCATATGCCTGCAATGTTTGTTCTGTAAAACACTGCGGTAGCGCCACCATAGCCCGTTAATTGCTAACAGACTGTCCTGCTAATCTAGAGGCTATTAGTGGAACTGGTGATTTGCAGGTTTAACGTTATAGGGTTGGACAAGCTGTGATGAAGACATTAGCCAACAATGCGACGCAACCAACTGCGCTTCACAAAGTTTGAAAGGCATTTTTCTGCACTTTTTGTCAAATTAAATGAACTTTCTTCATCTACTTCTTCTTCTTCTTCCTCATCCTCCTCCTGTGGTTAGAAATGCCTTTTTGCTTTGATCACAACTAAAATGACAAGTGGAGATGATGCACTGCAAAAGTTCTATCAGTGAATTGATGGACTTTTAATCACAACTTGTTGAATGTGCATCTTTCACGTTATGACAACTCGGTTATTGACGACAAACTGATGTTTTTTTCAGAATGAAAGTGAAAGAGAGAAAACAAAAAGTATTAGGAGGAAAGTATGAGGAGGCACTCAAGGTGTGTGTGTGTGTGTGTGTGTGTGTGTGTGTGTGTGTGTGTGTGTATGTGTGTGTGTGTGTGTGTGTGTGTGTGGCTGTGCATGGTGCATGCCAACTGTCTTCCCCAGCAATAATGGGCCAAGCTGGCAGCCTGCTGGCAGTCTGACATCTGACAGAAAACAATGCATATTCATCTTTCCCCTTTACAAACCCAGACACACACACACACACACACACACACACAGACCCAGACGAGGAGGCACACAAAGTGGCTCCCTGTGGCTCAGCTGCCACCAGGCCGTATGGACGATTAGTCAAGGCCGCAGCCTTCACCTTTACGCTCCTCTTTTCCTTTTCCCCGCCCTCCTTCTTTAAAAGTTTCCTTCCCTCCTCCTCCTCCTCTTCCTCTTCCTCCTCCTCCTCCTCCTCCTCCTCCGACCTGTTTTTTCCCGTCCCTCAAACTCTGCGGCTGTTTACTTCCTGCGAGCCTTTTGCCTTTCAAGCTGCTCCTCTGTCGCCTTTTATCTCTCGTCTTCGTCGCCGGCTCGCTGCTGTTCAAACGTCGGCGTTCAATATTATTCCGTCGTGTTCGATTCTGCGCCCCGGTGTCTCCTGGCAGCTCGTCAACCTCGCACGGCCCTCACTTTTTTTTTTTTTTGTTAAGACGTTTCCTTTGTTGAGTTCAGTTGGAACAGGAATAGTTTTTGAGGCCAGCCCTTGAAATCATGGCGTGGGGCATCGTGCAAAAAGGAGAGCGAAATGACATCGTCTGTATTTATTTATTGTTGTTTTTTTTGTTGTTGTTGTTGTTGTCAGATTGCAGATTTTGGAACTCTTGTAAGAACTGTGTGTGTGTGTGTGTGTGTGTTTGTGATTGTTGAATTTCATTTAGTCTCAGGACTGAACAAAACCCTCTGCAGTGCCCGAGGCTGTGAGAGAAGTCGTACTCGCAACCTTTTTTTATTTTTGCAAAATGATCAACAAATCAATTGTTTCAGTAGTGGAAAACCGTGCATTCCGGAAGCTGCGCTTTCTCTTAAGTGGAGAAATTGAATCTGTACTTTTACACAACCAGAGCTCCTCCCTAACACGTTTTTAATCACCTTATATCTGACACTTATGAAAAGTGCGTGTTGTCCCTTTTAATGTTGGCGCACGACTCGTGTGGAACGCTCAGTCGTTGATGAAACGCAGTTTCGGACGTCGGGAAGAAACGGCTTGGACGCAACCACCCACTGCAACGCTGCCAAACTCATCAACACAACCAGCAGGGTGCACACAATCGCAACGCACACACTTGTTGACTAAACAAGCAGAGTCTTAATGGCTCTTCTATGATTCATGTCATAAATTTCCATTGGAAAACAATAAGGCAACCCATGAAAGTCGAATTTCTTCTTTGGGACTTTTTTTTCCCACTTTATTTTTCTTTCTTTCTAAGTCTTTATTTTTCTTTAAAAAAAAAAATGAAATCTTTATTTTTTTTTTCCCGCTCGGTGGCGAAAGCAGCGAGAGGCTTCTGCCAAGTCGCTTAGGGGAAACAAATCAGTAAAATCAGTGTTGCAGGTAAGGCAGTGGGCATAGCGGGGACAAAAAAAAACAAACTACAGAAATGATGAAAGACCAAACACCTGAGACCGGAGCGAGCGAGCGGTTTGTGGCCGTGTGGCAGAACTGCCTGGGTGAACCAGCCGCACTGCGGCAAACTCCAAAGGGCCGGCGGACGGCACCACAGAAGGGCGGTGGTCCGGGCGACACCTGCCTCCCTGACCCCTCTGATCCACCCTCCCCTCCCCCCCCGCCCCCCGTCTCTCCTCAGCCGCCCGGCTCCTTTTAATTAATGAATAAGGCAGCCGCTGCGTAGCTGTAGCTGTCAGTGTGTGTGTTCGCCCCTCATCGGGTTTCACTCCCCCACCCCCACCCCCCCCCCCCCACCCCCCCGGGCTCTGGTTTCCCACCGAGGCCGTCCAGCGGAGACAACAATCCCCCATCAATATTTAAAATGCTTTCTAATTAAGCCGGGCCTGCACCCCCGGAGCTCACGGGCAGGTGAAACCGAAGGCGTCTCCGGCGATCCGCCCCTGCCTCCACCTTCCCATTGACTTTCCATCAACACGGAAACAATGGCGTCAACAAATTGCTGCTGCTGCCGCCGGTGGTGGCGGTGGTGGTGGTGGAGGGGGGGTGGGGGGGGGTGTCTGAACGGACACGCTGCAAGTAAAACATTGTTCATCGAATGGCGGGTTAAATATTTATGGCCTCCTTGAGCCGCCTGCACAATGCGACCGTGTTGATGGAAGACACGGGGTGTGTGTGTGTGTGTGTGTGTGTGTGTGTGTGTGTGTGTGTGTGTGTGTGTGTGTGTGTGTGTGTGTGCGTGTGGCCGGTTTGAAAAAAGGTTGCTAATTAATACGCCATTGGTAAGTATTGCTTTCCATAAATACGGATGTAATAAGGAAAAATAACGGTATTTTAAACACGCAAATCAAAGCACGATTAATCACAGTTAACTATGGAAATTCAGAAAATCCATCTCTTGCCCTACCTTTCACGTATTCATCTTCATCTTGCTTGTGGTTTCAGAACAGTGAGTTGAGGACAGTGAGGATCTCAGCTGTCTGACTGCTTCTGTGTGAGTGTATCTCAACGACAGAGACTCTGACCGTTTCTCTGCCCTTAAAAAAAAATGTGGTTAAAGGAAGATTTTGTGTGCATTGTGCGTTTGTGTGAGCTGTTGTTTTTTTTTCTCGTTATTTTGTCTTTTTTTTTTTGGAGCGGCCAACATTGACAGATTAGTGGAACAAAAAGCTGTCAACGCATCACTTAGAAATTCATTGTTTTTGAACTGGACAGCTTAGACATGTATTATACTTTAATGGACAAGCTTAGAAATCAATTTTTTTTTTTTCCTTTCAAAAAAATTAAAGCGGCTTTGAGTACAAAGACAATGTATTTTTTTTTTTTTATTATTATTATTTATTTAATATTTTCGAGATGCGTCCTCGTGGCTGAAGGTCTTGCTTTGTATTGCAAAGACGGCGGCGCTCCGCCGGGAGCGATCTAACTTCGGGAGACGCCGACACCGGCGATCGAACGACGAGTCCATGGTTGAGAAGCCACGTCGCCCTCAGAGCTGTGCAGACACCACTCCGGCCCGAGAGGTCGAAACTCACGTCAACCACACTTCCTGTTGAAATTATTTCCAGGTTCTCGCCATTATTGGCTCGCCAGTGAGAGTGGCAGCGTGGTTTCCCTGCCTTGGCTCGACTCTCACTTCCCTCACTTCCTTCAACGCCACCCGAAAAGCCTCCGTCTGATAATTAATGTCGGGGTTTTGCTCACCTGCTCGGCGACTGGTTGTTTGATCCCACCCACCACATTATATAGGGTATCGCTGCGTGCGTGTGCGCGCGTCTTTCCGTCTGATCTCAGCCTTCGCCGTGTTAAGCAAAAAGGACGAGTCTTCAAAGCTTTGTCAGTTTTAACAGGATGTATGGGAGTTCACGCCGAGGGAAGTCACTTGAAAGGCGCTTAGTTCCACCTCATTACACACACACACACACACACACACACACACGGTCTAAATCACAGGGACCATAAAAGATACCTCTTCCCACATACGGCTAATAAGGGTGCGATTGAAGTGCTGATGCTTTACAATGGGGTGAGCCTGGTGTTTTGAACTCATGAGGGACTCCATCCGTCACGCGGCGCCGTGACAGCTTCATGATACATGCGAGGAGAACGCCTCTGTGTGTGTGTGTGTGTGTGCGTGCGTGCTCTTTGTAGTTATCTGTCAGTTGGATTGTGATTCATATCCAGTGTTTCAGCCTTCGCTCTGCTCCAGCAACCTGTTGCCTGCTTCCAGTCGGGCCACTGTTTGTGCCGCAGGGTCGGTCGTCGGCTTCCCTTCTCCTGACCGCGGCAGCTTTGTGGATGGCGCTTTCCGTTTCTTGTCAGCCTGCGTGCGGCACAACTGTCGCACTCGGCCTGGCGCTCAATTGGTGCGAGCGATCATCCGACGTGACGTTCTGAAACGGCCTCTTGTGATTTATCATTTATTGCTGTTGTTCCCGGCGGAATGTGTCAATAAACAAGCCTTTGATTCGCAATAAAAAAAAAAAAAAAAACATTACTCTGCGTCATTTCAACCACGATCAATGTGTGCATACATCCTTTTAATGCGCTGTGAATTGAAAGGCTTTCAGCAGACCTTTATTTGCACCAGCTTGTAGTTGCAAATGTTCCCCCGACAACGAGCGAGCAAGCTAACACCTTCCCGTAACACAACACATTAATGAGCTCCAGCAGCATTCTGTTGTCCTGATGCTTTCAATACCCCTCAAAATATTGCTTCACGAGTCTGCGTGTCTATACGTGTTCACTCCATCTGGTTGCTCAAGCTAAAACATTTTTCACACTCCATTTTCACACCAACACTGAAGCGTTGCAATCTGAACAGGTACAAAAAAAAAAATCCTCTTCAAAACGAATCATTCAAAGGCATCGCAGTAGACGGCGTTGAAATTTCTAGAAGAATTGAAAGTTTTGCCTGAAAGATTTTTTCACTACCTGGGCAGGTAGTGAAATTCCTTTTATTTTGAAATTCAAGACCGAGGAGGCATTTGAAATTCAGTTTTGTTTTTTTTTTAATTCAAACGTCATAAATTAAGTTCAGCGTTAGCGTTAGTCAGTCAACTGCGTTGACTTACAAAGGCAGCCTTTGTGGGAAGTTAGTCCTGAATGAATCGTTCGAAACGACAGTGTCATTTAACTTGTGAATCCATTTCTCATGTCTATGACCTCCGTGACTCTGTAGCTGCGCTTCCATGGCCTCTAGAACTGCGCAGAACCGACATGTATCCATGGATAGGGTATTAACGGTTCCTTTCAACTCAGCCCCAATGTTCCCACCAGGCTGTGATGCCAAGCTGTGAATGAAAAGAAAATCACAGCCTCACAACCAAAACAAAATGAATCACTCAGTTGCTCTCGGAGTGGGCGGAGCTAGTGTACCCTTGTGGATTTTTCCACACACTACAGTACAGGTGACTGACTCAGTGATTCAAACTCTCTTAAATTCTCTTTGGTGAGTGACTCATTTAAACTCAAGCCAATAAAAAAGACCCGAGTTTCCCTTCACTATTTCTGAGTATTTTTTTCTATATATTTTTCTTTTCATTTCTTTTCCAGGGTAAAGTTTCCACAATTTTTGATTCACGACTTGAACTACTGCGGATCACAAACACAAACTACTTCAGTGCTCTGCCTTCCTCTACAGGCAGCTGCTTAAGAGATCTTATTAAGAGACTTTGTTTGTTCATCAGTTCCTGTGTGCTGCTCTTGGTTGTGTGATTGAGGACAGAATGTCCTCCGTACCAGAACTTCAGGTGGCTTTCGATGAATTATGCATTCACTAGTCAGTTGTGAATGGCAGCTATGGACACATTTGATGGCTGAAACTGTGAATGTTTTGAGTTGGGAAAAGAAGATTTCAATAAAAAGTGAAAGAAAAGAAAAATCATAGTTTGATTGTGTTCATTATGTCTTCATTAAACCTAGAGAAGAGAACGACGCTGCTTGATTTCCCTTCAATGAAATTCTTTATTTGCTAAACATGAAATCATTTTTTTTCTCAAAAGGTTACGACTGATTTTTAATATTCTATCTTCATCCCATATTCCAGCTTGGTTGTGAGTCAGTCGTGATGATTCTAGACAGGCTTGCCTCTGGCTAGAGACACAACACATTAATAATGTGAAACAATGTAATGAATGATAACCAGTAAAATAATCAGAAGAAGTAGAAGAAGAAGAAGAAGAAGAAGAGCTTCAAGCTTCAGTAGCCAAAGTTGCACTTCTTCTAGCGTGGAATAACAGCAGATTGACTGCTTGATGGATTATACTTTTTGAATCGCCTATTTTTCAGTGCAAAGTGGCTCAAAATTCTATTAAAAAAAACAGCAAAAGCAAACAAACCCCACGGCAGCGATTCAAATGTTTTCATAAAGGAGTGCTAACTCGGTGTGCAAATGCATTCATCAGCTTGAGAAAGAAAGATGTGACCCCTCCAAAAAACTGAAGTCAGTCTTTCTGACTTAAGACTGACTTCTTCTCTCTTTTTTTTTTTTTTAACATTCTACTATGACTCAAGTGGAAATCTGAGGCTTTTTCTCCTGTATGTGCTCTGCAGTGGAAGCTTCTAAGTGTTGCAATCATCATGACATCACTCGGTTAAGCAGTGACTGCAGGATTACAACTTTATCCTGCCGTGCTGAGGGACTAAGCAGCTAAAGTTAAAGACTTTCACTTTCATCATTTTTGCTGAGATATCGGCTGCATTTCCGTCCTCCCCGAGAGCCGCGCGAAACCTAAATATCGCAATAAAAAACTTTGGTGACGGAAGCGGCGGCTCGACTTGGAAAAACCTCAAACATGGCTAAAAGGTGTTGACGCTGTTGTCTTCAGGTGGTTTTTCCACACGTACCCATATGGAGCAGGGGTGGGCAAACGTTTGGATTGGTGGGCCATAGTGGGTTTGAAAACTTGAGAGAGGGCCCTATAAAATATGTAGCTTTAATGTCCATTGAAAATGAACCAAAGCAAAGTGACGGCAAAATCTTTGAAGCCCCACTATATTTAGCTCTTTATTGAAATGACATTTAAAACACTGAAACAAATGGATAAAATACGACATTTTTATGACCTACTGACTATTAATATAATTTCTTCAAGTTCGGCGGCGGGCCGGATTAAAAAGCTTAACGGGCCTCATATGGCCCCCGGGCCGTAGTTTGCCCATGCCTGACATCAAGGAATATCGCAAAAGTGTCATGGAAAGATTTTTTTTTTTTTGACACGTCAGCGGACGTGACGTACCGAGTCATGTGACCAGTTCACTGACCAGTGAGAATGGCGCGTTATGTTTGGACGGATTCAGAAATATCGCTTTTACTTTGCGGGAAAAAAAAAAAAAAAAAAACACTGTCATGGAAACACAGCTGGCACTTCCCAATGAACTCCCAGGTGTCCTCCTGCAGTGCCCTGATTGGCTCATTGTCTCATCAACTCATTCATTTGATTTTGCACATAAGCACGTGCACACATTCGCACACATTCTCCCTTTTTCTCCTCCTGGAAGGAGAAATCAGAATGTCAGAAATCGATGGTCGGCATTGCTGCGACCGAAGGAGAGAGGGAAGCGTGGTGGAGGAGGGGAGAAGAGACGGGTCGCATTAAACATTCAGAGGTGGACGTGCGCTCGGCGTAATGGCTGCCGACGGAGCCGTCCAGCACCTG
Source organism: Nelusetta ayraudi (assembly GCF_046127955.1). NCBI lineage: Eukaryota > Metazoa > Chordata > Actinopteri > Tetraodontiformes > Monacanthidae > Nelusetta > Nelusetta ayraudi. The sequence goes on along the minus strand of NW_027466147.1, from coordinate 3,888,126 downwards.
CCAGTCTGCAGCGCTGCTGAGCCGTCACAGCCAGCAGGGACGCTGGAGGATGTCGAAAGGACGGCGGCAGTTTAAGCCGCGTGCCGAGATTTTTTTGCCAGACTGACAGGATGAAGGTCTCACCGGGATCTAGGTTTTTTTCACCCCCCCCCCCCACCCCCCCAATTCTATTCCTTTTTTTTTTATTATTTTTTTTTTTTGCGACGGCGGCGAAGTGGTAACGTGCGGGCGGACACGTTCCGAGGGAAAGACCGCCGGTTGCGGGAAGGCAGATGTAAGTTGTAGTGACAGTTGAAGACGAATCAGCCCCAGAGAAAAGCTGACGTTGGCCTTTTTTTCCCACACACACAAGTCGACGGCCAGTTTATTAGGAACACCAGTTGGAAAGTGGTTCAGGCCAAACGCTGCGAAGACGAGCCTGCAGAAGTTCAAAGGGAGGATTTTTTTTTTAGGAAGAAGGGGGGGGGGATTGGTCGGAGTCTTTCACAAACCGATCTGTTGGAGTTTTTGCACTCACACACACACACACACACACACACACACACACACACATATGCACAATGGTGTGTGGGGTTTGACGATAAATGGCCCAAGAAAGAGAAAATATCCAGTGAGCGGCAGTTGCCTTGTTGATGTCAGGGGTCAGAGGTCAGAATGAGCAGACTGGTTGGCGTTTATCAACTCTTATAAAACACACTTCTGTCAATCATCGGAAGTGAACGCACTTCCGTCGCTAGCTGTGTATCCATCACCCCTAGAATTGCCCAAAACCTAAATATGGCAATAAGAAACTGGTCATGAAAACACCTGAACTACAAAAAACCTCTCAAATAAGGCTGAAAGGATTTGGTGCTCTCATGAGGTGTGTTTTTTTTTTTTTTTTTCTGATGTATCCATATAGAAGTGTATTGCAAAAGAAAAAAGAAGATGGTAAATGTTGCCATTTACCATTTGCCACCCCCTCCTCCTCCGCTGAAACGTTCTCAGTGTGGGTGAAAATTTGTGATGGGAGTGTGGGCCCAGCAGGCTGACACGCACAAGCAAAGTCCTTCACGTGGTGTTATTCAGTTATTCAGTCTCCCCGCTGGCCAGAAACCTCTCTGCTTCGCTGTTAGAGAAACACAGTTACAGTTCTGAACTGTGTGAGAGCCACCGTAATGGTTGGGGGAATACCCACGCAGCTCTGTGTGTGTGTGTGTGTGTGTGTGTGTGTGTGTGTGTGTGTGTGTGTGTGTGTGTGTGTGTGTGCTTGCCAGTGATGTCAGCCTCCCTGCTGGATGCACCATTCCTCCACTACATGCTGGTATTGGATGCTTGGAGCAACACATGTTTTTTACATACCATAATGTTGGTATGCAAAACACAGACACACACACACTGACACTGATTTTTCCTTCACGTCAGTCTTCGTCTGGTCTAAATTGCGAGGCATTGGCATCGTGCACGGACGGATCAGTGAAAGCTGGTTCTTGGTTCTTCTGGGAACCATCCTCTGCACTTTGCCCCCAAAATACCATTGACTGTTGGAAGTTCCTAACGTGCCCGGAGGAGTGGCGCTGCGCTGATTTTCCTCATCAGATTTTTTTTTTTGGAAGTAAAAGTAATGATGGCTAGAAAGCAAATACCTGCTCAGGCCTAATAATGCTGTTTACTTTGTTCTCACTCAGCGGTAACTGAGCACATTGTTTTCACAAACAGAAGTGCAACCTTTCCTCATTAGATTTAGAAGATTAGATTTAAAAAAAAAAAAAAAAGAGTGCCTCCAGCACCCTTGCTGGGGAATCAAGTCAGGGACGATGCCTGAAGGGTTTAACCCAAATCTCCATTATTTCAATGAACACATCAGTTTGAATTGCTTAATAAACCCCAAGTTGAGACATTGCGTGAATTAAAAAAAAAAAATATATATATATATATCCTCAGGCATGTTGCAACCCTGACTCCCTTTTCTTCTTCTTGAACCTGCAATTCCAATTGGTTAGTATTCCCAAAATGGAAGAGCGGAGCCCTTTGACATGTAACAAAGTTCAGATTCAACTTCAATTCAACTTTGTTCAGGTGCTTGAGTCGGTTTGTCTTTTTACTTTTACTCCCGAGATTTGTACACAGATATCTGTACTTTGTCCTCCATACAGCTGGAAAACTAAAACTCATTTAAAGTAAGTTTTGGAAGATAATAATTGTTTTGAAAAAAGAATTCACTGATTGCTGTAGTTTTTTCTTGAAGTGGAGCCATTTGAACGGTGCTGTTGTGTTGATAGGTATTAAATTGCTAAATCATATTTTAGAGGGAGATTAATTGAGAGTCACTCGGCTTATCGACAAACACATTGTTACATTTTTACTGAAGTACATTTCTCAACCTGTACTTTCTTATATTCTTCCTTTTTACTTGAGTAAAGGTTTCAAATCGGTACTTTGCCACCTCTGCCGCACAGCCTCTGCTGCTTTCACGTTCCCCCTCCGCTTTGCTAATAAGTCCGAGGCTCATCCAATTAAATCCATCCCTCCAAACAAATAATAGAATGTCATTGAATAGACGCTTGTGGTTGAGTGCTGCAAGCATCAGCAGTCACCAGCGTCGAGCGTCTGACTCACAATGCTTTGCTCATTATGGAGTTAATAGGCTTCTCACAAGACATTTGGAAGCACACTTTCATTTGAATGTCAGAGTTGTTTATTTAACCACAAAACACTGAGGCTCAAACTCTCCTCCCCCCCTCCCCAGACTGGGCCTGGCTGTCGCCGACGCAGACGGGCCGAGCAGGAGAGCAGCGTGTGGAATCCCGACTCTCAGCTTGAAGCTGCCACAGCCGTGCAGCAGGCAACAACAGAGCCCCCCCACCCCCCCACCCCTTTTTTTTTGTTATTTATTTATTTATTTATTTATTTTTTTTTTTGTGGCGCTTTGCTGTTGGGAACAATCTGCTCGTGATGTGAATGGATTTCCTCCTCTGGCCACGCGTTTACAATGCAGCCTGCGTCCAGTGCAGACCCAGAGACATGAGAGTGGGAGCTTCCCTCAGGGGCAAATCCTGTGTTCCCAAAGCCTGCAGCCCTGTTCTTGGTCGCTGGCTGTGTTTCCATCACCCCTAGAATTTCACAAAACCTGAATATGGAAATCAAAAAGACTGGTGATGGAAGCATCGTTTAGAAAAAAACACCCTCAGACAATGACATGCATGCAACACACATACAACAATTCATGAAGGAAGGACCGACGATGCTCACGGCACTCAGAACCTATTGGAAACAATCAATCATTTTGATTTGAACCCTGTCCTAAAGTCCTGAAACACAAGGTGACAGTGCATTTTGAATCACGCCATTTGCATCCAAAAATGAAAACATGATCATTTAAGACCCTTGAAGTCTTGGTAACTAAAGTTAAAGCCATTCTAAACGCCCTGACTTATAAGCTTATTGGACCTGACTTGTTGTGTGTATTTGTTGGGCAGCAGGCATACACAGGCCCTGTGTGCAGGCACTGTTTATTGGAAAAACACTGGGCAGTCCATTGCTCTCAGAAACTCCCCGTGGCGTATTGTTCTCCCCATTTCCAATGTCTCAGAATCACAATTCAAAAACTCATCAAAGAAGTTTCTGTTCGTTCATTCTACAAATTATCCCCCAGATTTATTTTGCGGTGAGAAAAAAAAAAAACAAACAAAAACAAAACCAAACCCCTAGCAGCCTGCGGGCGATGCTTCCTGAATCCTAACACAATGCAGGCCAGACTGCTGAGTGCCTTCTAAAACAACCCCAGCACAGTGGTGTATTTCATTCAGCCGTGTGAAAAACAAAACGCCGGGCCAGACATAATTCAGACATGGCTGAAGTGGTGGAGCGAGAGCACAGACCCGAGGGTCAATACGTCTTCCTCACTGCAGAGTTTCAGGCAAAGCCAGTCAGAACCGATGGCTGCGTTTCATTGAGGTGAGCGGGGCCCTGGTCCAGTGCATCTCAAGGGTTGTCTGGAACACTTTATCAGTGGGAACCAATCAAAATGGAATCAATCAAATTCAGACTTTTCTTTTTTTTTTCCCCGTTTGAAGAAAGAGCACACACGGCTTTGTTTGTGCGTCTGTTTGTGGTTTTCCATGGAGGCAAACATCTCCAGACTCTGTCCCTGACCGTCATGTTCTGAACCTCATTAATCATAACCACCTACCTAGTGGATTAATGGCCTATCAGCATAACCCCCCCATCATGGAACCTGGGATCCCGTTACTCAGGCCTCCTGCTGGTACCGTTGGGGATGAAGAAGTCCCTCAAAGCACAGCAGCTTTGAAATGACCACTGCTGATCCTCCAGCTTGATAACCGGAGTTACAGCAGATGAGTCAGCAGAACAATAAAGACGTCAAGGACAAATGAAAGTCAAGTGAATTCGAGACTTCACCTGAGGGCAGATGGTGTTGGTAATCATCACTTGGTCAGAAGGCCGTTTTCAACGCGTTGTCTACCTTTCAAATTGCTATAAAGCAGTTTATATATATATATATATATATATATATATATATATATATATATATAAAAACTGATTTATGTTGAAATGTTGAAATTGTAAAGGGGAAATGTACTTTTTAAAATAGCACAAAATCCTTGAGAGTCTCTGCAAAGTTCAAGGCAGATTAGGCAGTTTCAAAGAGGCGGCGGCACCAAGACGAGACGCACTCGGCTTCCAAGGAAAGTAAGTGCCACGCCAGTGAGAATGACAGGAAGCGGAGACACCCACTCAAGACTGGGACCTGATGACAGCGTGCCGGGGGGGGCGGGGGGGGGGGGGATCAAGGAACAGGGATGACAGATAGAATAAGGGAGAGTCTGACAGAAGGGACCGAGCGGAGGAGAGAAGCGACGGCAGAGTTGTGATTCCTCCCACTCGACTCTGGGACTCTGCTGCTCTGCTGCCGGGGACATCAAATGGAAAGCAGGAAGAGTCGGGAGCAGCGGAACAGACTGACGGCTTTGTTTTCTCTTGTCGTTATTACCTGGACACTTTCTCCTCACTTCAAAGGGGCAGGTTAAACATTTATTTATTAATATACTGTACCGCACCAGCCCTCCCGGAAAAAAAAATTAAAAACAAAAAGACGACCGTCTCGACAAATCAGCTGGCGCTACCTCGACGCGTCTCGACATGAAAGAGGACGTCTGCGCGACGTAAGAAGTGTGAATATTTTATCAAAGCCACTGCGAGACAGCTCTATTTTACTCTTACAAATGACAATATCTAATGGTGTTATCAATTCAATACAGCTTTGTAATACAAGACCATGCATATTAATGAAGGACGCGCCTCCGAAGCTTTTAAACGAAATATCCGACACTTGTCAGCCGACAGTCCGCTTGTTCAGCGCGTGTCATGGATCAGGTGGGCATTGATTCAGGTTCACTTTTTAATCACAGCGTTGGGGAAAAAAAAGAGCAAGAGCCAAAAGAGGAAAGCACCACGAAGAGCTTTTTTGAATAGTGAGTCTATTGTGTTTGGTCTGGCTGACTCTCTACCATCCAGACGAAAGGCTTTTTTGGCAGGTGTGTCATATCTCTGCCTTGAAATCCCAGCGACTCGGGAGCCTTTCAGGGTGTGCAAGCCTTGACTCCTTGTTGGGAAAATATGTCAGTCCCTCATGAGTCGATGTGGTGTCTGAAGCTTTGGCCCGACTCCTGCAGGCCTCCTGCCTGATAAGGCGAACGGAGCCCTTGTTAGTGCAGCTCCTGTATCAGGTTACTGCCATTGGAAAGGTTTCATCTCAACTCCCTAGGAAGAGTGTCTAGACGACACACATTCCAACTCTGGCCAGTCACTTTCCCATCCCTCCGCCTTCTCTTTCACAGTTATCTCTTTGTCCTCCTTTATTAGGGAACCGTGCATGATGACGAGACCCGTGTGTGTGTGTGTGTGTGAGAAGGTGATGTTCCAACTGTTCCGATGAGGTTGAGAGATTGTGAGAGCTTCTGCGCAATCTGGACACACAACCTCCTCAGGCTTCCCAGGTGCCTGATTGATGCCTGACTTCTTTGCAATAAACCTGTTTTTATGCAATCAAGCCGGTGTCAACGAGGATTCCTTCAACCTCCACACGTCACTGCTGCAGCCTGAAGAATCCACCATATTGACAACCAAAAGAATAACACATCTCACAAAGGTGTCTGTCTTCCTTGGCGTCTCTTCAGCGCGGAATGAATCGGACCGCGCAGCTACGCTGGAGCTTCCGCCTACACACTTGAAGAGATGTAGAAAAATATCACCGCTCCTGAACGCACCGCAGAGGGGGCTTCTTGCCAATTTTGTTCGATATTCTTTTTTTTTTTTTTTTTTTTTTTCTCAAAATGCAAATGACTTTTTGTGCGATATGAATCATATGTTAATTGGCTGGCCTTGGGCGCCGCAGTCGACGTCGCGCTCCATCCCCTCGTCTCTCTTGCTCATGTTTGCATCATGACTTCCGAGAAGCACCGGTGCTCTCTGGACGTGTTCCGCCCTGGCAGAAGGATGAGGCACGGCCGAGGCACGGCCGAGGAGCGGCGACGACCAGAGGCAGCCGACACTCGGGCACTCGGGCGGTTAATTCTGGCTGTTGCTCCGTTTGAGATTTGAGGAGGTGCCATGCGAGTCTTTGAGAGCCGGCTTTGCTCTCTCAATTATTGTCTGGAAATCCACCTCATGAGAGCCTCAAAACCTTTTAGCCATGTTTTTTTTCAAGTTTGGCTGTTTCAATAACCAGTTTTTTAATTGCCATATTTTGGTTTTGCGTAAAAAAAAAAAAAAAGGGAGGGGGGGGGGCATGGAAATGCAGCTAATGACAAAAGTCAGCGCTGATAGAATGCAGAGCCGGAATTTCATTCATCCAAGTCTCTTTCTGTTTGAGTGATGCCACAAACACACACACACACACACACTCACACACACATACCCGCACACACACACATACACACTCAGTGAGAATTAAATACATCAAATAAAGATGTGGCTGGGGGTTTTTAAAGTGTCACGGCAAAAAAAAAACGTGATGCTGCCGGCGAAGTGGGTAATAAAGAGCTCTAATTATTCCAGGAGGCACAGCAGTTAAGTGGAAAGGCAATATTTTTCCCTGTGTTATACGGTCTTAAATTTACTACCATTGAAAAATGGGAAACCGTATAGAGGGGCACTATTTTCTGCGTGCTGCTTAGTTTGAACTGCGGAAGAAAAGAAATGAAACCCTGAACATTAACTTTGCGGCGCACGTGTGAAAGATTGTAATGCAGCCGGAGGCTAAATTTTTTAGAGCAACTATGCAACATTTTTGCTGTAATTATACTGCTCTGGATTTGTTGTGACGCTTAAATGATATGTTAGAGAGAGAATGGGGCTTTTACACAGCCCTCGTATTGTCTCCTGGCAGAAACCAGCCCTGCAGGACCAAGCGGACCAAGCGGACCATGTTATTTGGATCTTTTATATATATATATATATCATCTATATCAGGGGTCACCAACCTTTCTGAACCCGACTGAAGAGCCACTTCAAGGGCACTGAGTCATACAAAGGGCAACCAGTTTGCTAGACTCTTCTGAAATAACAAATTATACATTATTATTATTAATGATACTCATCTATGTGAAGACACTGATCGCGTTAATGAGTTCTCACAATGATTATCAACAATGACTTAACAAGGTTGGAGAAAATTACATTTTAGACGCAGCTCAGTGAGTTGTGCTGTTTTTGGAACAGGCCTGCAGGTGACTCATGTGGCCTTAGGGGGCGCCCTGGTGCCCTGGAGCACCGTGTTGGTGACCCCTGGTCTATATGCAGACTTGGTGATGATGGTCTTCTCAGAAAAACACGCAGAAGGCAGCCCTCTGATTCCTCAAACACAGTATCCTGGCCAATAACAGGAGAATAAAACTTCAACCTGTGCAACTTCAGATGCTAAGAAGCAATTTAGCAGGAAGTCTTGAACTCCAAGTTGCTGGAAATGGAAAAATCTGTACCTTTACCTTCAGAGAGGAAACCCTGAACAAAGTTAATCATCTCCAGCTCAACCTGATGCTGGGAAGTCCCTTTGAACGTGATTGCTAGAGTATATCCACAAATTAAGATTTCATCAGTGAGGCCTTTGACTGAATGTGCAGCTGAGAACTCGACCAGAAAATGAAAAACAGAAATAATCAGGAAGAACACCTGGACCATATTAAAAGCAAAACATATGACTCTATAATTTGACAAGGAATGCATTTCCATCGGCCAAGCATTTCAGTCACATACAGGTCATACCTTGACCATCTAACCCTCGCAACTCGACGTCATTCACTGCATTACTGTTTTGAGAACTGCTGGGTTTATCGGCCCACTACAGAGGCAACTGTCAGCCTGAGGCTCTGTTGCCATTCGGTGCTCTCCATAACGCCTTATCCCTTTTCCACAAACCTTTGCGATCTTGAGGGGGATCAAATATTCCCAGATGTCCACCTTCAGGCAGCTGAACCCGATTATTAGCATCATGTTTACAGTGGGAAGCGTTTAAGGGGCTTTGCAGGACTCCCATGTTGCCACTGCGATTAGCGCTTAAGATGATTCCCGGAGTTTCCACATGCTTCCCAGATTGGATTTACTGGATAACATAACAAATCTGACATGATTCCTAATGTGCCAGTCTCAGTCTACAGACATCAATTCCAGCAAATCCCACTCTGTGCCCAGTGGAGCCCTTTTAACCTGTATTTTGCAGGTAGATCCCTCTTGATCCTCAATGGATATCCATGGATATGGAAGGAGACACATTAACATGTTCACTGTATATTCATAGTATTTGCATGTACTTTGGGAGTACCGCACTGCATACTCGCCCGTCCACTGAGTTGGCTCTCCGTTTGGAGCACTGCTGGAAGCTTCACACTGTCAGGTCCAAACAGCTGAGAACGTCGATTCAAAACTTTAGAAAATCAATCAAAATGTAACCAAATGTAATTGGTTACATGACTTTGATAAAGTAATTGAAATAGTTACAGTAAATAGTTACCATTTTTAATCGGGTAACCTTTAACTGTAACCAATTACATTTGCATTGTGATCCTCCCAGCGCTGGGTACGACTGGCCTGCCTGAACGCTCCGCCCCCTGCCCCCCCCCTCCGCAGGTAGAGGGCTGTGGTGTCACCTCATTCACTTTTGTGCAGTGAAGCAGCAGGAGTACACGATGCGTCCTGACGTAGGAAAACTCCCCCCAAGAGCAAAGAACGTTTCCTTCCGTACAGGCTGTCTCGTGCGAGGAGGGGCGTTGACAACGCGTTGGGCCATCTGGAGTGTCAGTGCAGGATTTACTGACACGTCATGGGACACAACGTGGTATCTGCCGAAGCACAAAACATAAGGCATTCTACACAATTCCTCCTGCGGTGGGACACGGCACTGTCACCTCCGCTCATTAACAATTCACACAACAGCGCGCCAGACAACTTGAGTGGGGTTGGCAGTGGTAACGGCACCAGGGAGACCCTCACTCACCACTGGTGTCACTTCAACTTCACTTACCGCCTGGTAAAATAACCTACGGAGGAGAAACTCGTCAAGTTCCAGCGTGACAAAAACAACATCCATAACTTTGTAACGCAGTATTTTTTGTTTTGCAATAAATGTCGAGCGCGTGATCAGTATCCATATTCATCAGCTTTACGCAACGTTTCATAGTCCAATAATAAAAAAAAATAAAAAAAAACACTTCAGACATCGTGTGTACATTTATTTAAGCCTTTTAACTATAATTGCATTGCACATCCCAAAGTGCAGCAAAAGCCACGAGCACAAGCGTATGAAGGATGTACGAGATACACAGCCATGGTTACAAAAACTGGCACGGACATTACTCAATATAATTATCCATAATAGCATTATTATGCTAATTTAATAAATATATATATATATATTTATATAGGGGTTATCCTCTCCTCAAAATGATCAGTCAGCAGCTGATAAAACATCTTTTGAGACGTTATAAACAGGAACAGCAACTATCCCATCTTCCTCTTTCCTCCCACCTGTTCATATATCTGACCTTGCTTTTCAATTTCCCTGCGTGTCTCTCCGGAGGGGCTTCTCTTTCCACCGGCACATTCCTAATGCGCACCCTGTGCCGCGAAGCCACACATTTCCATTTTAATTGACATGTGGTGCAGATGCACAGGGAGCCATCCGTGCGGCTAGGAAGAATTGTAAATAATGAACAAATCAACACCTTATACATACACAATGCGGCGCAGGCACATCAAACCGCGCCGCTCGCAGGGGTTCGAGAGACGGGGTCGTAAAACGTACCAGCGTGTTTTTTTACCTGCTGCCGTGTTGACGCCGTCAACACCTGTTCAGAGTTGAAGTCTCATGTGCAGATTTCGTACATTCAGGGCGTTTGGAAGAGGAGGTGATCCGCCACCACTCAAGCAAGACGGGCTGGATTTTCTCCAAGCGCGAGTGGGCGGCTGGAAGTCTGCACGTGTTGGTGCATTTGTTCAACCTCCATCCCTCCATCTCGCTCGCTCAGAAAATATTTCTTCACATGATGCATCAGGCAGAAGGGTTAAATCAATAGAGTTTAACATTATCAGCCTGCACTCTGCAGGCAAGATGAAAAAGGCACTTTTTTTTTATGTACTTTTCCATATATTTACACCAATTACAATGCAGACGTGCAAGGATTTTCATTTTCAGTTCATTTAAATGTCTCTGGAGCGCACCCATGTCGATTGGATTTGAGCAGTTCATAGACTTGCAGATGTTGGAGCCTTGTGTGTGTTTTTGTGAGTCAATTGAGTCAATCCACTTTGGTCATAGAGACAAAGAGGGTGAGCAGCATGCACGATGAAAACACTGCGGCCAGTCGTCATACATTTTCATGTGAATGTCTCTCTGGGGGTTCTTGTATATAGAGGTGATCTTTTGCAAGCCTGTGGTTTTATGAAAGGCTGTGAAAATGCAACGCGAAGCAAAGGCAGCTGTATTTCTGACATTATTTTATCAACACAGACCTTTATAGTCAGGCATCAGTTTATGGAATTTGCATTGTTACTGGTTACTTGGGTTTGGTGGGCCTTTGTTTCCAGATTGGGATTGTATTGTCACAGTTCTGTTATTGGGTCACAGTACTTTTCCACTCAGCATGCCAGCCACTCCCACCTCATCAGCCAGTCCACTCACCTGTGCTCACAGCTGCTCTTCAACTCCAATCAGCTCAGTATATACGCTCATGCTCCTGCTCCACACCCATTCTTTGCCAAGCTGTTCTTTGTTCTTACGCAAGACCTTCCAGCGGTTCGCTGCCTGATCACCCGGTGCTAGTGATGGTGAGGTGGAGCCTCATGAGGCATTGAACCACTTGAGCCAACTGGTTCGAGAAACGGTTCATTTCTCGAAGCTTCATGTGCACACAAAACCACCTACTGGCCTAACGTACAATCACAGGCAAGCTGTGTCTGAACCACGTGTGTGATGCATTGAATTTTTGTGTCTGTTATGTCTGTTGGGAATGAGAATTGCAAAAAATGTATGACCAAATCATTTCTGTACATAAATTATATATATATATATATATATATATATATATATATATATATATATATATATATATATATATATATATATAAAATAATCTCATTTATTTATGATTATTTTTATCGGTACTGATGCCAGTGTTGGAGACTCGACATTGGCATCGTAGTATTCCTCAGGCTCATCATCGTTGAAGTCATCCGTTGCATCAGCACTCCTCGAATCAGTCAGGACCAGTTGTCCTGCGTCCCTCAGTTTGAGCGGCGGGTGATTCTTTTCCCCGTGACCCACTGGTGGTCGGGGTGCAGTAGGAGGCGAGCGGTGCTTCTTCCCAGTTGGAACGATGCTGTCAGTTGAGAGCGGAGGAGCTGAAGCTACAGGTGAGGCCGATGGATCAGCAGTAGCCGGTGGGAGGGGCAGAGAGGCTGTGTCCAAGTCTGCTTGTGCAATGATGAGCTGCTTTGCTCCATCTAAAGTGGTTTGGTGCGACCTAAAAATTTCTTCCGACAGTTAAAGTCATTTTTGCTGTCAAAAATGCAGAAAAAACACACCGGTGTGATGGTTCAACCGGGAGGAAAGGTTTGCGGAGTCCAACTTTCGTTTAGGAAAACTTTTATTTTGACAAAGTTTTTTTCCTTTTTTCACAGCAAACAAAAACTCAAAAACAGATGCTCAACTGTATCAAGGGTTAGGGTTAGGAACCGGTTAAGTTTAGGGCCAGATTAAGTAATGGTTAGGGTTAAGGCCAGGTTAAGTTTAGGGCTACATCCCCAGATGGTTAGGGTTAGGGTAGGTTTGGTTGGGTTAGGTTAGGGCATCTGGTTGTTTGTTTGTTTGTTTTGAATATATATATTGATTTTACTGAGTCTGTGGTTCATCAAAAAGTTGAGTCAGATTAAAATTCAGTTTTGGAATTTTGCAAGCTGGCATCCATGACAACCGCTACAGTTTTAACAAACAACCTGACTGTGACTGAATGTGAGGCACTGCCGCTTCTTTCAAGCCTGACTCTAAAACACTCACTAGCCAGGGGCAAACACATAGCAGTTAGCAAAGTGCCTATTGGCAAGGCTTCGGCCTGTAGCTGCTTTTCCATGACAGTTTTTCACAAGATAATAATACATTTTGACAAAGTACGATAGTGATTTGCAGGTGTTTCCATTGAATGGTGTGAAGCGCATCAGCCGTAATTCTCGTCAAAAATCTCGTACCGCAAGAATTCTCGTAGCTGGCTGTGGTGGATGTAATTATGGGAATGTTATTGAATAAATGTATTGATTTGCGTCTAATAAGCCCATGAAGGCTTATTAGATGAATCATGGCTTTGACACTGAAATCACCTCATTAATCAATCAAAAAATAAATAAATAACATCATAGATTTTCTAAGACCTTCACAGGAAACCCACTGCGCACATCAAAGAGTTTCAAACTCAAAGTTTGAACCCAACTTCCTGAGGTGGAACTTGACTTTGGAGCAGACTGGCTGTGATCGGTCAACAGCTCTGTTCCTCCCCGTTGACGCACACGACGACTTTGTCCTGAAGCTTTCACTTCTCGCACGGCGAACATTTTTCCTTCTGCCACCGTCGGTCACCATCCTCGGTGAGGCTCTGCCACGTCGGCCCCCTTGAGGCCGATCGTGGTCGTGCGGCGCGTAAAATATGCACACCCACCCCACCTCAGTGGTGTGCTGACGCCAAATCTAATCATATCCGTGTGTCTCCGCTGTTTTCATCAGCAATTTTCATCATTTCTTCCGTAACGCAATAAAATGCAAATGCAATCAAACGCAGAAGGTGAAATCCAATTGGAAGTCCCTGCTGGTTGTTCTTTTCTTTCTTTCTTTCCTCGATGTCTTTTGCGCTCCCTGTGTTTCGGTTGTGTGGTACGTAACTGACAGCGATCCACTCCAGTCATGTCTCCGTCTTTACCCACGCAAGTGAAATCACCGCGCCATGACTCGCATTTTAATCTGGACTTGAAATTGCATCCGGTCACACCTGCAGCGCAGCGTTTGCCAGTTTTGAAATCAATTATGGGGACAATGAAAAACTGGCAGTCTTTGGTATAATTTGATTGGGACTCAGACACGTGTGAAGGGGAGATTCTAGAACTTTTTATTTCTTGGAATCCAGCTGTAATGTCGTTGGAAGTGGCAGGGAAGCACCTGGACAACAGGGAACGCCAGTGGCCACAGATTGAACATTGCTTTGTCTTTTAATGGCACGTCTCCCTCCAGGAAAAAAAAAAGCCCCTGAAAGACATTTGATGAATAACTCCTGAATAAAAAAAACTTTGATAGTGATGGGAAGAATTTCTTTTCCAATTGCTTTTCTTCCACTCCAGGTGACAACATCTCTCGGCTTCCTGTGAGTGCAATGGATGACGTACGTGCGGTGTATCTCTGCCATGATGTTGCAGTGTTGAACTTGTCTTTTAATGTAAAATACACCCAGTTCTGATCAGACTGTTGCACAAGCATGACTGGACAAACAATAGGGGAAAAAAACCCTGATCTTTAACCTTCAGAGGTCGTTGGGAGGACTAGAGTCGGATTAATTAGATTAACGATTTAATCTGTTATATTTCCTAGTCAACATTCTCACCTCTTTATAAGGAGGCTTTTTATTGTTTCTTGTTCACTGTAGTTGAGCAGCAAAGGTACATTGAGATGACTCATTTCTCCTCCGGCCGTGTGTGTGTGTGTGTGTGTGTGTGTGTGTGTGTGTGTGTGTGTGTGTGTGTGTGTGTGTGTGTGTGTGTGTGTGTGTGTGTGTGTGTGTGTTCTCTCGGGGTACTCCAACTTCCTCCCACAGTCCAAAAAACATGCACGTGAGCTGAACTGAGAATTCCAAATGGGCCGTGGGTGTGAGTGCGACTTGCCTTTGTACGTGGCCCTGCGATGAACTGTGAACGTCTTCCCTTCGTCCCGGGACAGCCGGACAGTAGCTGCAGGCTACTGATCAACTGATTACTACATGATTTGCAAAACAAAACCACCACTAAAAACCAGCGAGGCCACCAGGTTTCTGAGGCTCTGCCAGCCCACACATTCCACATGATGTTTCCATGACCCCTAGCATCGTGCAAACCCTACATATGGCAATAAAAAGCTGGTGATGGAAACAGCTGAACTTGGAAACCCCTCTCAAATATGGCTCAAAGGTTTTGCCGCTGTCATGAGGTGCTTTTTCACCGAGGACACTAATGAAATGCAGCAATCTTCGGTGAGTCGTGTTGTAATGAAGCACTTTTATCTTTCTTTAAGATGTTTTGCCTGTGACTTCTTCTTTTTTTTTTTCTTTCTTTCTTTTCTTTAATCTTCGCTGGCTTGCAGTCTACTTGCATCACTCGCAGGTGATTCAGGTGCAAATGCCACAATTTGAAGCCGGCCATTCTTTTGTTCTTTTGCTCCTTACCAACCAATGCGTGCCATCTTTTGACACCAGTCCATTGTCATGTGAACGCCAAGCTTTGCTCCAAAGATGAGCTTCAATTGGTTGGTTGGTTGATGACTTTTATTGTCAGAATTCCCCCTGTAATTCGTCTTGCATCCAAGACACCTGTTTCTGAAACTTACAAGAAATCCCCACCAAGCAAAACCATCACTCAAACGGCTACAGATGATGAACTGTGGACATTGTATTGATCATTTGTATGTGTGCAACACTGGCAAACCAAAGCGTGAAGCTCGTGCCACGATCCAGACTTGACCTCCAAGTGGCCGACGTCCTTTAATGGCCATGCATCTTTCATACTTCATGCAAACGGAGCGGAGATGCCTCAGATGCATAGATCTGAGTGCAGAAAACTTTTTGCCATGCCAAGCATTTCCCAGCCTGGCTGACCCCACAGCGTCTCTGTGATCAGAGATTCATCGCCGGCGCATCGCCACCCTAATGAACCCTGACACTGATTACAAGCCTTCCTTCAAACAGAGAACGCCGGACCTTCCAACTCAATTTCCACACTCCGGCTGTCAAGCCCTGACTACAAAGCCGGCTGCGGCTGCTGTCCTACAGGCACGTGGTTAATATTTCATGCACCGCATTACTTGTTACAAACAATACGGCCGCTCCGGTTGGTTCTGCTGATGTGGAAAATGTGAGGCTGTTTCATTTACGAAAAGGAATGAAGGCGACCGATTAAGCAGGTGGCAGATGCAGCGATAAAAGACATTTGGAGGCTTTGATGAAGGTTTGAATCTTGCATACGAGAACTGTTTAACAAAAAAAAAACATGGGTGGGACCTGGATAAGCAGAGTGATGGTGCACTTGGAGCAGCCATAGCCGGAGCTGGGACTGTTTTTGTGTGATTGCGCTGAAAGGGTTCATGGTCCGGCCCCCCTTCAGGTTGCATTTCTGGTGGTGCAGCTGTCTGGTCCCCAGTCTCCAAGCAGAAACCCACAGCCGAGTGTCTTTCCCCTCTTTGGTATCTAATCGCTCCATGGTGACTTTTTTTATGATCACGACTGTGCCGGAATTCTTGCCGGTAGACACTGCGGATGATGCCTCGCAAATAATAAGCGAGGGGGGAAAAAATAACTTGGTTTGACTTTAATACGTCTGCAAGGACACATTCAGCCGAGGAAAAAACAATAATACAAAGTTATTGAATAAATAATGCAGAACATTTCTTCTGTGAATTCATTTTAAATTCCAAAGGGTTTCCAGGTGAACGCTCCCAGACAGAATGCAGTCCTGCCACGATCTCTCCTGCCTCGTCTCAGAGGCTCCGCCCTCGTGTCTAAATATTGATCCACATCTCCACACACCCGCTGTCCTTGCAGGGCACTTGTGACTGCTCTGTCTCAACCTGCAACACGACCGACACCTCACAGTCAAATCAAATGAAAATGAAATCAAAGCCGAAGTGTTATGTGCGTCCGCGCGACAAACCATCAATTTCAGCACCTCTGGTCTATGAAATGGGTCCAAAAAAGGAGACAAACACCGACTCCCTCTGTGCACAGTCAACACTAAACAGAGACACCGACGGAAGCTCGAAAAGGACATGCAGCAAAATGGAAGAAGCGTCTTCTGAGTCCAACAGGTGGTCTGGATACAGGATCCTGGTACAGACAGACGTGATACACAGGAGTGTTACAGTATTAAAAGGACTTTATAAAAGCACTTCTACAAAAGCAGAATAGACTGCCTTGATTCGTAAGGTTTTGAGAAGAAGTGCTCTCCATCGGTCGGAACTGTGATGCGATGATCATGCTGATGTCAGAAGATTGATATGGCAAAATGATCACGTTTTAGTGTTGTTTGTGATGATGTTGAAACAAACAACATGCAGTATTACGAGCATAATCATGACCGGGATTACAGTGGAAGAGTTTATTCTTTTTAGTGGCTTCACCCATACGAATGTCTGGAAAGCACTGATCAAAGCTTCATCACGCACTAACTGGGCTGGGACCCAACTGGGGGAGCTGCGGGGAGATGAGACCCAATCCTAAAATCATTTCACAGAAACAATGAATGAGTTTTGACTTAGAAATGGTAATAAAAAAAAAAAAAAAAAAAAAAAAAAGCAAAAATGAGAGAATAAAATCCTCCCATTTAAGCTCGTAGGTCACTTGCTCCCCAAAATCAGTCATTTAACAGTGGTGATGTTGGCGGTCTGGCAAGATTGTCTGTTTACAAACAAACAAACAAGACAGTCATTGGTTCTTATCATTGTCATCCCCTCTTAAATGAATCATCGGCGCTTGGACTGCGGAAACTGTTGTCTGTACAAAGCAAAAACTTATTGTCCAAATATGAGAGGTAACGACCAGACGAGATGCAAATGCACAAACAAAGTGAATCCATCTGCCAGTGCAATAACTTCTTTTATATCTTTAGCAGCGCGGAGCAGATTGCAAAGACGACGAGGATGAAAAACAAATCATAGCGTCCGGTTTGCTCTCAATATAACACAATGAACAATCTTGATGGCTTATCACAATCTGGTTTGGATTTACTTCATGGAGCTGTGTAAAATTGAAAGACGTCTGTTGGGTCCCGAACCCTAACCCAATGACAGTTTTCTGCTTTCAGGTTTTCCGTCAGTTGGTCAGCATTACGATGGCTTTGACTCCAACTAACTGTTAACTATCAGCAAGACCTTTTATTGCTCGATGTATATTCTTATATATATATATATATGAGAAGTGTTCTAAGGGTGGAAAACCAAATGAGTTATTATACTGCAAGTACACACTTTTATTATTGTATTCATGGGCAGTACGTATGTTAAGCTTTTACCAATATAAAAAAAAAATCCAGCCAAATTTTACACACATTCAACCTTTTAAAGTGTGGATGTTTCATTTCATGGACGTGCCAGAGTCCATTTTTGCTTGATCGCTGACCAGTTTTTTGCGAAATGAAAGCAAAATTTCAAAACATTTCGACAAAGTACAATTGCAATTTGCAGTTGTTTCCATTAATATCTTTGACTGTAAATAAATAAATAAATAATAAATGTGTACGATCCACAGTATGAAGATCCAAGATTCATATGGAGCACCCCCGCCTCCCCACCACTACCCAACTTCCCAGGCGCAGAGTGTTTGGTTTGTTTGCCCTCCTAACCTGCTGGTTTTTCTCTCACGGTGGTTTCTAACTAGGTTGCTGCTTAGCATATCAAAAGGTGCGGAGGAAGTGGCGGCGTCAAAGAGAGACGGATGACGGAGACGGAGTTTACGCAGCCGGGAGTCTGCGCTGATCTAACGGGGCGGCTGCGCGGCTCGTGAATTTTTATTTGCGGTGCGAGACGGCCGCGTTCTTTACATCCGACCGGCGGCCGGCGTGCGCTTCTCCGAGCTTCCGGCGTTGACCTGAAGGCATCGGAGCGAGGATTCGTTCTCCTAACGAGGCGCCATTAACTTATGAACACGCCGTTTTTCGCCTTCGCCCAAGGTCGACTCCCTTCCGTGGCGGCCGAGCAAACAGATTTAGACTGTTTGACAGGGTTGAAAGAGTCGGCGAGAGCCTTCAAGGACAAAGGATGGAACTGTTGATGAAAACTTTCAAGCAAGGGGGGGAAAAAAAAGGGAAATGAAAGAGAGAAGGCGCTGCGGGTGGCGGGTGTCAAAGGAAGTCGCTGATGAGGACAAAAGCTCCGGAGCAACGCGCCCATCCAGGGGCTCATGCAGGGGAAAAAAAAGCCTTGTTTGACTTTTGACGTCGTTTCTAATGCGGAGGTGGGGGGGGGGCACAAAGTACAGAGTAGATCTTTCAGGTACTTTCTACTTTTTACTTTCAGTCCCTACATTTGTCCACAAAGGAAAGGTACTTAACTACTCTTCCTACTGAGAGAGAGAGAGAGAGAGAGAGAGAGAGAGAGAGAGAGAGAGAGAGAGAGAGAGAGAGAGAGAGAGAGAGAGAGAGAGAGAGAGAGAGAGAGAGAGAGAGAGAGAGAGAGAGAGAGAGAGAGAGAGAGAGAGAGAGAGAGAGAGAGAGAGAGAGAGAGAGAGAGAGATGCTCGCGCGACCACTCGGCTCCTGCAGAACCCCTCAGTGGCGCGTTAAGGCAGCAAGTGAATGGGTTCCACATGCAAATTCTCATACAACATTGATAACCTGATTAAATGTTAATGTAAGGGGTTAAAGTGCTGCTAATAAAATGGAGCATTTTCCTGCTTTTTGCACGCGTTTTCTTGCGTTGGCATTCTGAAGCTGATACAAATGCATGGGTCGTCATTGTGTGAGCCCTGACTGACCTCCTCAGCCCGTCAGACGTGGACCGAGGACACTTGACGCCATCGATTCACGCGCTTTGCAAAATGTCTCTCAGCTGTTCGGCAAACGACATCAGCCGGCGCATTCAGGCACACAATGCTCTTCAGAATGGTCCAGATGGGCTTCAGTCCTGGACGTTCGGCGCCGCGCGTTTCCAAAGTTACTGGCACAAAATATAAATCTTTGCTGCGCTTGCAAAGGGAGCGCGTGGGTGTGAATTGTGCATTGTTTTCCCTGCTATATGCAGGGATACGGAAGAGGGAACGACGTATAAGACTGAAGTTTGTTTTCTCTGACGAGGTTAAAAAAATAAAAGCATTCCTGGTCTGCCCCTCATTGGACAGTTTCGAACAACAACTATTTCTTAATGCATTTTCCATGTGTCGTCTTTGTACACATCTCACGCTCAGGATTGGTAGCCAAAAGAAGACTAATCTGTCTTTGGACATTCTTTTCTTTTTCAAAAGATTTTATTAAAAGAAAACCTTGAATTTACTTGAAGTTGCTTTATTTTCCCCTGAAGAATTAATTAAACTTTTATACATTTAAAATTCCTCGGGTTTATTTGTTACAGCCAATCCAGTACATGTATTAAAGGGTTCTGTGCTGCTAACTTAACTCCTAGGTCAGTAAATCTTCAGCGCTAATCTGTCCTTGTCTTTTACTGGGGAAAAATAAATCAATTTTCTCCTCATGCAAGACTTCATACTGTTGGTGCTATAAGTTCTCCCATTCGGGCTGTGCAGCACCGGTTTCAAGGACATGGTGTTCGATGGAGTTGGACTTTTTTTGCCGGACCTCAGCAATTCTCTTGAATTTGTTTTGCATTTTTTGCTAAGTCTTCTGGTTTCAGCTTACCAGCCTTCCTGAATGAGAGGTCAATGTGTTTGAAGAACCTGCTCACTTGAATCAGCATATTTTGGACTAATGTTCCCAAACAGGTATGCAGGCCACGCACTTAACTTGTCCGTCTGGGCTGGAAACCTGCGGTCAGGGGAGATGCCGCTGGGTAGTTCTGCTCAGCAGGCACAGCTCTCCACTGGCCCGTCTCTAGTTTTCTCAGTTTGTACTGTAACATTGATTGCTGTTTTTTGTTACTTACTATTTGGTAAAATCTCTCTTGTCTCGTTAAAAATCACATTTTCTATGTGTTTCATGTGGAGAAAGTGACCTGAAACCAGGACGGATGAAATGTCAGAAGTGCTGACCGGCCCGGTGCTGCTTGTTCCAGACTGAGGATCGCACCAAACCCACCACAAACAGACCATCACCTGTTATCACAGTGCAGTGTGAAGGGGAACGCAGCCTTTTGCCTGTGAACGGGAACGTGTTGGTCTTGATGCGGGGCTCGCCGCTTTGGAATGAGTGATAGCCTGAGGTCCGCGGGGGGGGGGCGAGGTGCCGCCGAGCCCAATTAACCTCCGTCTGTATCTTTGGGAGTCTCGGCAGGCGCGGCTGAGATGAGCTCCGGACTGACGCGGAAGGAACAGAACCAATCGGAAAAGACACGGAGGACGACTGGATGCGTTCCCGGAGAGGTTGTGTGTGTTTAAGGCAGCGGTCGTCCTCCCTTCCTCCCCCTGCAGGGGGGCAAGCGCTCCCCGGTGCAGCGTCCCTTTCATTTCATCAAGGCGACTCCATTGTTTTGTTGGGGTCATCTCATTCGACAGCGAACTCCCGCCAGACAAGCAATGAGCTATCGGGCGTAGAAAATACAAATTCTCAACTGAACTGAGACGTTCAATCAACCTTCTATCAAGATCCAGGTACGTGGGTTTATTGCTCGTGCCATTTTGTTTATGAAGTATTTTTCTACCACATTCTGGATAAACAATTTAAATTTTAGACCCAAAAAGTGAATTATAGAATTTCACTCACTAACTAGAATCATCAAGTCTGGCTTGATTTACGATTTTTAGATTGGTAAACGCTTAACATACTGCCCAGTGATGCAATAATAAAGCATTAATGAAAGTGTATACTTAATAATTTGGTTTTCGTACCCTTGGAACGTCTTGCTCCGTCCTTGCATACCGGACTTCCTTAGAAATTTTTACACACTGGACCTAAGTTAGATTCGTTTAAACCCAGACTCCAAACCCCTCATCAAGTCCCACACATTGAGCGTTTGACAGCGAGTCTCCATCCTGGCAGTCATTGCTGCAGACATCCGACTGCACGCAGAGGTTTGAGGCACATTAGCAAATTTTAGCAGAAGTTCCAACGACAGGCAAGCTGGTTAGTTGGTGACCCCGCCCCCCTCCCCTCCCCTCAGAGTTGGAAAACGCTCCTCTATTCTGCGCTTCAGGGGAACCTGAACCTCTTCGGCTCTTTTCTTAAATGTCAATTGTAATTGATCGCATTTTAGGTATAATGTTAATGTGTCCTTTTCAGCGCCGCGTCCCCGGAGGAAAGACACAGCGGTGGAGTTTGATCAGGCAATCAACCGAGCAGGCCCAGTTGGGACCCGCTGGTCTAGACTGACGGTAAACAGAGGAGGGGGAGGGGTGGGGGTTGGGGGAGGTGGGGGTGAGCCGGTGGCAGCTGTGAGAGGGCCGTTCAGGGACGGTCAGGCATCAAGGCGCTGCTACGCGTCCTTTCTGACGTCTTGCAACGGCTCCCACAATGAGCCAGAAGACCTTGAACATCTGCTTGGCGACGTTGCCACGGGGGGGGGGGGACGACGACAACCATCTCTCCAAGAACCGCTGGCTCTTGGCGAAGTGAAAGGGGAGAAAAAAAACAACAAAAAAAAACCTTTGAGAAGCCCGGCGCTACTTTTTGCTATTCACAGACGCTGGCAACAACCTTTTGTTGGCTATCTTTTAAAGGTCCAGTGTGTAAAATTTGGCTCGATTGACGATTTTTCCACCGGTAAAAGCTTCATTGACAGCCCATAAAATACTTTACTGTGGCAAAAGAGAAAAATGTTCAATACCTAAATGTTATGTTATATACATTTTTTTTGTTTAAATGTGATCAGAGATTTCAAATTTGCTGTTTGAGAACAAACCAGTCGGATCAAATTTGGCCAAATTTTAATGAGCAATTTTAGACTCGCCGTCGTCTCATCTTTGAGAAATACCAGAAGCGGATCCGTCCAAAGCGACGTTTGGTCCCGGACACCCGGCGTATGGATGGATGGATGGATGGATGGATGGATGCTGATCATGATGCAAGATGACAGCGGCCACGGAGGACTCGGCTGCTGGTGCTCGTCTCATCCAGAGGCGGGAAGCAAGAGTTCAGTGCGCGCTGGGTTCAACCGAGGAGTAAAACCTTTAAACCACTGTAACACAAGTGCAAGAGCCGCTGCACAACGCAGAGGCCGATTTGGATGGAGAGCAAGAAGAGAGACGCAAGGAAAAGAAGACGTTAGCTTGTGACGGTGTTTCAGCAGAGTGTCAAATCTACTCATTTCAAATACAATATAGGAATATTTAGTCATAAATAAGCGTATGTGTGAAATAGTTTGCCGTTTGTTTTCTTCTGCATCTTCCGCTTGTCTCACTGGCCAAACCAGTTCAAGTTCATCAAATATCTAAATTCTGAAAAACTGCGACGTGCAGCTTGGATAGCGTTCGCCATAGGATGGCGCCACGTAGCAGCTAGCAGTAAGAAGCACAAGTAGTCAAAAGTCAGCGTTGGGCCTTCTCTGCTGGCCTAGACATACTGAGATAGCATCCACTTGCTTTCCATTGAGCTCGTATCCAATCGTGTTGCAGCTAGCTTGCGTTGTCGCCACAGCGGGCTCCTGTCCGCGGTCGGTGAACGCACCGCCGTCGGTACAGAGGAAGTTTAGAAGGAATGAGGTCGGAACTTCCATTCCCGCTCAACATTCCCATCTAGTTCTCATGTAATGTCTGAGCAGGCCAAACCTCTTCAACGGCAGCAGGGGTCAGACTCTCTCTCTACTTTACGTCTGTTCTTATTTGGGGAGAGAGAGAGAGAGACTTGCAGCCAGCCGAACGCTCGCTTGTTTCATCACAACAAACAGGAAGCTGATTGCTGGTTGGCGGTGGGTTCTAACCCCTTTTTTTTTTTTTTTTCCTTCCTCTCGCTCTTCATTCGAGACGTGTGAAATGGATGGCGGCTTCAACTTGTTGGCGCTCGACCTCAGAGAAAACAGACGCAGTTTGTTCTCAACGCCGCCGCTCCTGTGAGTGACGGCAGCAGTTCTAGCACATCTGACGACTTCGTAAATTTGCCTTCCAAACATTTACAGACTATTTGTCTTTCTTCACAGTTAAATTTCTTCCTGAATCGAGAATCTTTGAACCAAGAACTTTGAAGCCGATCATTTCAGATCCCTGGTTAATTTTTTTTTTTCAAATTCAGGCCAAAAAGATTTGTCCAGTCGCAGTCCGACATCAAACCAACGCTGTTGGCTTTTTTCCTCCCCTGCT
Source organism: Nelusetta ayraudi (assembly GCF_046127955.1). Lineage (NCBI taxonomy): Eukaryota > Metazoa > Chordata > Actinopteri > Tetraodontiformes > Monacanthidae > Nelusetta > Nelusetta ayraudi. The sequence goes on along the minus strand of NW_027466147.1, from coordinate 3,864,458 downwards.
TTTTGATGTGTGCGAGCGCTTTAATGTTTGATGCCAGAAACCTTTGCTGTTTTAAGTTGTATTCTGGACGCAGTCTTTCACTGGGCGGCTTCCGGCTTGTTTTGTTTTTTTTGTTTTTTTTCCTTCCCTGTCAAGAAAACCTAAAATGAAGTCGGCGTCCTCAGCGAGCAACGTGACTTTACTTAGGCAGCTGCTCTGTTCGACATCAGAGCCTCTCAGAGTCGGGAAAAGCAAAAGCACATCATTGAATTGGTTTCCATTTGGAGCACATTGTGTTACAGCGTGTTGGCGAGTTCAATTCAAGCGTGCAGGGAGGAGCAGTCAACGCGACCGCAAAGTGACTCAGTCAGAGTGTGAACGATTTCTTCTCATTCCAAAATAAGACAAAACTTGTTTACTTTTAATTTGAAATCTTAGAAATAAAATAAACAGCCTTTTGAATTCACTTCATTGATTCAGAAATGAATTTATCCAGAATTTAATCAAGGGCATTATTTTCTGCCTGAATGAAAAAAATAAAATTTACAATAATTTGACATTTTAATCGAGAAATAATAATGTGCTTCATTATTTTGTGTGTGTGTGTGTGTTTTTTTTTAATTAAATGGATCAAAATATTTTAACATTAAAATCATCATTTCAGTTTAAGAGCGTCAACACGCCAACGTGCAGTCCATTAGAGAAAGATCCCACATTATTAATTTCTGTGAATTCATGGCAACCGTGGCTCGAACTTGAATCCATTAAGTCTGGGGTGCTTTTTCAAAATGCGGCAAATTTCTAATTAGCAAATTGAAAATTTTGTAGACCTGCATTAAAAAAAAATATATGCACATTTATATATGCACATTTATACAGTCATAAAGTTTAAAAAAGAAGATTTTTTTTTTTTTTTTACCTTTCTTTAGGAACACCAAGCACATTTTATGCATGAATTTATTTCATGCATAATTAGGGTGCATCATTTAATCAATGCTGAGTCCAAGGTGATTATTGACACTTATAAACAGGAATAAAATGGATTGTGGAACGAGGATGAGCATAAATCTTATTGACTCATTGGGAATTTCAGACTGAATCAAACGACTCACTGACTGACTGAATGACTTGCTCCCTAAACAACCTTTCTTCACAGACAAATCCCCGCCCAGCAGGTTGACCTCTGACCTGCCTTGGGGTGGGGCGGGGGGAGGGAAGGGGGTCCACTGGGGGGGGGAGGGGGGAGAGAGAGAGAGAGAGAGAGAGAGAGAGAGAGAGAGAGAGCTCCTCAACCTGACTGACTGGGATGAAGCGCAGTTGCTTTTGCGGCCAGATGGGGGCGACGTGTCCAACACTAAAACAAGCTGAGAGCACGGAGGAGCCCATCCCCGTGCCTCTGAGGGGTGGCGGGGTGTTGGAGGGGGTTGGTGGGGTGCACACACACACACCCCCCTCCCCCTTACACACTTAAATCCCAGCTAATGGGCTGAGCGTGAGGTTTGTCTTCTTCATTTTTATTTCTATTTTCTTTGATTTCATTTTCTGGATTTATTTTTTGAGAGGCGGCTCCGGCCCGGACACAAGGCGCTGTGTCTGGGCCGCACGGCCAGACGAGTGAGCACAGCTGAGACGGAAGCCCAGGGCCTCTTCTCTTGCCAACTGTCTGGCTGCTTCTCTCGTCGTCCTGCCTCCCTCAGGACGCTCACAGCCAGCGCAGGAACAAGTCCAAGACTGTCAAATATCAGCGCTGGCAGCACACACACACACACACACACACACACACACTGTCCCCAGCAGGGCCTGATCCCCTCTTTTTTTTTTTACGTGGATTTTTCTTTGAGCCACTAAAAATAATAATAATACTAGAATATATTAAAATAAAAAAAAATACACTACCAGTCAAATGTTTGCATTTTTTTTTTTTTAAATATATATATTTACTGAAGACATCAAATATCTGTGCAGCATAATATGTAATCATGCAGCAAAGAAAAACACCTTCAATAACTCTCAAGATGCTGTTTATGGAAGGTGGCTATTTTGAAAAACTCAAATGTGAAATGTGTTTGAGTTGTGTGACGCCGTTATTGATTCCTCCGTAATTCCACGTGTGTTCACACGTAGTTTTGATGCCTTCAGTGAGAAACTGCAATGTCAAGAGAATGAAAGAAAAGACATTAAATTCAAGGGGTGAGTCCAAACTTTTGACTGCTAGTGTATATATATATATATATATATATATATATATATATTTTTTTTAGATGTGGAGTGGTGAACGTCTGTGGAATTAATCACGTCAAAATAGACGGTAATGACTCAAGCCATTAAAGCGAAGAGCATCGCTGCACTGGGAGGGTGGGGGGGGAGGGTGCAGCCTGGAAAATGTAATGAGCCGATGTGGTGGTGATGGGGGTGCTGAGGGTGACAAGGAGGGGGTGGGGTGGGGGGGGGTGTTTGCACACGCTGCAACCAGATTGTGCGTCAGTGCAGCAGTTTGATGAAATGTCGCTCGCCACCGGTGTGACACTTTACACAAATGTGTGTACACACACACCGTCGGTCTGACCTCTGACCCCTGCGGTCAAAAACGCCACTCGCTTCTCAGAGGAGGAGGAGGTGAAAAAGGACGCCTGGGCCCCGAGAGCTGGATTGAAACCCAGACAACGCCAACGATTCTGTCAGCGATTGGTCGGTTATACTGGGTTTGTCCAGGCTCCGCCCCTTTCAACATGGAGCACACACACACACACACACACACACACACACAGCAGTCAGTATGTGAGGGGCCATGATGCGAAATTTGTGCGTGACATCATGAATCTATCACCTGTTGGGAGGAAACACACACACACACACACACACACACACACACACACACACACACACACACACACACACACACACAGGGAAGGGGGAAACCCAGGCGAGGCTTCCTGAGAGGCTAAAGGGTTTCAGGTGCGACTCAACAAACCCCTCCCCCACGCACCACCCTAACACACACACACACACACACACACACACACAAGCGCGCGCACAGCTTTCCTTGAGCGCTACCGCCGAACCTCCTTCGTGTTAATCAGTAGAAACGGGTTCTGGCTCCGGACGGACAAATATCATCCTGCTGGACGCGAAGCCAGGCAGCCGAGCCGAGCCGAACCGAGCCGGGTCTGGTATGGTCGGCAGCCCAGCCTCGGTGCCTCGAATGCCGCATCCGTCCCCTCTCTCTCTCTCTCCCTCTCTCTCTCTCTCTCTCTCTCTCTCTACGCTAAAAAAAAAAAAAAAAGTGAACGAGAGACGGAGCTGAAGCAGCCGTCACCGACCCCCCCCCCCCCCCACACACACACACACACACACACACAAACGAACGCAGCACGCGCACACGCACTGCCAGCCCTCCTCTCTCTGACTGCAGCTCTCTCTTTAATAACGAGCCTCCTTCCTCTCTTTTCCTCTCTCTATCGCTCTCTCTCTCTCCCCGCCGCCCGCCTCACTTAAAATGCTGCTCACGGGGCGCGCTCGCTCCCCGCGCAACACACACACACACACACACACACACACACACACACACACTGGGAACGCGCCACGCACAAAGTCCAGAGCGGCGATTTAAGCAGGATTTTGTTTCTGTTTCCTCCGTTACCTTCATTCCTTTTGAGCGCGTGCACGCACGCATGTACCCTCCTACACACGAGCAGCTTTGATTTGGGACCCCCCCCCCCCCCACACACACACACACACACCTCAGAATATATACAGTGAGTTGTGGTGGAGACAAAATAGCGCAACAAACGTGGAAATGACGCAACGCCCCTCCGCGAGGCGCGAAGTTTCATTTTTAATCTGTCAGGAGGAAAAAAAAAATATCCCTCCTTCTCTCTCCCTCCCTCCTCACTCTCTCCCTCCCTCCCTCCCTCCCGCTCTCTCTCTCTCTCTCTCTCTCGGTGTGGGAAGCTCGCCGAATGCGGCTCGCGAGAAAGGAGCCAGTTACGCTCACGCGCCCGACACAGATACCCGCTCCCACCGTCTGACGGGGGAGAGAAGGAGAAGAAGAAGAGGAGGAAAAAGAAGAAGAAGAAGAAGAAGCAGGGACGCACAGCAACTCGCCTTCTCCAAAGCACTCGAGTGATGCAACTGGATCTGTAATTTTATCCAATTTTTCTTTCTTTTTTTTTTTTTTTTGGTTTTATTTCGGGGTCAAACTGTTCAAGAGGGAGAGGAGAATTCTTCTTTTTCATTTTTTCATTTTTTTTTTTTTTGTTCGCTCTCCCCCTGCAAGTTTGACTGCGGTTGCGCTCGGAGCGATGGGGACGGCGGAGAGCGCCGCGCGCCAGGCTCTGCAGCCGCAGCAGCAGCAGCAGCAGCAGCAGCAGCAGCAGCGGACTTCTGGCTGAATAGCTGCTCTATTCATCCTTCTCTCTTCCGACTTGAGGAGCTGCTGTTGCAACCTGTTCAGTTTTTACTCCTCACCCAGCGGAGGATGAAATAAGACCAAACAAGAGACAACACCGGGAACTCTTTCCTCTCCGCCTCCATGGGAAATATTCTCCCGCTGCATTTGTTTCGGATTTGCCGCCGCTGAGCGCGCGCGCGGGCGGCCGGGCGGGCGCGTCCTACCTCGTCTGTCCTCCTCGGGGCTCCGCAAGCCAGCGTTTTCTCCACCGGATCGTTTCATGGGAACCGGTCGCGCACCCGCTTGACACCCCCCCCCCCCCCCTCTCTCTCTCTCTTCCTTTTCTCACCCCACCTCCCCCCCCCCACCACCACCTTCACCACCTCCACCCCCCCACCCCCCCCCCCCCCCCTTTATCCAAGACGCTGGGAAGAATGACGGACTTGTTTTGCCGCATCGCCGCCGACCACCTTGCGCTCTTTTTCCCGGACGCGCCTGCAAGGCATTTAGAGAAACATATTTGAAAGAGAGAAAGAAGGACTGACAGCTGCCATCCTCCCTCCCTGCCTCCCTCCGTCCTCCCTCCCTCCCTCCCTCCCTCTACCCGGCCGCCAGTGAGCTGCTCTCCCATGGAGGCAGTGCAGCCGCCCTGGGAACCCAACCAGCAGAGGGGCGATTTTCCCAAGCAGGGGGAGCCCGTCAGCAAGCGACGCATCGGCTGAAACCGGAGCCGCTGCCACCACCACCACCTCCTCCTCCTCCTCCTCCTCCAACCTCCCTCCCTCCCTCCCACCCTCCACCCACCCATCCATCCATCCATCCATCAATCCGTCCACTCAGCCTGCTGCGGGGGTTTTGATCTACAGTGCAGCCTGCATGGGGATCTAAGGGGGGAGGGGGGTGGGGGGACCTTGTTGCGCGCGCCCCCCCCTTTTTTTTTTCTCCCGTCGGTCCGCGCTCCACTTTGGCTCAGGAGGACAGTTTCCGTCGTGCACGTCCCTCCGTCCGTCCGTCCATGTCTCCGCGACGCTGCTCCGCGTCTCCGCAGGGAGCCGCATCCGCATCCACCGCCGCCGTCTCAGCTTCGGGTGAGTGACTTCAACGCATTTTTGTCAGTTATTTGTTTAAAAAAATAAATAACAATAAATAAGGGGGGGAGGGGGGTCTTGATTGGTCGTTTGAAAAAAAATAGATTGAACAGAGCCTCTATGCAGGATCTTCTATTGTTAAAGACAAAGTGCTTTGTGTGTGATTAACGCCTGCTTGTTGAAACCTTCACAATATGTCAGCAGTGGGCTTCCTCCTCCTCCTCCTCCTCCTCTGCTCCCTTCCTCTCGCCTCCTAAATAACGTGAAAGAGCTGCTTCAGTGGTGGCTGTTGGCTTTCCCCCCCAAAAAAAGGCAGGAATAAGAGACGAGACCCCCGTGGAGGAAAAAAAAAAAAAAGGGAACTGCAGCCGTTTGACTTTGATTATGTTGAATTTGCCAGGAGGGGAGGAAGGAAGGAAACGGGAGTCGTGCCGCTGCTGTCGAAGACTCATTTCTTTAAAATTGATGTTGGGGTGATTTTTGGGGAGCGGGGTACTTTTTCCTGCAGTGTTTGAGCAAACACTGTACAAAGGCGTGTGTGCGCTGTGTCCAGTGATTGCAGGCAGGGGAGAATCACCGTGTGTGAGATTAGAAAGGAGTGAAAACGGGCTGAAAAATGGCTGGTTTTTTTCTCTCTTTTTTTTTTTCTGACACAACGTTACTGTAAAACTGCTGCTGCTACGGTGTGATCCGACTTTGATAAAGAGTCTGCGAAATGTCAGAATGAGTGATCCAAAATTCCTTCCAGTGTGTGAACGCGCACGCGCCTCTCTCTTTTTTTTCCCCCATTTTTCTTTTCTCTCCAAAGGTTACTAAATGGTTATCTGGGGGAGGATTTCTAACTGGCGAGATGCTGCTTGTACTCCTGCTGGCAGCCTTTTCTTCTTCCATCACCGGCTCCCTCTCCTCCTCCTCCCTCTCCTCCCCGCCCATGTCGGACGGCCCCCAGATGGCGTACCCGTCCCCCTCGGACCTGATGGCCGAGACCTGCAGCGCCTGCTCGTGCATGTCGGTGGAGAACGTGCTGTACGTCAACTGCGAGAAGATCACCGTCTACCGGCCCACGCAGCTCGTCCCGCCGGCGTCGTCGCTCTACCACCTGAACTTTCAGAACAACTTCCTGATTGTCCTCTACCCCAACTCCTTCCTCAACTTCACGCACGCCGTGTCGCTGCAGCTCGGCAACAACAAGCTGCAGAACGTGGAGGGCGGAGCGTTTGCCGGCATGAGCGCGCTGAAGCAGCTGCACCTGAACAACAACGAGTTGAAGGTGCTGCGAGCGGACACCTTCCAGGGCATCGAGAACCTGGAGTACCTGCAGGCCGACTACAACTTGATCAAGTACATCGAGAAGGGGGCGTTCAACAAGCTGCACAAGTTGAAGGTGGTCATCCTGAACGACAACCTCATACAGGCGCTGCCCGACAACATATTCCGCTTCGCCTCGCTCACGCACTTGGACATAAGGGGCAACAGGATCCAGAAACTGCCCTACTTAGGGGTCCTGGAGCACATTGGCCGCATCGTGGAGCTGCAGCTGGACGACAACCCCTGGAATTGCACGTGTGACCTGGCGCCGCTCAAGGCGTGGCTGGAAAACATGCCCTACAACATTTTCATCGGCGAGGCCATCTGCGAAACTCCCAGTGACTTGTACGGGCGGCTGCTGAAGGAGACCAACAAGCAGGAGCTTTGCCCCATGGGCACAGGGAGCGACTTTGACGTGAGGATGCCGCCGGCCCACCCGGAAAACGGCCAGCCGCCCTCCAGGATGTCGCCGAGCACGGTGGGCCCCGCAGCCACCAAGGCACCGACTGACTCGTCAAAGATCTACGGCAACGGCATTGTGGCTGGTCTGCCGCCGTCAGGGCGAAACCGCCAGATCGTTTCCACCCAGACGCGGACTCCGCCGCTCACGTGTCCACAGCCATGCAGCTGCAAGGCCCACCCCTCGGACTTTGGCATCAGCGTGAGCTGCCAGGAGAGGAACGTCAAGAATCTAGCCGACCTCTTCCCCAGGCCCACCAACGCCAAGAAGCTCCACGTGAGCGGCAATTACATACACGACGTCAGCCCGCTGGACTTCCAGGGCTTCGAGGGTCTGGACCTGCTCCACCTCGGCAGCAATCAGATCGTCACCATCCAGAGAGGCGTCTTCGCCAACCTCACCAACCTGCGGCGGCTGTACCTGAACGGCAACCAAATCGAGCAGCTCCACCCGGAGATGTTCCTGGGCCTCTCCAACCTGCAGTACCTCTACTTGGAATACAACGCCATCAAGGAAATACTGGCAGGCACATTCGACTCCATGCCCAACCTGCAGCTGCTCTACCTGAACAACAACGTCCTGCGGAGCCTGCCGGCGTACGTCTTTGCCGGTGTCTCCCTGGCGCGGCTCAACCTGAAGAACAACCACTTCATGACGCTGCCGGTGAGCGGCGTCCTGGACCAGCTGCAGACGCTGACCCAGATCGACCTGGAGGGCAACCCGTGGGACTGCTCCTGTGACCTGGTGGCCCTCAAGCTGTGGCTGGAGAAGCTGGGCGACGGCGTGGCCTCCCGGGAGGTGAGGTGCTCCTCCCCGGTGCAGTTCTCCAATGTGGAGCTGCGCCTCCTGAAGAACGAGGTCATCTGCCCCAAGCTCGTGTCCAGGCCTCCGCTCATCTTCACCAGCGCCACCCCGACCCTGACCTCGGCGCCGCCCGCCGGGGTGGACAAGGCGCCGCCGGGCGGACCTGTGCCCCTCTCCATCATGATCCTGAGCATCCTGGTCGTGCTGATCCTCACCGTGTTCGTCGCCTTCTGCCTCCTCGTCTTTGTGCTGAGGCGGAACAAAAAGCCGGCGGGCAGGCAAGAGGGTCTCGGTAGCCAGGAGTGCGGCTCCATGTCGCTACAGCTCCGTCGGCACGGCCACAAGTCCGGCAAGAAGGGCTCCATACCAGGAGACGACCTGGGGGCCGAGACGTTCATCCCGCAGACCATCGAGCACATCGGCAAGAGCCACACCTGCGGGATCGGCCGCTCCCCGGACATGGATGCCGGCTTCAAGTTCGCCGACTCGCAGCGGCAGAAGATCATCCTGCGGAGCAGCGGTGGCGCCTCCGCCGCCAGCGAGCGGGAGAAGGAGGCGCTGTCCACGCTGGAGCGCAACAAGCGCCTCAGCACCATCGACGAGCTGGAGGAGTTCCTGCCCCACCGCGAACCCAGCATGTTCATCCAGAACTTCCTGGACAAGAGGGACTTCAACAGCATCGGGATGGGCGGCTACGAGATCCGCTACCCGGAGAAGACGCTGGACAGGAAGAAGAAGTCGTCGCTGATCGGCGGCAACCACAGCAAGATCGTGGTGGAGCAGAGAAAGAGTGAGTACTACGAGCTCAAAGCCAAGCTCCAGGGGACGCCTGATTACCTGCAGGTGCTTGAGGAGCAGACTGCGCTGAGCAAAATGTAAGGTGGTGGGGGAGGTCGGGGTGGGGGCTGATGCCGCGTTTTCTTTCCCCATCGGGTTTTTGCGCCGATGAGGACGCAGAGAACAGAGACGGCAAAAAAAAAAAAAAACCCGTCTGCCTTTCACCCAGTCCCCCTTTTATTCCCCGCGACCACACACACGCAGCATTCAGCCCTCTAGCTTACCATCTTTCACCATCGCCCACCCTGCAGCCACACACACACACACACACACACACGCACACACACACACACACCCTGACACAGATAGCAGGAAAAAAAAGTGCCTTCTGGAAATCCTTAATGACCAATGCAGAGACAGACAAAATGGCTCCACACGACTTAAAAGCTACTGCTAGGATCAGCGCGGCTACGTATCTCACAGTAGAAGAACCTTCCGGGTCAAACCTGCGTGCCAATCTCACGTGCACATTGCGGGAACGCCTCCGAAAAAAGCAAACAGGTCACCGTGTTGTTTTTTGGTTTATTCCTTCACTGCAATCAGAACGGGGTACATTTTCTTCTTTTGAAGTTCTTTCACGTCCTCCTGTTTTTTCCACTCAAACGAAAAGTCTCAAAAGACGGCGTTTCCAGAATATCTGGCTGTCATTGATTAGAGAGGGGAAAGAGGTTGTTGTGTTCTCACGCTCCGGAACGTAAATCACAACTTTTTTTTGGATGAAATGACAGACTTTGGAGACTCACAATGGATAATATCTTTTTTTTTTTTTTTTTTTTTTTTTTTACCCTTCTTCCTTCTTCGCGGGAGATATCCGTTTTTTTTTCTTGGGGATGCTCTCTGGAGTCAGCTGCCCCTTGTCTGGATTTACGCATCAGTAGCAGTTAACACCTGCTCACGTTCTCCGTTCGTGGGAAACTATGGAAGCACGCCGAAACTGTTTTTTTTTATTTTTTTTTTTATTTCGTTTTTGTTTTGTTTTTTCCGTGGGAATTATTTTGTGACTTGTTCTCTTTGTGTAAAGAGCCATGTTAAATATAGTGTCTTCTGAATGGAGTTGTGTTTCTCTTCAAAAAAAAACAAAAAACAAAAATTGCTACTTACAGTAACTGTATGTTTCGGGTGAAATCTTAACGGCACACACACTTGTCAGCAGAGGACGTTGTTTCTGGAAAAATATATGAAAAAAAACAAACAACAAATGAAACCCGACAAACAAGGATATAAGGTAAAAAAAAAATAAATAATAATAATTACAAAGCTGCTTGCCATGTAAGCGTAACCTGGAATTTATTTTGTAAGTCTTACATTATTTGTATCTGTGGGACTGGTTTGTAAATTACAAGAAAGGACAAACATCTACACACACGCACACACACTCACACACACACACACACACACACACATGGGCGCGAAAAACGCAAACACACGTGTACACTGTATGCCATATTCATCAAGAGACTATCAGCCCGGAAATTGTCAAGCAAAGCGCTCAGTAGGATTCAGTCGGCGATGGCGCCTCCCCACGGCTCTTCAATTCGTAGTAAACGTGAAAAAAACAAAAAATTTAACGACATAGTTAATTTATTTTTCTATGCAGGATTATTTAAAGTGTTACTGGTATTATTTAACAAGGAATAATACACAGAGAGCGGAATGAACTTGGCGGAAGGATGCGTCAGCAGCAGCAGCAGTGGCTTTCGGGAGTTTTCACTCTAACACTCGACCCGCTGGACGAGGGTTGCGTGACATGTGATCTGTGTTCTATGATTAGTATTTTTTTTTTGTTTTGTTTTGTTTTGTTTTGTTTTTTTGGTTTTTTTTCCTGTTACCTGTGCCGCACGATGACGCCGAGGCCCGATGGATCCCGCAAGGTTTCAAGCCGTTTCCTTATTCTTATATCTCCCGCGCTCTCTTGTGAAACGGTTTTCTTATTAACATTATGCAACCAAAATAAATGTGCATTAAACGTGATATGTTTCGGAGCCGCCAGGCGTTTTTTTTTTGTTTTGTTTTCTTGTTCTTTTTCCTCCGACGGCTTGCAAATCCGAAGCTAAAAAAAAAAAAGAAAAGAATAAAACATCATGTGCAATATTAGTGGAAAAAATGCATCAGTCGCGACGGCTTCAGATTCCATTTTAATTTATTTAGTTTGAAGTTATCATGTCGAGGTCAGGTTCTATTTGGGAATTCCTTTTTATCGAGCTAACTCTCTCCGGTCCTTATTTAAAAAAAAAAACAACAAAAAAACAACAAGTATTGTTACGTTACAAATTATGAGTGTTTATTGACATTAAAGTGAATAGAATGTATCTTGGAAAGTATAATAAATACAATTTTTTTATCGGTCATAAAAATCTCCTGTATATTGGTTAATTTTTCTCTTGTATAATCATGTTGAAATCAAGGTATTAAAATCAGCACCTCTTTGCTTCGTGTCCCCCCCTTTTTCTTTCAGCGGAAACCCAAAAAAACTTCCGTCTTTATAGTGGAACCGGTTCGGCCGCCTCTTGTCACAGCAACTCTGGCTGCCACCAGTTTGTTTTTGCTCACTGATGCAGTGGGAGAGGAAACACGAAGCGGTCGGACACCCTTGAATTTTTTTTGCAGCGTCTCAAAATGTTCCAAATGTTTTTGGGGTCAGTGACTCATTTCTGCATTGAACGCCATTATAAGCAGCTTCGTGGAAGAACCCGACTGGATTGCTCTAAGACCATTAACTTGTGCAGGGAAATCAGTCAGGATATGCTGAACACATTGTGGGATGGCTGTGATAGTCGTTGCCTTTGAATGTCTCATTGCAGGTGATTCGAGGGAATGGACATTGTGTTCAATATGCTGCCAACGTTACAGAAGTCGAATGCTGTAGGAGTCAAAGGAAATCAACATTTCTAAAACAAAGCTTTGTGTTATAATCACAGCCACTTGCCTTTGGATTCCGGGCTCTTTGGAACAGCTGGCTGTTGGTCTGTTCACACAGAATTTTGCACACTTGGAATTTGCTCAATCACTTTTAATTAGACTTTGGAAATGGAATTCAGTAAACACTGAAATGTTCCCATACTTGTTCAGCACATCTTGGCTGATTGTCATGCACTCATAATGATTGCAGAGCATTCGGGGATCATCATTTCATAAAACGGGTCATGATGGAGTTCAATGCAGAAATGAATCAGTGACCCTGGAAGTTCTGAACGGCAGTGTGTATGCGGGGAAATCTTTATTGTGTTTCAAAAGGTGCGACGGCTTCGGATGCAAATTATTCTCTCTCTGTGCTTGTTGTTAACAGGAAGAACAACAAAATTCTTGTGCTTTTGTAAGGGGCATTATTTTGTATTTTTGACCCGTTTGTCCACCTAGAAGAGGGAGCGTGTTGCCATCTGTGCTAAAAGACAATGGAAATATAAATGTGTCAGTAGCTGTGTTTCCGTGACCCCTGGACCTGCGCAAAACCTAAATATGGCAATAAAAGACTGGTGATGGAAACAGCTCACCTTGGAAAAACCTCTCAAATATGGCAAACATAAGGTGTTGATGCTCTCATGTGGTGGTTTTTCAGGCGCATCCATAAAGAGGCATATCGCATTTATACCTCAGCTGACGTGATGTACACGGTCATGTGACCAGTTCGCCGACCAGTGAAGACGCAAAATGTTTTGTACCTCCATCCTCCTCAAAGTGTGGTCCTCGCAGGACGATGTTCTACGAGAATTACGGCTTATGTGCTTCACACCGCTGAATGGAAACACCTGCAAAGCGCAATCGTACTTTGTCGAAATTTTCCAATTATCGCTTTTATTTTGCGAAAAAAAAAAAAAACTGTCATGGAAACGCAGCTAGTGGTGATTCTTAATGTGATATGAGGTGTCCCAACCCGACCCCCCCTCCCCTCCCCCCCACTACTTCATACCATCACCTCAACGTGGCGAACTCAGGGAGAGGCAAGACTCCAGAAATAAGCCCGGTCTTCCGACGGCAACGCTTTTTAACTGTCAAATCAAAAGTTAAAATCAAACTGTTGTCCAGCTGCCCTGAAAATACCGGCTGGAGCCGGACTTTTCCAACTTTGTCACGTCACGTCTAAATTTCACCTGTTAATGGAAGCTTGCTCTCGTACTGCCTTGTGCTCCGCCGCCGCCGCCGCCGCCCCTCTTCTGTCGTCCACCGTGTCGGCTTTCGAGACTTTCTGTGTGCCCGGCGTTATTGTCCCGAGGAGGTATCCTACACTCCGACCCCCTGTTTTTAGACGGGCCATCAAACATTCATTACCCGTCCCATTTTTAGGGGTTAAAAATTCACTTTCCTCCTCTGTTTCTCCGTTAATCCAACCTATTGGGCTTTTGGCAGAGCGAGTAGCGGAAAGCATGACTCATCCAGATGCCAGAGAATTGTCCCCATTAATTATTAATACCCCTGGCAGTTACGAACTAAAAAAAGGGTTGGAGGGGGGTTGGAGGTGGGGATCTGATCTGAAGTCCACCCCTCTTTTTCATCCCCATCGCTTCTTGGGCGACGGCGCTCACTCGGCGTGCAAAAATATCTTTTGGAAGCTTCATAAACGGGTGTAATTGGCAGGAAAATTGTCTTTTCAAAGCGCCGTTCCGAGGCAGTGACGTGGGGTTTTTTTCCCGCGTCTGGTAAGTCGCATGTTCCCCGGAGGGGCTATCAATAAAATATTCAGGCAGTCATTTAGCTGAGGTGACAGTTAAGGTGAACGTGTTTGTCTCCCGCCACTAATCATACTTTGTGCTGTGTGAGAGCCGACGCTAATCTCTCGCATCGTTTTCTGTTCTGCCAGGCAGTTGCTCTCTGGATTCTGTGGTTCTGCGTTTGGCCCGGGAAGCGCAGCTGGTGAGCTATGAGCATGCCCACTAGGGGAGCTCTGAGCTTGGAAGAGAGTGTAAATTAGTGGACATGAGGACCTGAGGATCTTCACTGTTTCTCCCTTTCCACTCATAAACCTGTTTCAGGAATACTGAATCTCAACCAGGAAGTCTGAAATAGGACATTTTAAAAGTTGTGGTTGCAGTGACGCCCTGTCAGGATCCAAAAATGTAGCCTTTGAAATCGAAATGTAATGAAAACCTTAATATGTGGCTCGGGCATTGTGAGGAGCAGCAGGATTTGTTCTGTTTTCAACGCCTTTTTCATCCCCTCATTGGAATTCATGTTCTACTGTTGTGTATCCCAATTATATCTCATATTTGTTTCTTCTTCTTCCAGGTTATTGTGTCGTAAAATAGGAAGTTTGCCGTTCACATTGTGGCTCTATTTCGAAATGTTGGCTGTTCCAAGACTGCTTCCGTGCTACAGTTTAAAACGATATTTCTCTGCATTATTTGCATCTAAAAAAAGACAATATTATTGTTTTTTCAGTTTCCACATCAATTCATTTTATATTCATGTTCATGTTCAACGAATCCTTTTTTTTTTTTTTCTTGCATTTAATCTTGAATTTATTTGAGATACATTCATGTGTTGAACGTACGATTTGCCACGTTTGTGTATTTACCCTCCATTGCCAAAGGTGACAACTCTGCAAGTTTAGCCTCTGATTCAGTGCTCCTGAGGTTGAGATGATCTATTTTCTCAACGGACCTTTTTTTTTTTTTTCCAATTTGAAACCAAACCTCTTAAATGGATTTTGGAACATTTTTCCCCCCCGCCATTATTGGTTAATTACCCCGTTTATTGTATCTTCCCTACACCTTTGTAATGCGGCAGCCCCTGGTGGCACAGTGGGGGCCCGCGCCAGCTGAATTTGCCGACAACGTGCTCAGGAATCATGCTGGAGGGTCCCTGGCATCGGCGGCGGGCGGTCAGGCGGCCATTTGAGGAGGGATGAAAGGGTGGAAGGCATCTCCCCGGTCGCCGCAAATTACCAGCGGTATCCCCAACAGGAGGGTGGAAACAATGCCTCACCTCCCCACCAGCTGCCTCATTAAGATAAATCCAGTTTGGCCCACTTGGCTGCAATTTTAGCGAAAGCCCCATGTAAGCCAATCAAAAGTGTCCTGTCGTCCGTCGGGGCAATAAGCGGCCAATGGGGGAGCCCTACCTGTTGGCCCGCAAGAATTTTGCCCTTTCTTTTAGTGTTGTAGTACTCAAGATTGGTCTCTAGACCACTTTTTACGGGTCTCTGTCTCGTCTCGGACGCATTTTTACTGGGTCTTGTTGCGGTCTTGTAATGACACGATAATAACGGAAAACACACACACACATATATATATGTATATTTATATATATATATATATATATATATATATATATATATATATATATATATATATATATACACATACGTACATATATTCAACTTGATTTTTTTTTAATCGCAGTCAGTTCAATCAAGCAGCATTACAGAGTTCCCGCCGGGCAGAAACCGCTGAATGGATTAAGTTTCTCTTTCATATTCAGGACTTTGTTTGTAGGTATACAGATTATTTGCACCAGCTCGGTCTGGTAATGAGTTCCTGACCCCGATGAAATAGCTGCCTTTCAGGAAATGCGCCACACACGAGGGGATAATTGAGAAAGTGAAAGGGAAATGTCACCATGTCCGTTGCCAAAAAAAAACTGCTGCGATTTGCTCCCTTCACTTTTTTTTTTTTGCCGAGGTCTGTAAATAAGAGTGAATGTCGGAGTGCAGAAGCTGGTAAACTCTGGTTTTCTCAGCAATATATATATATGTATATATATATATATATATATATATATATATATATATATATATATATATTGCAGGGCCTAGCCAGTGTAATATAAGAGGGGACTCCCAGGTGTTGACTCAGTGTTATTTTCCAGTCCTGCACCTGCACCAAAGCAGTGCGAATTATACAGACTCATTTTCAGAGATGTGGTCTGGATCCTTTGAGGGCAGCCGGGTGGGGTGGGGCGGGGTGGGTTTGGGGGATGGGTGGGCGTTATCTCGCAATCGTATCTGTGAGAGCATTTTGAAACTACAAACTGAACTGTTCTCTTTTTTTATTTCATGTTCTCACAGAACCGGTTTCTGTCCTTTGAGGCGAATTGTCACGCTGCGGTTCATTTTTTTTCTCCACATCTTTGTTTCGTCGAGTCCTCTGATTCTGAACATAATAGTGTGCGTCACTTTTGATTGACATCTTGCGATTGAGTCGAAAACGCGACGCCGTGGCTGCCATGGAAGGAAATTATAGGTGAGCTGTTTTTCCCCCTCGTCTAATTAAGAGTGCCACTGACTGAGCATTTTAATTATTAGATTTGTGTGTTTGCTTTTGTGTTTAGTTGTCGCCATGGGTAGACAAGCAAAAAAAAAGGCTGATTTTTGGACAATTTCCAGCAAACACAAAAAAGTTCAATGGGCTCAAAGCATCTAATTATGACAAACCGAGGCTCTGAATGAGCATTGCTCTCCAAAATCACGCCACACCACCAAAAGCCATTAAGGCTGTCCTAATTAGCCGCGGCTAGCCGCAAAAATAACCCTCAAACTAATCTGTGTTCGATGGAGATGCATGCGCAGCGTGTCTGAGCACGGGCTGTGATTAATGTGCTGCTGTTTCCTCTGGGTGCAAGCCTACACCTGTTTCTATTTTATTACATTGATCTATGGCAGATCAATAAAGGCCGGGGAATAGCCGCAGACAGGTAGAGGAGACACACTTAGGCCTCTGGGACCACCTCTAGAGGATGCACTTTGACTATGTGTGTGTGTGTGTGTGTGTGTGTGTGTGTGTGTGTATTTGTGCATCCCACATTATGCAAAGTTGACTTTTCCGATACCCTCCGACAGCAACGCTTGGTTTTAATTGATCAATAAACTCCCCAGAAATGAGCAGGTCTTTTACCTCTTCTTGCCCCACTTTTCAGTGCTGGCTACATTACATAGTCGTGGAACATTGGCTCCAATGCCTCACTGATGCCGCTCTGGTGGTGGCATCACCCCCAGGTTACAACAATGAGTCGTGTTTTAGCAGGAAGCTTGAATTCGATTTTCTTTTGTGCGTGCTAAAAATACTGAACACTGAAGAACCACCGAGGTATTCCCGATAATTAATTGGGCTAGGCTGTTCCTTTTCCAGACTGCAGGGCAACATTAGGTGTCTTCCCTTTTGTTCAACAGTTCACCCCTAAAACCTGAGCGCTCCTTAACTCGGCCACGCTGCCCCTCGTGCCTCTTCGTCTCCCGTCGGCCGCCCATCCGTCCCGCTTTCCTTTCCTTCCATCCATCGTCATGTTCCCCTGCCTTTTCCCTTTGCTCTCTGAATTATGATCCACGCTCTTTCTTTATACGTCCTGATTGATTGGACTCTCCGGCTAACTAATGAAATGGCCCCTCAAGGACAAGTCGCGGGCCAGCTCTGGTATCAGTGCAGAACTTAGAGGAAAGACACCAACAGAGTTCAGCGCTAAAAGTAGCTGCGTTTCCATGACAGTTTTTCCACAAAATAAAAACGGTATTTCTAAAATTTTGACAATTGTGATTTGCAGGTGTTTCCCTTGAATGGTCTGAAGCGTGTGAAAAGCATAATTTTCGTCCCGCGAGACCCCACCTTGAGGAGGATGAAAGCACAAAACATTTTGAGATCAATCTGCATTTCAATGCTGTTTTCTGTAAAGAATGGTTGTTACATTTTTTTCTCTTTGATTACTTGTAAAAAAAAAAAAAAAGTATTCCATCTCCTCCTCTGTCCAAACATAAGGCTCCATTTCCACTTGAAGTGAATTGGTCGCGTGACCCCGTACGTCACGTCCACTGACATGTCAATGTGAAACAAGTGTTTCCGTGACACTTTGGCGATATACCTCCATATGGATACGTGCGTTCCTCCAGGAGGATCAAGTCCCCAGACCAGATGGGATGCAAAGTCCCTGGTGTGAGTTGTTAGACAAACATGAGTCTTCTTAGTTGTACAAACCCAGCGGACCATCAAAGGCGGACAAGCAGCTTGCTTTCTAAAAGAGCTCCAAACACCTGGGCATCCCAAAGCCCAGCGGAATCCTCTGGGATAATGGAGGATCCCCCACAGGTCTATACATCACAGGAATGCTACTGAATAGCTAGATCGATTGGAAGGGAGAAAAAGCCAAGGCTTTTCCCCGCATGCCAAACCCACTGAGGAATATGTTGGCTACAAAGAGCCGTAACCGTTCCCCTTCCCATTTTTAACCTAAAATCCTCAGGGTTGTCCTCGTGTTCCCAGACCTTCTACCATGTCACGTTTCCAAGGGGACCACTATCAGTGACGCCACAATTCTTTTTCAACCAGCTCAGTAAAAATGGTCCAATTAGGGTTCACCACTGCGTAATATAGCAAATACTAGCATGCCCCCCAGCACGTGGGTCATTATACACTCATCACTTGTTACTCAACAATTTCCTTGTTTGCTAAATTGTTTGTTGCTTTATTCAAGATGTCTTTATTGTCTTTGAACATGCCAATGAAATTTTTCATTTCACATATGAGACGATGGAGGGGGCGGAGATGAGAGTTGAGCCACTGAACTGATCGCTTGTTTTGCTATACACGCTGTGCTCATCTGCTCCCTCTCGTTGTGAAAAATTGCTTATTGCCTCTTTCAGGATGAAACGAGCGGCATTTATAAACAAGCTAACCCCCTTGAATGAGCGTGAAAACAATTGTCTGTGGCAGCTTTGGAAAGAAGGATGTCGAGGACACAATAGGAGAACGAGCGGTGGCAGCCCTGCGTCCACAGAGACTTCGGATGCCATGATGTCGACTTGTACGTCGTATGTTGCATATTGCACCCTGAATGTCTTGCCTTCCTTTGCATTTATCGTGTGCTTCAATTCCTTCCCAATCTTTCCTATGGCCAATCCCTCATTTTTTTGTTTGTCACCTTTTGTTTATTGGACTTTACAACTCTCAGAAGAAAAACAAGTCTTGGTCTGGTGCCTTTAATCGCTTGCAAAGCCACGTGGCTGCACGGTTCGTGTTGCAAGGCTTTGAGCCGGAAAGGAGACGCATTAGGATTTGTACTCTTCACACGGATAAGGTTTTGTATATGGGGGAAAATCAGAAAGCAGTCAGTTGGCTTGTGTATTGTTTGAGTTTAGATTTGAAGATTTCCACTGGGGTCCGCTCCAGCAGCCCCTGTGACCCTGACTGCAGGAGTTGCAACCATAGAAAACAGCTGCATGGTGGATGGACTTCCACCGGGATTGGACTCCTTGTTCAGCAAAGCCAACCTAAAAATAATAAGCAAGTAAATTAGAATAAACTGCATGCCCCCTGCTTCTACGCACAGGTCCGTGTTTTGTTATACTAGACACGACTTCTGGTGCAACTATCCCCACAAGACCCAATTTGGTGCATGGAGTGAGTCAGGGAGAGGGGGAGCGTTTACCAGGAAAAGGCTAAAAAAAAGAAAAATCGATCCATGGGCGTTTAAGGCAGCTCCACGTCCTGGAACAGCACCTAATATGAATAAAAGAAAGAGCTCCGTACACTTGAGAGTGCTCAGAAGTGTGCTCAGAAGTGTGTTTCAGTGCAGCGAGTGACTCAGCAGGTAACAGAACACCCAGTCGGAAGCTGCGGGTTGACGAGAGGCAAACACAGTTGTTGTAGCTGACAGCCACCTTGAAATACAGAAGCACGGGAAAATAAAGAAGTAAATGGATGTATTTGCAAAATCCACCTTTATTTATCTCGTCGTTTTAAAGGTCCTGCGTGGAACATTTTTTTAAGGAAGCCCGCCTGAAAGTGCGTTTCGTATTCGGCACTCTCGTGTGGGCTTACTTAAAAAATAGTAGTCCAAGATTGCCGCTCACTAAGAGCAAGAACTTTATTGTATACATATGAGAACTGTCCTAAGGGTAGGAAAACCATATTACTTAAGGTATACTGTGAGCATACACTTTCATTAATGTATTTATGGGCAGTATGTTCATTTGCAGGTACTACCCGAAAAATGAGAATATCAAGAAAAAGTCGTTTTATTTTGGCAATTTGACATAAAAGATGAAAGCAACACATTTTATTGAGCCATTGCACGCAAATTGACATCTCAAGCAGTTCCTTGTTGTAACTTTGCTGATTAAGATTTTCAGCTTATTAAAACCACAAAGCCACAAACTCAGAAAATTTGAGGGTTTTTTTTGAGCTGCAAGACTTGATCAGCAAAATCCAAAGAAATAAAAACTTGAAATATATTGATTTGCATATCATTTGTTTATATAAATGTCAAATTCACCTTTTAAGTTGAATTGCAGAAACACAGCAACCTTTTCAGGAGACTCTAATTTTCTGCGTCGTACCTGTAATATATAATAATCATAATCAAACCAAATTTTACACTCGGGACTTTGTCGTTAACACAACTGGTTCTG
The DNA here is from genome assembly GCF_046127955.1 of Nelusetta ayraudi. Classification (NCBI taxonomy): domain Eukaryota; kingdom Metazoa; phylum Chordata; class Actinopteri; order Tetraodontiformes; family Monacanthidae; genus Nelusetta; species Nelusetta ayraudi. Next base: position 3,844,263 of record NW_027466147.1, on the reverse strand, counting down.
GGCAGAGTTAGTAGAAGTGAGGCCTCCACTCAAAAGGAGAAATGGCCGCATTGTGAACACTGCTTGGAGGCCACGCGCTCTCCCGTTCTGCCCGCGAGACAGATTTCAAGAGGGAAGAGACGGCGTGAAGGGTGAAATGGAGACTAATGAAGAGCTAACCCTGAATCCTTCCTCCTCTCTCTCCATTATTGACTGCGTGCACACTCCACCGGAGCCCACTGCCTACCAAAGAAAAGAAAATGTCAAGTCAATCACAACGTATCTCCCTGCGCTTTGCGGACCACGAGCTGCTCCATCACTGTGACTTTTCATTCTCAACCAGAGCCCACATTTCACCAGCATCAACAGCACGACTTAGATAGAAAGGCTGTCCAGATGTAATCGCTCTTATTTGAATGGGTTTGCAACAAGTGGTTATCAACATTGTCAGATATAAGGTAATAAAAAAGATTGGTACGTGAAGCTCTAGTGGTGTCATTTCCTCTGTTGATGTCTTATCTTCTTGTTCACAAAGCCATAAATAGTGAGAAGCAAGGCAGGGGTCATGCAAATGGAATGAAATGATGCTGGATGCATATCTCTTCTTAATTTCCCTGAGGGAGTCATCCCAAAGGGATCAATAAAGTATCTATCTATCTATCTATCTATCTATCTATCTATCTATCTATCTATCTGTCTGTCTGTCTGTCTGTCTGTCTCTGAATCTTGACAGATTCCTTCTGTTCCCAGAACTCTGTTACGGTGTTGTGTTTCCAAGGGGACCGCTATCAGTGACGGACCTCAGTGGTGTAGTTTTATTTGAAATGGCTTTGGGTGAATAAAGCTAAACTATTGGTCTCACGCAGACACAGGTCCGTCACTGATAGCGGTCCCCTTGGAAACGCGACATGGTCACAGACTTCTGGTAAGATGATGGTTCGGTGTCGTTGATCTCCTTCACGGTTGCAGCTTTACATACTGACACAGCACTGTCCCTGCTTGGCTCAGTGGGTTCCTTGCTCACTTTGCCTATGAGATTTGCGAGGGGGCGGAGCCTCTTTGTTTTTGACGTGCTGTGCTCGTTAGCGGTGAAAAAAACAAACACTTGTTGCCCTTTGAAACAAAATCGCCCTCTTGTTTCCGAACAAATTTCCCCCGACGTTTCCTTTCAGCCGCTGACAATGTTTTACACGATAAATTAATGTGACCATATTGATTCCTTAACGTGACCCCTGACATTGATTAAAAGCAGAATATACGGCAAAATGATGCCGCATGCAGCATTTTGGCAAAGGAGATTTTTTTTTTCGAGCTGGAAAAAAAAAAAAATAACTGAAGCCGAACTTCAGTTTTTCATGTTTTTGAGGAGACGGCAGCAGTTTGGAGGGTTGCGAACAATTTCCTTGACTTCCCTTCCTTTTGCTTTTCATTCAACAGAGAGGCTGAGAGATCTCATCAGCCCGTCCTTTATCGCAGAATTCGCCTGCGCTGACGGCCTTGTGCTGTTATTTATTTCATTATAATTTTTTTTTCCCCAACGCTGACCAACAGTGCGTGGGCGCCACGTGGAAGCGAGGCTGCAGTCGACGCGTCGGGGGCGCGCACAGTTTGCCTTCCAGTCCAAACAGACGCTTCGCATTTGCATCGAGTTGTGCAGTTTAACTCGTTAGCGGCGCCGCGGGCGACTCGGCTCGGCTCGACTCCGGCCGGCCGTGGTTGGTTTGTTTCTCTTTAAAACCGGAGAAGAAGGACGAGAGTTCGAAACTGTCTCTCTCCCTCTCTGTCTCTCCCCCCCCCACTCTCTCTCTCTCTCCCTCTCTGTCTCTCTCTGTCTCCCTCTCTCTTCCCAACTCTCTCTCTCTCTCACTCTCTCTATCATGCTCTGACTCGCCTGCCAAGCCAGCCGGTTGGTGACGATGGACTAGCTGTTGAAAGAGAACAAGTGTGTGTGCGGTCTGTGTGTGTGTGTGTGTGTGTGTGTGTGTGCATGTTTGTGTGTGTTGACAGCGCTAAGAGATTTAATTGACACCCACAGAGAGAATTATACAAGCTTCCAAATGCTCTCTGTGTTTTCATGTTTTCTGTCTGTGTGGCTCTCTCTGTTTGTGTGTGTGTGTGTGTGTGTGTGTGTGTGTGTGTGTGTATTGCGACGCTCACGCCCACCCGTGGAAGCTGCACACAGGGTCCCTCAGATGCGTGCAGAGCATCTCTCTGTGTTTTTCGGGGTCCAATTAGGAGCCAGGCTCAGCAGCAGCAGCAGCAGCAGCAGCAGCAGCAGCAGCAGCCACAGATTGCGCCAAATGGCCCAATAGGTCTTTTATTTTATCACCGATTTTAAAATATTTTTGACGGCACGCAGAGGTTTTTTATGTTTACGTTTGTTTTCAACCCTGATGAGTTTTAACCTCACGTCGTCTTCAGACAGGATGCAAACTCTGCTAAAATATTTGGCGGCGTCCGCTGACCGTGGTCCATTTATTGGGTTTTGTGTTTTTGCCTCTCTGGTGTGCAATGAGAAAGGCACACCAGGGAGGCCGAGAACATTACACAAACTAGTGGAAGTACAAATACCTTGAAGCGTTTCAGCATTTTTTTTTTCTTCAGGGAAACCGTTTGCTTTCTCACACAGCCTCAAGCAACCCGAGTTCGCAAACTGTTTGCGTAGCGGTGAGCACGAACAGACAGCGACGGGGAAACGTGACACTGCGTACCAGACGGAGTGTACCAGTCTGGTCTGATTGGTGTACACACGTTGTAGGAAGTGAAGTATTTCAGTGCATCGCTGTGTTATTTGTATAGCCCGAGTTCAGTAGGATCTAGCTTGACTTTCTGTCAGTTGCAACATCTTCCAGCCGTAGACCTTCAAATGGGAGGAGCCAAACCGTCTCAGGTCTACCGGACATCAATCCTTTGCTCTTTTTGCATTTTCAGTCAATTTAGCACATTCATTTTTATAAATCTCCAGTTTGAAATACATTTTAGACAATCTAGCAAAGGAGGGGAATCAAATATGCTAGTTGCCCTGAAAAACAGAAGTGAAAGTAAAATAAAATCCCGGCCCGCACAGTGCATCAACTGATGCTTTCTGGGTAGCCCAACAGTTGTTGTTAAGGGCGGAGACTTGATTGTGTGGGCCGAGCAATCCGCTACGTATCCCGTTCTTACACTGCTAGAAGTCAGCAAAACAACACATTGGGATATGTCTGTACCTGGCACTGTTGTATCCTAACAGTAGGAATGTGCAGTTGTTATACTTGGTATTCAGCAGCTGCGCTGATCACTTAGCACCGTTTCCAACCGCGAACGTGTGTCCACCCCAAGGACACTCTGCAGCTGTTAGTGGTGGTCTGTGCTAACACGCTGTCGACTCTCACCACAGTCATGATGAATAATGACGATTAGCCTCATGGACAGGGAAGCTAGTTAATGCACAGCAAACAAACGTCAAAGCGGGTCGAGCCGCTCCGGGGTGAAGTACGTCACTTTCTGCCTTAAATTCTAATCACCGCATTGAAGATGACTCACTCAGATGTATGATGATGAGGATAAATACCAGCTAACCAGTGCGTTGGGTTGCTGTAAAGAAGCCACTGTGCGGGGGTTCGAATGGGTTCTCTACTAAGTAACTGTGTATTGCGTTAAGTGGAAAACAGCACACAGACAACACATGCCCCTCTTATGGCTGAAGAGGGACATTGAATATCAATCCGCATCAATGCGCAGACGCCTGAGCATAAAAGCCGTCGACATTGAAACGTGTTTGTTTTCTGTTTCAACTCACATCATCTCATTTCCAATCTTCCAATGATTCGTGAAACTCGTCAGAGTTGAGTGGCCGAGTCTCTGAGTTTTGTCCTCCTCCTCACACGTATTAATAGTTGCGTAATTGGTGTCAAAGTCTCTCCAGGAGCCTTTCCAGAAGCCTCGTATGGAGTCGCTGAGTCAACGAGGGCCTCGGTGTCGAGCACGTGGTCGCAGAGAAGATTCAAAGGTAACCAACAACAGAAACAGCATCGCTGATGTGATCCATCAGTATAATGAATTAATCATTAAACGTGGGCGTGAGCTTGAATAGCATTAGCAGGAGTGTGTGTGTGTGTGCGTGAAGAGGGTAAATATGGAGCTGCTGGTCCTGTACTGTTTTCTTCAACACAACAATATTTAGCATTCATTCAGCGCGGTGCCGTAAATGACAAATTTCCATATAAATTAATGTTTCGCACTCTGCTTGAAAGTCAGCCCGCGATGATTCATCGCAGGTTGGGCCTGCGCAAACTTCCGACATTGGATGGAAGTGATTCTTGGCCCTCGCAGCGACGTCCTGGCGTGTTTGCTGAGGCGCTTTTGCCGTGACCTTGGACGCCCATACATATTGGCGGTAATTGGGGTCAGGAGTCGGCGTCTCGCACGGTAAACGTGGGGATCGTTGGCCGGTTCAAACAAAGATGAGGCGCAACCCCCAAGTGGACGGTCGGTGGTTTTATGAAGTGGATTCCTATTCAAAGTAACGAGCGGTGCTCTGGCCGCCATGAACTCTTGTTATTTGTACACGGAGCAGCTGTAGAGAGCAGTCAGCTCAGTCAACACACAGTTGGCTTCTGGCTTTTGTTAGCAAGCTAAGCAGCCAACCGTCCGACTAAGCGTCCGGACCAATATTGACAGCTAGCCTCTACAAATGTTAGCCAGAGCCACAAAGTGCCAATTTTAGCGAGCGGCAGGGTTTAGGCGATGATCTTTGGCACCGTTTGCTTCAGCTTTCAACGAGAGATGCAAACATTCGTATCCACGACCAAGATTAGCACTTCTCTGTGTGGGTGAGAAAGCTTGGGAGGCCCCATTGTTGTTTTTGTTTTTTCTTTCAAGTCGAATTAAAGAAGACATTTGGACAAGTGTTGAATATTTCAAAAACGTATCTAACCACAAAACAGAAATATGATTTTAAGTCCTTAACCATCATTAATGGGAACAAATAATATAGTCTCAGCTTCTCTGAATTTCAATAATTCGAGCAACAGCTGGACTTCCACAAGATTCAAGAATTAACCTGGGAGTCCAAGAGAATCAATAAAATCACCAGTCATCACTGTTCTGACCTTTTACTGCAAGGGGATTGCTGGATTGGCTTATTGAGTGAATGTGACTCTGGGTCAGTCCTGGCAATTTCAGGCACTATGACTAAAATTAAAGTCTCGTAAAATCTCGTCCCTTTAGATTTTACGTTTGCTATTTATTGCGATATTTAGGTTTTGTGCAATTCTAGGGGTCATGGAAACGCTGCTATTGTCGGACTTCAATACTGTTGTGCTGCAGCAAGTCTTTCCTCTCCGCATTGCCACTTTAATGATTTGCCAGTGTGTGAAAATGCAACCATTTTAGCAGGCGATGACATCGTTATCATCAAGCTCTTTGGCTGCTATTTGTTGTTTACCGACACAGTTGCCAGCAGTGAAGGGCTGACGCTTCCAATTCCCCTTGGGTGTAATCTTGAAACGAGCACGGCGTTAACGTGACCTAATTACTCTTGCCTCACCTGCTTTATACAGGTCAGTAAACTATAAATAAACTACACATGTTGGGGGGGAAATGTCAGGATCTGGTGGAATACTGAGCTACTGCTCCATCGTATTTGAGGGATAAACGCCAGAACTTCTTCCGCTGGTTCCTAATTCAACTCTTCAGATTCAGAATCGAGCCCACACAGCGCTGTGACACTGCACCCGTCTCATACAGGTCTCCACTCATTCACAGTGAGCTGAAGTGAGGGTTGTGTCCCTCTCTGCGGCAGGCTTGTGAGGAAGCAAGCAGCATGACTCATCATTTGTGAGCGTTCCAGGCTTCCATTCAGCAAGGACAATATACCCTCACCGGCCACTTTGGAAATTTAAAGTGTTCACTCGCTTGTTAACACAAACGGCTTATCGGCCAATCGCGTGGCAGCGAGTCTGTAGGACGAGGCGAAGACGACGAAGTTCAAAGCGAACGTCACAATGGGGGACGAAGGGGATCGAAGTGACTTTGAACGTTTTATAGTTGTCGGTGCCAGATGGGCCGGCTGTGATTCTCACACTGGCACAACCATCTCCAGGGTTTACGGAGAGTGGTCTGAAAGAGGGAAAAGAAAAGCAGCAGCAGCAGAAAGATGCCTGGTTGAGGTGAGAGGTCAGACCGGACGGACTGCTTGGAGGCCACGCAGAAGCAGAGAAGCAGCAATGAACGTGTCAACGTTGAGAGAGGTGTGCTTGAAGCTTTCTGCATCGTCCGTCCCTGGAATTCTCTCCTTTTCCTGCTCACGTTTAGCAGAACAAATGCTCTTATTGGTTGACACATAACAACATGTTAGTTGCATTTATACACCAACGTAATAATATTGGATAAAGTCTCCCAGTCCTACTAGCAGTCAAAGGTTGGACACACTGTCCAATGCGTTTTTATATATTTTTTTTTAAATCTTTACAACTTTCTACACTACAGGTAGATACTGAAGACATCAAATATATGAGCAAGATATCTGGAATTATGCAGCAAAGACAAACACGTTCAGCAACTCTAAACATGCTTTTTATGAGGCGGCATAAGGCATGAGAATGAAAGGAAATACTACCATTAACTGGTAGTTAAATGACTAGTAGTGTGTGTGTATATATATATATATATACATATATATGTATATGAAGATGCATCCTCAAGGCTCAAGGTCAGCGGTGTAGCCAGTTTAATGCTGTACTATGACGTCTTCATAAAGTGGCTGGTGAGTGTCTTCTTCCATGTCAATGTACAGAGGCTCAGCTAAGTGAGCCATCTTCCGCGTGATGGATTCACTCGGTTGTTTACTTGCATACGTCGATTTGAATAATGCTAACGCTAACGCTAACGCTCCAACCCGAAAAGTAAAAGCCACGTTGGTTTTAAGGGTGGTGGATGGAAATCAATATCAGCCTTCCTCATTGACCCAACAGAAGCTGAAAGCCTGGCTGTCCTCCGGACGTCACCTCTGGACTGGAATCAATCAACCCCACCCCACCCCCCAACCCCCCCACCCCCCCCTGTGTTGGGAATGGCGCTGAAACGTGGACGTTCACGACGATCCGTCTCCGATGGAGCTTCCCGGCAGGAAAGCGTCTCTTTGCATCAGACCTGAAGAGGCGCTCAGCCGACGTAAACAAACAGACAGACAGCCGCGCATCTCTGACGCACGTCTGCTTCCGTACAAAGAGACGCCTGGAGGCTGAAATGGCCTCATGCAACAATGTCAACATGCAATTCCAAGACTAAAGCCTGCTTTCCCATCGAGGGGAAAAAAAAAAATCCAAAAACCTGAGAGAGGGAGATGGAAAACAAATCATTACAGTTACAAACCTTTTTTTCTGTTGTATTTGTTAAATTTGGTGTCTTTGGCACATTTTGATCATATTTAAAATGTTTGACAACGCATTTGTTGCGTCCCTGAAATCAAAATAATGGAATTTCAGCCTTCAATCAGAGTTATTAAGTCAAACAAAAGTGAGTGTTTGTATTGTAGTAGACATAATGTAGATTCAATTACAAAAGTTTAAAATTTGTTTAACCTGCAGTGTTAAATTTCATACACACGTTTTCACAGACTTTAACTGTTATATTGATTGATTCTTAAATGTTTTACAATAAACTGGTGACTTGTCCACCAACACCCTCGCCCAAAGACTGCTGGGATTGGATCCCGAACTCACATGACAATAGAATGTGATCGTCTGCAAAACAGGACACTTTTAACATAAAACCGTGGTTCCTCGGCGCGGCCTCGGGGGGCGCTAGTCCCAGGAAGACTTGACAGGAACGCTCCTTCCCAGCTCATCTCTACTTTCTGCCCCGTGCGCCTCTTTCATCTGCCTCTCAGCGGCACTCCGAGAGGCCTTTCAGCTCCGGCAGCCTCGCTGCTAAAATTGTAACAGTCCAAAGTGGGCCAAAGAGATTGAGATTGTGTAGGTGCCCTGATGCCGAGCGTTGCGAGGTCGGCCGAGGCCGAGCGTTCCGAACTCGTGTCGGGCTCGTCTCCCGCCGGCTCGTTGCATTTAAATCACTGCGACGTTGTCAATCGTGTTGGGGGCGTCACATCTGGAACGCCGCGTGTCGCCGGCCCGAGGAGACGCGTCATCGTCCCGAGTGCGTGGAGCCGCCTTCGCTCGGCTTCCTGTCAGTCATCCCGCTGCGCCGGGATGCAGTGAAAGGCTCCTCGTTGCCTTAGAAACTTGATTTTTCTTTTCCTTTCCCAGGCAACAGCCGACTGCAGGCGAGACCCGACTGGCGAAAGTGCAGAGCAGTCGAGGCAAATGATTCGCAGCAGACAAAAGGAAAAGACATTGTGTTCAGACCCTGATAGGACCCGTTTGGTTCTTTCAAAGGCAAATTTCACTTCACGTCATTTCATTCGAGTTTGCATCATGTAAAGAATAATTCACATACATCAGAAACGATTCCACATTTCCTCCAGTCCACGATTGAAAAGAGGCAGGAAGAGGAAAGACTTGTGTCACCCTTCTTAGGAAAGAAAAGAAGGTTCAAGCAATAATTAGTAAGACGGTCTCTCCATCAAACGTTCAACAGTCACTTGTATGAATGCAATATAATACAACACATACACAACAACTCACCATCGACTGTTCTCTGAAGCTGCTGCATCCCATATATGTGTAACGATGATATTAATATGTCATCATCTATTGGTTCAAACTTTTTTTTTTTTAAATCAATAAATATTCCCACTGTGTATGCTTTATATTTGATTGCTTTTTGCCTTTTCTTCTACAATTTCCATCAGTGCTAAGGCGTTGGATCAGTTTGTTCTAAAACTGCACTGACTCTCACTCAGCAGTTTGTTCTTTTGGAGAATGCCAGCCATTTTTTTAAATTTATTTTTTGTTGTTGGTGGAACCACATTTTTGAACAAGGTTTCAAGCACCTTTGAAAATTGTGAAAGCGGAGAAAATCGTCTACAGTTCGTTGTTATCTCCTCTGTTAAAAAGAGGAATAACCCCAAATCTGATGGTGACCCTCTTTCTCTCCTCCTGGAAACCATATGGGCAGTGAGTGGTCATTCCATGCAGTCTTTTGATGCACGCTTCACTGGAAAACGTATGGACACGGCAGAATTCCAAATAGCTTATTTGAAAAATAATAAAGTTTGTCACTTCACTTCACAGGCAGTTATTTTCTTTTTCCAAACACAAGCAGTGTGCTTCCATCCGTGCTAAATCCCTTCAGGTTACATCCACGGACGATTTGTTTCGCATGGAAACTGTTCAGATCAGCCGGGGTGCAGATTTTTGTGTGTGTCATTACAGCAGAGGTTTCACCACTGAAAACTTCCTGCGACAGTTTGGAAATCACCACAGGCAGATGAGTCATCCTCACTCTCTCCAGCACTGATGAAGAACTAGTCGTCAGAGAGAGCGAGAGAGAGAGAGAGAGAGAGCGAGAGAGAGAGAGAGAGATACTACTACTCAAATGTTATCAGTTTCTTCCTTAACACAGTTTCAGATGTCAGGGGGACATTTTTGTGCAACGCTGTGTCCCACGTGAGGAAGAGGAGAAATCACCAGGAGCTCGAACCCAGTTGGTCCGACGTAAGTCAGTGCTGACGGCTTCACGGCGTCGCGGTTTGCGGTGAAACAGATACAATTAAGAGTTGAAGAGAAGCGAATAGAAAATATGCTGCTTTCTCACAAAGTAGTGCTTCTGCCGTGTTCAATAATACTTATTAGGCAAAATGCAATTCAACGAGACCAATCACGACTGTGCAGCTGAGCACCGGGTGTGTGATGGCAGATACACTTATTCAATTTGATGACGTTGTACTTTTCGCTCAAAACTTTGATTTGCCCTCGATCTTGCGCGTCAGTTTTTGTCTCGCTCGGGATTCTTTGGTGGCTTTGTTTCCCACACCTGCACCTGACGAGCGGCTCGTGCGGACCAGCTGGCTTCTCTTTGCAGAGACACGCCCACAAATCTCCACGCGCTGACGACTTTGTTGCGCCCAAACGCGTCTGTTTGCCCGCTGCTGTGCAAAATCGTACTCGTAATCTTTTCTCTCAGGCTCACCGACGAGAACGCGATAGGCGCCTTGCACACGCTCAGCTTTTATTTTGTTGTTCACACTCACCCCTCTTCCTTCCTGTTGGCCCACAACTGAAAGTGTTGGCTCAGCTACACTATGCTCAAACATTCTCTTAGTTTCTTCTGCATTATGCGGTCCATAGAGCATCTGCAGCCGTGTCGCTTCCCATCGGCCAATCACAATGAGCCGAGACACAGGATGTGACATCACACTGGGGCTTCTTTTTTTTTTTCTGCTGCCCTGATGCTGAGCTGAGTCTTTTGGGATGTTGGATATTGTGAATTTAGCCCAGAACAAGTCAAGTGGGAGAGGATATCAAACAGGGACATTAGTTTTATTTGAGAAATTTAAAAACTGTCCGTCAAGTCAGAATGGGTTGTTGATTCCTGCGACTGTCCTACAGGTAGTTTGTCCTTTTTTCCTCATTAAGGCTTTTGATAAAATACAAGAGTGAAGCGGCCGCTGAGACGGCGATGAGATGCACTCAGGTGGCCGACTCTCTCTGAGCGACTCGCTGTGAATTTTTCCGACAGACGGAACGGAGAAACGGGAAGCTCAGCCCAAATATCCGCTCCACTTGCGGCGTCCCGAGACCCTCCAGTCAGCAAAAGAGAGAGAAAAAAAAACAAAAAAAAACTCGCAATAAAGTGATGACGCGCCGTGAAAATAGCACGGGGCAGAGTCAGTTTTCCTGGACGAGCCTCCTGGTGGCGCTCCAAACACCTCTGACCTCCACGCTCGCAAAACGCTTTAAGAAATCAAATCGCTGTTGTTTCTGCGACGGGACGGCGGCGCCCAAACACCTGAGCTCAGCAAATGGGTTCGCGGCCTCCCCCCTGAACCTCCACCTTCCCCTCGTCCTCCTCCTCCTCCTCCTCCTCCTCTCATCCGTCCTCTGCGTCTTTCATTTCACTCTCTTCCCACCGTCTTCCTCTCCCTCCTTTCAGAGATCATTTCATTTTTCTCCTCCCCCGTAATGCTTAACCCTACATGAAGCTTCAGGTGCACACACACTCTCAGACACACACTCTCACACACACACACACGCGCACGAACAATGTCCTGCTATTTCCCGGCAGCCTGAGCCCCAGTTGACCTCAGTAACTGCAGCCATAGAGCGTCTATTGATTTATGCATAGAGAGTCGCGTGCAGACGCCGTCTCGTTCACCCTTTTCAATGTCACGTGCCTGTTAGCTCCCCCCCCCCCGAGTCCCCTTTCAGCATGTGTGTGAGTGTCCCCCCCCCCCAGCAGCGGCGGTGTGATTGAGATGGAGCGAGCGTCGCCAGGCTCCTCGTCTGCATGCGGGGAAGAGAGAAGAAATACGGCGGTGACGGACGCTTCCACCGCCCAACCGGCGATGAAGGAGAAGGCGGCGACGCCATTGGTCGTCGTCTCTCTCTCTCTCTCTCTCTCTGTCTTGTTCCCGTTCTGAATAATGTAGCTGTTTTTCCAATGATGGAGTCGGCGGGGGGTGGGGTGCGGGTCGTGGGGGGGGGGGGGTTGTCAGTGGAGGAAGGGCAATCTGCGGAATTAGAGGAAATCATATGCAATGAGCAGGAGGGTGGTGGGGAGTTTTAGCTAACGTTAGCTTTCATTCTGAGCCAGTTTCATGCTTTTTGCATGGGCTTTCTGTAATTGTGGCGCAATTGCACACTGTAGAGGCGGTTGCTTCTCACTATTTATAACAGTGGGATGGGGGCAGGGGGTAGAGATCACGCGTCAACACAGTCCAGTACCAGCTTTGTAAACTAAAACCTAGAAAGGGCTCGGCATCAAATCTTTGCCTCATACCGTATGTGACAATGATGAACATTGGACGGCCCCCATTAACACAAAAGTACTTGGTCTTAAGTTTTTAGGTCTTCAGATACACACGCATCAAAAGTTTTCAGTTCTAACCTATAAAATGCTGGAATTGTTGTTTCGTCGTCAGTAGTTTTGTGGCTGTAAAGTGTCAAAAGTGATCCTGAAGTGCACAATGACTGGGAGCAGCTGTTAGTATTGCTGCCAAGTACATGCAGTTACTGCGAGTGCAAAAGACGCCTGAAATTATTTTTTTGTACCATTCCTCCTCCAACAAAAAAAAGAGGAAAAAAAAATAAAAACTTGATGAATAAATTTCAGCGTGTGGGAGTTTTTTTTTTTTCTGAGGTCTTAGTGACCCTTTCTTGGCGAATGGGAAAAAAAAAAAAAAAAGCTGTACCAATTAAAAATAAACTTGGCGCTTTTCAACCACAAACAAACAGTGAAACGGAAAGAAAAAAAGTCAATAAACAAACCCCACTCAAAATCAGTATTTCTCTGTAACAGCTGCGTTCCTACCAAACACGGCACAAGCATACGCGCAAGGTAGGCGTACAGGCACAATTAGACTCGATGGCACCTCAGGAGGACTCGTCAGAAGCTGCCGTTGCTTCGCTGTCGTCGCGTGACGTTGAAAAAAAAAAAACGATACCTTTGGGTTACATCGCGCCGTGACTAAAATACGTTTCGATCGCAATCGGGCAGTGGTGTAGCACGGTGTACACACGGGTGCACTGAGTGTGCCCACTTATTCTTCAGTCAGCGTTGCTTGTTCCCACTCAGTCCCCTCTGATGTGCGTCATTCAGGAGCAAGTGGTCCGTTTGCCTTTCATAGGATAGTGAGGGCATGACCCACCCTATGCTGCCTCTAATTGGCTTATACTTGCTGACTTCGTTGGTTAGATTGAGGTTAGATCAAGGCGTGAATAAGACTGATGAGCCAATCAGACGCTGAGTAGGGCGGACGATGTCCGGAAAAGCTATGGTTCGGTTCCCCATTTGGCCCGAGCCTTTTTTGAGGCCTCAGCTCAAACATTGCATGCCCTCAATAAAAAAAGATTATATCTCTGCAACCACAAAGGTCTATTTCAATGTTTTTGGTGTCATAATAAAGGGGACAGATTGGATCAGATGTGCAGATGTGTTGTGTTTAGCGCGTGTAAAAATGGCTTTGATGGTCTTGCAGCCAAGACTATGCAGTTTACTTTCATGCAAAACAACACGCCATTCCTTCACAATAAGTGCGTCTCTTCCCACAAGATGTCTCTCTGGGCCCCTATCGAGGGCCTGTTGGGCTTATTAAGGTTTAAGGTTGAGAAGAACCTACTGGCCCATATTGAAAACTGCAAATACTCTTGGCCCATTTTTGGCTAAACTGAATAGAGAAGTCTTAAATGCCACTGTCATTTATCATTAGCTGAATGGGCTGCTTGAAAAGGGGGAATTAATTAACAATATACCGACTTCTTCGAGGACCACCACACCACTGTGATCAAGCGACAACTTTCGCGTCTCTTGCGCTTGTCTCGTTTAGGGGGAACGCGTCATAAAAGAAACAATCTTTTCTTCATTGTCGTCATGGGTGGCATAAACAAATATTGTTATTGTAAGATTTTCTGGGACAGGCGCCAGCAAACCCCCGTCACCCGGGAGCACAGCAGAAAGAAGGTATAGCAGACGAACGGACGGACTGAGCGATCACGTCGCTCCAAGGTCAGCCTGGCGATTGATGTCACCATTGGGCCAATGGTGGAGAAGTAAACATTGGGCCAACGTGGAAATGAGGGAAGCAAGCCTTGAATGTCTCAGTCTCAGTCAACAGTGGCTCTCCAACCAACTAAATAAATAAATAAATAAATAAACAAAGATAATCATTGGAAGGTCGTTCACCAATAAATGTCTCCACTGCATCCCAACCGACTCCAATGATGATGATGTACCATGTTAATTAGATGGAGGCAATTACATCGTCGTTCATGTGTTTGTTCTTTTCAATTCTGACTGTTGACACTCGTTGGGCCCAGGGGGATTGGTCTTTTATCCCCCTGCTTCCCCGCCCCTCTCAGTGGAAGCCTTTCTCGACCTGCTGAAATGATAGCGTGGAAAACACTGGGAACTCGCGGAACGGCATGACGTGATCTGCCAAAGCGATTCTGATGGTGGTCAAGGGCAACAAATTGAAAACAAATGTAAATGCAAATGTTCCCTGTACATCCGCAGTGCGATCTACCTTCACCCGGCAGCTTTGTTAGGAAACACAAGGTGCTCGCTCCCTAGGCCTAGCTAAGAATGTGGACTGAGTGCCCAGCTTATGCATATGTTTACTCATTTATGCCTCTGCTCCCCTAAAAGGAACAGTATTGGCAATTAGCTGATTTTTTTTTTTTTTTTTTGTAAATGTTTATTCACCAGTACATAAAAGCTCCTTAACTTATGTTTTTTTGGACACTAAATATTAATTTTTATTCATGTTATCCAATAATTTTCAAACGTACTAGTTTCCGAAAAAAAACATTGTAGAGGTCATTATTTTTTCCATGAGATTTGTTGATTTGTCAAATAATGTTTATTTAGTAGCTAATATAGGAAATGATGTTTATTAGGTAATGGGCTCAGACGGGCCCATCACCTATGACGTACATTTAAACAATAACCCAAACATTGATGAAAGGAATCATCATTGGCTTACGTTCCGAGAAGAAGACAAGGGCCTCAGCCTCAGAGAGGCCCAGTAAGAATTGAATTTAAGAAGAAAGAAATTCAATTGACCACCAAGTTGTATTTTGGGACCAGTCTCTGTAAACTCCAGACATGGTTGTGCCACTGTGGAAATACCAGCAGATCAGCAGCAGTTCGCAAAATACTCAACAACCACGACATAAAGTGGCTGGTGAGCAACTGTAAAACAGTTGTTGGTCAAAGCTGGACACAATGTGCAGTTTGCACAGGGAACAAACACGATCCGTCCACCATCGTCCCTGCTGTGAACACTCTAACTAGCAGGTGTAAATATAGCTCGAGTAACGCGACCCCATTGTAATATGATCACAAGAAATGCGCCTTACGGCTCGGCGTAAAGTCTGCCTTTGATTCCTGCGCCTCTTTTGTCTCCTTGCTCTGCAAAGCCTGTTGTCCAGCGATGGTCTTTGTGCATGTCACTCACCAGGATGAGCTCTCAAAAACCAAACAGGCAGAGTCGGGTTTTCAGCGAATGGCGACGACGCTGATCTGAAGCGCCTGAGAACGAATGGAGATCCGCAAGGCAGTCAAACAGACTTCAGAGAGAAGAAGAAGCAGCAAGTTCAGGCAAGGGTTCAGTTCAAAGATGGCAATGATTGGTGTAATATTTTATTTTACTTGTATGTTGTTTGAACATCTCATTACTATGGTAAAAAGTTGCAATTTGATTAAATGTTAACAATACTAAAAATGTTGGGAAAAAATCACGAAATGAAACGTTAAATACTTTGTAAGAGTCAATCCACAAGCTAGTAGATTAGCCATTTGTTATTCTATTTAAAAGGCTCAAGTGCTCAACTCCTACTTCAACAACAATCAAATGTTAAATCAAAACACTGGCATTTAATTAAAGTTTCTTTTCAAACGTTTAATTAAGATGTCGACCTTTGTTTTTCCCTCTTTTGGGTTTACAGCCTAATAAAGAAAATGAAGCTGACTGAGTTGGAAATTTGAGTTGCATCCTTTTGAATCGAACAAGAGGAGAAACAGACATCAAGAGCGATGTGCATAACATTGTAGAAGTGGACGTGTGTCTGTGCTGTGTGGCCGCAGGCCTCACTGTAGCCTCGCTGTAGCCTCGCTGTAGCCTCACTGTAGCCTCACTGTAGCCTCACTGTAGCCTCCGATAGCCAAGCAGCATTTACAGTAAGCCCTCAAGCCAAAAAGCCGATACTTTGCCAAAAAAGAGCCATCACATTTGGCCGGACTGAGGGACTAAACCGAAAAACTGAAACCTTTGCGATTAACTGTCGCTGTTTAATGTGATCGGCTTGTGTCTGTTCCCTCCCTAAGCTTCTCACCAAAAGTGTTTTTTGGCGAGCGTGGGTCACAATTGGGCGCAGAATCCCCCCCCCCCCCCCAGGTTTCACGTGGACGCCTCGATAATGGCTTTAGCCAAATCTGGCTTTTTGGGGGCAAATATGACGCCGTCAGCGGCTCATCCAGATTTGAGGGAGACGCTGAGAGTAGCCAGACCACCGGCAGGCCGAGCTTAAATAGGTCACGGGGCTGAGGGCCGAGCGGGGGCTTCGTTTTCCGATGAGTCTGCCTCTCGCAGCAGCAACGACTTCAACAAAGCATTCCTCCACCTCAGTTCGGAGGGGAATATGCAGCATCTTTGAAACGCCCTACCCGTACTGGGAAGGACAGTGTGAATGTGTGTGTGTGTGTTTAAAGCCATTTGCAATGGTCGCTTATCAGCTGTTGATAGAAATGCTGAGCATTTTCAGGACTGGCTGAGTGCCTTTTTCTGGTTCAGGGACACTCTGCAACCAATCTGCCTGTCTAAGCTGTAGTAAGCCGAGCTAAGCCAGTTTGAAAGTTGCTGCCGGTCTGCCGTGCGCCTGCAGCATCGGCTGACATGTGTGTGTGTGTCTGCGTGTGCCCTAATGCCCAGAGGAGGTTGTTGGGCCATAGATAGGCCATGTACCAACGTTCTCATTTGCAATAGAGAAGAGCGAGAGGAAGACATGAGGAGAAACAGACACAACTCAAGAGAGGAAGTGAGTATTTTTGGGTCATGTGGGTTGCCCTATTTAGTTTTCGCCATAATATACACATGCATAAATACACTGACTCACCCTGCCCCCCCCTCTACCCCCACCTCTCTCTCTCTCTCTCTCTCTCACGCACACACACACACACCATCAATCCATTTTGCTGAGCAACATCAAAAAGGTCTCTTTTCTTGAGCGGATTGTCAATAATTCGCGCAATCAATGAATCATTCGGTTTTTCTTTTTTCTTCCTTTCTGCAGGGGCAAAGCGGGAAGGAGCTCACAGCTCTCCGCAAACGCTTTTGAGACGACACTGGGAATAAATTAGCCCCCTCGATTTGTATTCGCACGTGTGCCTTCCCATTGTGTTTGGGATTTCTCGACACGGTTACGGCGGCGGCGGGGTCGCGCATGTCGCTTCGTTTTTAATCCCTGACAAAAAGAAAAATGGAAAGGTAAACATTCCTGCGCATCGCTCACAAATAGGGGAAGATATTTGACTATTCAGACGGGGAACTTCTCCCAACCCCCGGATGGTGGGGCCCTAAGGGACGGCGGTCCGATGCGTCTGTAGAAGCGTGCAGTCTGGATTAAGGGACGTTGGCACGGAAAGGAAATCACAAAAGAACAGTGATCAAATGACACCCAGGGATTATGGGAGACAAAAAGCCACATAGGGAACCGCAAACGTCATACATGTTTCAAGTGGCAAATGGAAAGACGGATTAACCTCCAGAAACAGAGGAGGAAGGCGACCCCGACAAAAGACGGAGCGCAGAGCACTCTCGCATTTCACACACTCGGTGTGTTTGCCACACCGGAGAAATTCTACTCTCAATTCTGGAAATTGAACCCCAGCCGTGATGTTTTTTTTTTTTTTTTTTTTATCAATCACGATTAAATCAATCATCAGCACTCACTCAACGATCGCTGCATCGCCTGTCAGCTTGCGGGAATGATACAATTCAAATGTTGTCCAAGACGATTAAAATTGATTTTTTTATTTGACTGCACAACAATGGATGTTGTCATTGCGTGTCAACGTGAGGAATAATGAGGAAATCGAGCATCTGGGTCTCAATTCACAGAATTGGGCCGTTATGTTTGCCGCCACCGTTGGGATTAAACAGTAAATGCCTACAGTGAGAGCTTGTAAGCTTGCGAGGATCATGAGAAAATCATGCTTCATGTGACGATAATCCAGGAAGTTGACCATGTGACTCTCATTATTAAATCAGTAGTGCTATTTCCCTCGTGAGCTAACGCGATAATATTCAGGTTACCCCCCGATACGCCATTAGATTAAATGTCTTCTTAGATAGTAGAATGAAAATAAACAAAACGTGGATGGCATTTTGAATTTCGTGAGTTTATCACATTGCACCTGTCAAGCGCACAAACATCGTGCATTGCAATGTGATGCGGTGTTGTTCAAACAGTCGCTCGTCTATTTGTAGGCACTACCTGATCTTTGTCTTCCTGTTTACTGCACAAGCATTGAACTGCGGGGCATCCATGCACCTACTGGGACCTCTTTTGTTTTGATTTGATGTTCCTACCAATTAAATATTTTCTAACAAGGACAATGACATCAGCCCTTAGTGAGACTGGAAGCGATGCGTATGTTGTTCTTAACACGAGACGAGTGAGGGAGTTCCGCAGGAAAAGACCCAAATAAGAGAGAGAGAGGCTGATCCATACTACAGATAGTGCATACCGATATTTTATGGATAAATCGATCGCTAACCAGAGTAAAATTTTGAATCAATTATTTTAAGAAAATATTGGAAAAAAAATTTGATTGTATTGATATCAAAATTGATACCGCAAAATCGACCCCAAAAATATCAATTACCGTATTGAATGTGAAAAAATATGTTATCGGCCATCACTACCTACAGACCAAACGAGAGAGCCCTGATTTCTGCTGCTACGGGTTATTTTGTTTGGTTCCCGTCAGGATTTGGACGAGCGTCAAAGTAGCACAAACATGCTGTACTTTCCGACAACATGAGTTGAGCTACGTCCAGTAGGTGTGAAGTCACTCAGAAATATCATCACATGATGCTTTGGCATGTGTACCTGATTTCAAGTTTGTGATAAGAGTTGAGTCGTGCCTGTCCCTTCCCTTTTTTGGAATCTCTCCGTTTTGGTCGCAGGCCTCCCTGATTTGCTTGGATTTGGCGCCGAACCCGCTTCCTAAGTAATGTGCTGCGTGGCTGTGAGTCCATATTTGTCCGGCCCTGCTTGGCAAATGGACTGGACCAGCTGGCGTAAGTTACGAAAAACACAACGACAACAGTGTGTATTTAAGCAGAATGGGAGCAATTGAACAGAAAAGAACAAACGTGGCAAAAATGAAGCCATATCGTGGAAATTGCTGCCCACTTGCTGACACATCCGCCATCCAGCAAGCTCTGGTTTGGCAGTGTGCTCGGGGGAGAGGGCCGGTCTGGCACTGGCTGTTCTCTGTTGATTGGTGAGTGCCTTGTGTCAAAAAGAGGGAAGCGACAGAGCAGAAACTGACAAGAGTTCCTCCCAATTACATTAAAAACTGTTTTCCTGCTTCATTTCGCTCCTTGTTTTGCCTCCGTGATCCGACTCTAACCGTTCTGTTCCAAGAGCAAAGTCTTGGAACAGAACAAAATAAAAGAAACCCTTCAGATTCCTTTCCAGCCTTCACAACAGCACACATGTTGCGCACTTTCCAGTCGCGACCTCCTTTTCGCCCTGATTAGCAATTGGGGGGGAAAAACGACAGAACAACAGAAGCTCTCGGTCCTGAGCGTTTCAAAGCAGGGATTTAATTCCACTCCAACGCCGCCGCGGCTCATTGGCCTGTTTTTGTTGAGGTTATGCTAATCGGCGGAACCAGCTGCCGTCGAACTCCCTTGGCGGGAAAGGGGAAACTGTCGTACTTGCGCGCCTTGACGGGACGTGTTTTGAAAAGCGCCATTCAGGATCAGGATGTTGGCCGCCTTTTGAGTGGGGGGGGGGGGGGAGAGAGAAGAGGTGTTGGTTAGCGCGCAAAGAGACAAATATCAGCCGGGTGAATCGCAGCGCTGAAAACCGTTTTATGTGCCACCCCCCCCCCCCAAGGGAACATTGGACAGTTGCAAATAAATGTCAGCCATCTGTGTGAGTGTAGCGCTTCCTGTCCCGTCACACCTGCCTCGGCAGATACGCGGGTTCGGGCCCAGATGTCGGCCGCTGGCTTTGAACCCTCAACCCAGATGCGTCGTAAAAATAAAACGGAAAAATCAAAAAACGGGGAGATCGATTGGAGGCAGTCACTGGCTGCATTTCCATCAGCCCTAGAATTGTGCAAAACCTAAATATCGCAATAAAAAACTGGTCATGGTCACGTCAGACGTCGACGTGTAAATGACACGTGACTTTCTGACATACTGTCAAAATCTGTTTCCCTGGGAGCTCAGAAAACCAGAAATTGTTCACTATGACTTTATTTATCCAAAGTGACAACGGCTCTTTGCCGTTGTCGTAGTTCTTTCTCAGATAGTAGGTCAAGGATTCGTCACATCCGCCAGCTTTGTGTCAACTGTAAAATTTAGACTTGTAGTCATTGCAGGATGTGCAGCACAGTAAGAAGAATACATGAATATTTCACAGTAAAATGTATGATTCTGATTGTTGTCAAAAAGCCAACAGTCTAAAAATATGCACACCGCAATAATGTTCTCTGTTAAGCACGGCCACACACACACACACACACACACACACACACACTGAGGACAAGCTCTGCACCTCCCTTGCTGCATGTTGTGCACAAACAAGCCATGTCAGTTTTCCGGTCACAGGATTTTTCCCATTGCCAAACATTTGAATGGATGTTGATCCATAAATATTTAATTGGCCTCCTTGTCCCCCCTGAGAGGAGACTCCAACCCCTCGATATCTGACTAACAAGACTGCGGGAAGGGGAATGGAAGGGAGGAGGCTCAGCACGGAGAAACACCGAGAGCGGAGTGTGTGTGCTCTTCCGAACGGCTGGACTCATCGCCACGCAACGTGACAGTGATGTTCCATTGACGTCTACGAGGGTAAAGGCGGCGAGCACACAGGGAGGCGGGAGGGCGGGATGGAGGGGCGAGGGAGGACACGGGGCAAGGGGAAAGGGAGGCCAGAGTGATGGGAGTGACACGACACTGAACAATATGACGGCGCCTCTTCGAGAGAAGAATGACTTCCCGCAGGGGCGTCGAGGAGGCCGGCGCTCAGGGCGCCGCTGGGGCCGGCGGTGGAGGTGAAGAGGAAAAGGGGACGGCGGGACAAATGAGGTGAGAGTCGGGGTGTTTCTGCTCTTAAGGTCACTTTGCTGCTAAGTAGCTGCGTTTCCATCACCCCTAGAACTGTGCAAAACCTAAATATCGTAATAAAACACTGGTCATGGAAACAGCTTAACTTGGAAAAACCTCTCAAATATGGTGAATGAATGGTTGATTCATTGGTAGTTTAGTGAATGCAGTAGAGCACGTCAAAAAAAAAAAACGGTCAAAAGTTTGGGTACACCTCATTTTACGTATATTCTCAGTTGTCACATTGTGACACAACTCAACTCAAAACATTCCATATTTTAAAGACCAAAGGCCCAGCCACTGACTGGTCAGAGGTGGCAGGAGCAGCAGCAGAGAGGACGGAGAGCAGATATGAGTGTTGGCTACTGGGGGGAGGGAGGGGGAGCAGTAGAGGGAAGGGAGATTGAGTTGGACAGAGACTAACTGTGTGTTGACCTCTTGCAGCAGCATGGCTGAACCACTGTCCAGCTGATTAGAGCCGTTGCATACTAACCCAGGCAGCCGCAGTTGGGAGGGTATTCATTTATCCGTGGCCGTTGTTGGCTTTTATTGGAGTGGATGGTGAGAGGTTATCAGATGAAGCTGCTTCGCTGAAGTCCAGCGTGGTGTCACTGTGCTCTGCAGAATGTCTTGGTGCCATGTCAACAACTGTGAAGTGCTGACACGCCTGATTCACGGCTAATTCTTTGAACCTGGTCTAATTTGTTGTGCTTGGCATTCAGAAAGAGGGGGTACACTGGGGCATTACTGGAGGAGTTATGACAGAAAGTTTGGTGGTTTTAAAAGAGGAAAGCTGAACTTCTATCTATCTTTATTTCCTTTGGTAAATTAAAGAAACAGCCTGCGGAGAGCATGGATCTACTGATAACCCACATCCTCTGGAAACGCCAATAAATATGAATTGATTGCAGGGAAACTATACAGTCAATGAGTTTAGATGCAACCCTTTAAAAAGCATTTCCTCTCACAGAGTCCATTGACTTCTTGCGGGGGATTTTCATAACCCTCCCACAAATAAATCTTAGCGCGCCGCAGTCCGTCATCCCAGATTGATTGTGTGGAGTTTTTAGAAGTTCTCGAAACAAAGTTAGCCTTGTTTGGAAGCTGTTCTCGGGCCACGATTAAAATGAATGCTGCCTCCGCCGTGACTGGCTGCTTGTATTGTAAATTCATGGTAAGAGCTGGAATATATGAAGTGCCAGGGGTGCAGCAATGAATAAGAGCTAGGCTGCTGACAGAGGAGACAGATGGGGAGCAGGGAGTATAAGGCTGGGTGGGAGAAAATAAGTCTGAGGTCGAAGTAAGCAAGTGCTTGTGACAGACTATTGTAGTCTAAACATCTTTACCTGTGCAAGCCTTTCCCCTCCTCCTGATTTCTCTTTGTCAGACCTCTGCCAACTCCTTGTCCTCACTCTTAATTCCAAGTTAGGCCGAATGCCAGACTTTGCCACCAAACCAAACTGAATAATCAAAAAGCTATGTTTTCGTCTCATTTTCTCCGCACATCAGCCCCACAAAAATTGCCAAACTTGTCTGTTGTCAGCCCTTCCTCCATACCTGCTGTCAGTGGGTATAAACTAATGTGGAGCACTTAGTTTGCTAAGTTGTGGGCACACGTCTCAGACACGTAGGATCAGTTTGGCTTCAATCCTGTTTCCCAACGCTGTGTACAAAACCTAATATGGAAAAGGATTGTTTTCCTCTCCTTTCATCCAGAACCATACCACGGATCTTGAGTTTGCTGTTCTGCGTCCCTGACCAATCAAAACAGCTCATTATCTGTTGAACCCCTGAGATTTAAAGTGCTTTCGCACCGGCTTGGTGTATTCCGGCGTCAACCTCTGTTGAGACCTCTGATGGTGGACTAAACGGTGGCCCTCTGGTCCTCCTCATGGAGGTGGTCTCGGTCCGCTATGAAGTCATCTCTGAGTTTCTGATCCCGTCCGCACCGATAACCGGAAGCACACCACTTGCTGTCTTCTCTGATAGGATTGTCTGATTGCAGAGCGTCTTCTGCAATATGCATGGATGACAACGTTTAATACCTGCAGGCTTACCAAAAGCTGTTCATATGTGCTGCCCATTAACGTCTGCTGGTGTGCCGTCCAGACCGGTACCAACATAATATAAAACAAGCAGACCGGGCTTCCCCATTGCCAGGGATTTGTTGTTTACCTACGACCAATAACCAAATGAGATTTGCGGTCACATGACATTTTCTTTACAATTACTGGATCATCTTTGTTCAGCATTTGTAAACTCATAACCGGATGTATTATCCTTGTGTTGATTCGGACCACAAAACTGACCTTTGAGAACCCGGTGAGAACCCGACCTTAGTTTTCCACATTCCCAGGTATCTTGTAATTTAAAGTATTTGTTTATTTTTAATGATGGTAAAAAGTTCCACTCTAACAGTTAACTTTTAGATGTATTCTCTTGTTTTTTTCTGTATAAATATATGACAAACAAGAGAACCCGCCATGTTTGCGCAGAACAAATCGTTCAAAACGTTCCCGGCCACGCTGTGCTTAATTTAGTTGGAAGAGGACAAACAGCAGCATAAATGCAAACCATTTCAATGTGTATACATGTGACATAGATTTATGATTAATTGCCAACCTGCTGTACTATTTATACACTGATACGTCGCAATAAATATAGAAGAAAAAGATTCATAAATAAATAGATAAAAAGAACAGTGCACTCCACAGAAATATAGCAGCGGCCCTCTTCCTCTGCGTCCCTCTTCATCGCCGTCCCAAGAGGCCTGTTCCAAAACTGGATAAGACAGGTAGGCAGGAAACAACGTCAGCTCACTTTGTACCAAAACACTGGGGGGGCCAAATAATAGCGGTTTCTACTCTAAAGCCAAATGCACACAGTAAAAAGAAGGCTCAAGGTACATTTTTTATTTTTTTTTTGAAGTAATAACCTTTAACAGCCGGTGTCACCGGGCATTTCTTGTTTCCAAGCAACAATGCAAATTGACATTGATATTTTTGGCCTATCTAACACAATCATACACAAAAGAATGTTCTTGTACACAGTGGGGTGACCAAATGTCCTGGTTTCACATGCTGTCCTCTTTCTTTTGTTGTTTTTAATTAGGTGATAATGTCTTGCTTTGGGTCACAACTCATATATGTCTATTGTCTACCCATACAGAGGAGACTTGCTTTAAATAAATTGAAATTATAAGGCATCTTTGAGTGAACTTCAAGTATCATTCTCACCCAGATCTTTATTTCCTCCTTTATTTACATGTCCCACCACCCTGCACTGTCGCCCGCGTGGAAGCTTCACGCGGCCTTCAATGTGCTGAGCGCGCGTCGTAATCCACAGACTCATTAACCGTAAGCGCTCAGAACGTGAAAAAAGGCCGGAGAAGAAGGAATAAAAAGAAAATCAATTGGCAAGCCGAGAGCTCGGTTATCATCGCAGAGAAGCTTTGCATGTTTGACAAAATCCAAAGTGGCATCCAGGAAGCGCCGTTCTTCCGCCGGATGGCAAGGAGGAGTTGGAGTTGGGGTTGGGGTGACGGGGGGGGGGTCGGGTAACGAAATGCGCGTTTCCTTTCTGGCAAAGCGTGCGAGCGTCTGATTAAGTGACCTGTCACCGAGCTAAGTCCACGGAATCCCGCCGCCGTGAGTGACACGTTGACAGCTCAGTAAATGGAATCTGGAGTTTTTCACCATCAGCCAGCCAGGCGACGCGTGGCCTTTTCTCTGGGATTTACATGGCGAGCGCAGAGTGTGACGCGGACGCTAAATAAAGAAAGAAAGAAAGAAAATAAACAAGCAGACAGAGAGTCAGAGGTCTGCTAACGAGGCTTTTGCAATGTTTGCCTACCTGAGAAATCAGCCCCACTCGCACAATATTATTACTATGGATGGGCGATGACGTTTTCAAATTCCATACGTATTGCGATATCAATATCCACAACAGTACACTTTTTGCTTTGTATTTTTTTTTCAATAAATAAAAAGCTAAAAAATACAAGACACGTGGGCCGTTGTATATTCATTACAAAAAATGAAAAACAGTTAAAGGAAATGTTTAAAGTGCCATAAAATGTAAATATAAATCAGAAATAAGTATAAAGCGTCAACGTGTGCAAAGAGGCTGCTTGTGTTGCTCCTGTGCGAGACTCTTTTTTTCTTTTTTCCAGTTTTTATCAACTGGCAAGAAGTTGGACCGAACAACAGCTCGAGTCTGACTCTGCGGCCGCCGCCATTCCTCTGCTGAGTGTGCGTGCGTGCGATGTTGTGTTGATGTTGGGCGCCACATCTCCCCGACTTCCCCAATCAGTAGCTTGCGTACGTGCCGGTTGAACAATCGCTCGAGAAATATTGGATTACAAGCAACACGGGCAGCTCGATAACCCCCCCGCCCCCCCCCCCCGCTGCTCGGGGCTTTACTGTAATTGTTGCAGTTATGGATAATTAGCCGGCGAACGCCGAGGATTGAATCTCAGATCAATAAGCAGAGGAGGAACGAGCTGACCCACAGGTGTCTTTAGCGGAGCACTTAAGGGAGCTGGTATCCAAGCGGTTATTGGAGGGCATTTTAGCACGAGCGGTTATTGGAGACTTCACACAATAATCATGGCGGCATCACTGAGTTGGCAATTTGTAGAGACCATTTCACATTGTTTGTGGATAAACCAACGCAGTCATCCAGTGGTAGTGTCTGCCGTGGAGGTGGGTTAGATCACCCAGGGATTCTTGAGCATGGTGCTGCCGCTCACCGTTCCCGCAGGAGATGGTTCCCAATGACAGTCAGTGGGACTTTGCCAGTATGTTTACGCGGCTTCAGGATTAAACTGCTGCTGGATAATGCCGGGAGAAACACAATGTCAGCGGGACGCCGAAGAGCATCTTCTAACATTTATTATTGTGTATAGTTCATGTCAACCTTGACTTTTAACCTCTGGCTCTTTTATGTTCCTTGTATCTTGTGGCATGCAAACACCAAGTAAAATCACTTGTATGTCCTTGACTACTTGGCCAATAAAGCACTTTTGACCTTTGAGCGCTGTGTTCAGACCTTTGTTATTCTCGTTGCTGCTGCTGCATTCTGAGGAGGTGATTCAGTCAGTAAGTAGGCCGGACCCACCTGATATGCCGAGAATGTCCAACAACAGCTCAAGGTTCCCTGATAATTAAAATCCCTGTGTTGTCAACAAGGGAGAGAATACACCAACAGAAGTCGGAATAATCCGTTTTTTAAAGAAGGCTTGTTGCGATGAAATTTTGTTACTTTTAAACTTTTAAATGCAGCTTTCTTTTTGGGGGGGAAGTCAGAGACTCTTCTTCCTCTTCTACGCAGACGTGTTTTTTTTTTTGTTTTTTTTTACTTTTTTTTCATTTTGTAGGCCTAATGTTTGGAGTAGCTGCCTTAGCATGTGACTGAGAAGAGCAAATAAAATGAAAAATAAAAATAAAACATCTTTCAGACTCTTATAATCCATAAAATATTTTGATACTGTCTTCCAGTGCGGCCTGGTAGTTGGGGACAGCTGAACTCAGCCGTATTTATATTCTATTTACTTACACAGGTGGGAAACTAATAAAATGCGTTGCCAGAGTTCTTAAATACACAATACACAGTCAACAAGCCCACTGCAAGCCTCAGAGTCTTTATTGAGAGTCATATTGTGACCGCCTCCTCTAAGAAAACATCTGGCACTCTGCGGTGGACAGAACGCCATCAGTGGTTGAAGTCATCCTCCAGTCGTGGCAGGAAGGTCTAGGAACTGACGCTGTCGGCTTCGCAGGTACAGAAAATCCTTGTTCAAATAGATGGCAAACGTCAATATCTGAGTTATGGTGGATGAGAACACACAGAGTGAGTAAAGCTAACGTTCCTGGGAATTTTGGTCATGAAAAACCAGAAGAAGTGGCAAAAACCCACGGTGTTTCTCTCGACTTTTTGTTGTCTACCGAATGTAAATGGCCTAAAAGTTCCTTTTAACGTCAGGTAACGATGGATGACACCACGTTTAATGGCAAAGGGGTAATGTCACTGACTGTCACTACAGTGGAAACGTACACAGAAATTGCTCTTGGCAAAAAAAAAACCTGTTTAAGGCGGATCCAGCAGCAACGGATCACTTCAGACAATGTTGTTATCCTTCGGTCTGTCTGTATCTAAGTTTGTTTATCATGGCTGGTTACACTTCAGGCTGTAAATGGTGGTGGTGGTGGTGGTGGGGGGGATCTCCTGCCAACGTCTCACTCTTTCCCTTTTTCCTCGCAGCGTGTTTTGACGGAACGGTTTGTATTCTCCATGGTTACAGTTCCGTTGCAGCGACCCGTTCCTCCCGGTTAAGCTGCAGGCAAGCCGCTTGGTTCTGAATGGGAGATGAGTCAGATGACACGATGAATTCCATGTTACATGTGAGGGCAAACAAGCCCCGGAGTGGAAAGCTTCTCTTAAGAAATGAAGTTGGTAAATGTTTTCCTTCCCCAGACTGGAGCTTTGGGTTTCCCGCAGCGAGAATGAAAACTGTTATTGAGTCACGCAGGTTGAACCTCATTTCAGACTCAAGAGCCTTGATGAGAAAGAGATGATGAGGAGAAACCTTTATTATTATTATCCCTGCATGGGGAAATTGCTTGTAGATTTATTAATGCACAGTACGAGATAGTTGTGCCCTGGCAATGGTTGTCAGGGTGTCAGCCAGTATTATCTTATCGTATCGTCTTGGATTTATATTGCACTTTTCCACTCAAAGCGTTCCCATTGATGCCATTATTCATTCACACTGGTGGCGCTAAGCTACATGTGCAGATTGACGGAAGCCTCCTGACTGCCACAGAACATTTCCTCACATTGGCAACGTGGGTTCAAGTGCACATGACGACAGACACTGGGATGGAGAGGGGTTCGAACCGTCAACCTTTGGGTTATTGGATCATGGCTGAGAGGGCAAAACCGCACAGACATTTGATCAGGATTAGAATAAAGAAAAATATCTTCCAGTTGCATGTATCCCCATTGGATGAAGCGCAGAAGGAGCTATGGCTAACAGGTGGCTAACGGGCTGGCTAACGCCTTCACAGCCAATACAAATAAACTCCACCTGATAACCAGAGAGAAGAAGAGGTGCAAGAACAAACTGAAAGCATACGACGCCAATAACGCAGCCTGACTGAAACCTTGGTGGGAAACTCAGTGCAACAGTTCTCTAAGGCTGGGAGCTGCGAGATTATTACCTGACCACCTCACACAGGACCTCCCCCTGCATATTGCACCAACATAACAATATGCACAGGGATTGCTGACAATGGAAATTTGTCAGTATTGCAGTGGTTGAACGGATATTGGGAAGTAGGTGCAGATCTCTTGTGCCTTCTGGGGGTTGTTTGCTTCTCCTGAAATTGCTGCCAAGGTTTCTCCCGACCGCTCCCGTTCCTTTCATTCATTGCCGCTGTGCGACCATCCCAGGTTTTGAGTTCCTCCTTTACTACCACCACCAGCCAACCCCAACCTCCCTCCACCACCACTATCTTCACACCACCGCCTACCCAAGTCCACGTTTCACTCCTGCTACTTTAAAAAAAAAAATCTCTTAGCCATTTAGCCGATATATTTGCTCTCTGTTGCAAGAAGCCGGTAAATGTGATTGCACTGTTGGAATGGAGTTGCCTCCACTTGATTTCCCTTTGGGCTGAGACAGGGAAGATATATCTGCCAGCATAGGGTTTGCTGTTTGACTAACCATAAAGAAACAAGGCCTCGAAGCAGAAAGAAAGCTATGCTTACTTTCTAACAATGTCCCTATTCTTGATATAAAGTACTCGGACCGCTCCTAATATTGGCACGTTAAAATTCGGTCTGCGTGTGAGCTCAAGGTGGCTCTTCCTCAGGGGGAAAGGGAGTCTGTTCTGGCTTCTGAAGCACCTGGAGGGCAACAGGTCAAACAGATGAAAACCGGCGTGAGTTTGGTCCTCGAATCCTTCATTTCTAAACCGGCTCAAACTATAAAAATGCTTTTTCAATCATATACCGTTATGTCTCTTAAAAAATATATATTCTCGAGCAAATAAAGTCAATCTACGAAGTCAGTCAATGGAACTCAAGATGTTGCGAGTTATCACTGAATAATAACTGGATAAAAACAACAGCACAAGTCTTCATCTGTTCTGGCGCCAATGACGGCATGAAGGTCACAGCCATCAAACATGCACATACACACACACACACACACACACAAGCTCACAGCTCAGCGCAGTTGGGACATCTCGCAGAGGACGCGGCATGTTGCTCCTCAGACGAGACCACTTTGATGTCAATCACCTGTCACACGCGCCCACCACGGGGTCAAACGGAACAATCTCAATGTCCACTCCCGAGATGTTGACTGGGGTCGCTGGGGTTGGGCCTCTTCACCGTGGAGGTCACAGCTGCCTGTCAGTCAACAAGGTGTTCGTACACGAGCTGGTGATGGACCAGGTTGTGATCGGAAACCTGGTCTTTGGTCTCTCTGGTGAAGCAGGTGGCAGAGTTGAAGACCCAGTTTCTAGTAGTCACAAAATCTAAGATGATTCAGTTCATAGTTTGAACCAAGTTCATGTCTTGTTTTTTTTTCACTGTTGTTTTGAGCTCTTATTTTTTCAAAAATGACTGCCACATTCTATTTTTTATCAGTGTCAACACTGAAACCATGCATCAGAATTCGGTTCTGAAAGAAAAAAAACAATTGATGAAGATATTAATATTGAAATCAAATGGATGCAAGGTCTCCTGACAAAGAGAAAAGTCGAGAGTCTGCCCAACAGATTTATGATGCGGGAAAAGTTGGAGTGTTTCTAAAGTTTTGAGGGCAAGGACTCATCTCATTGTCATTTATGAACCTGGGCATTATATTATATTGTATTATCCTTTTACGGTGCCAGTTGAATTATACGAATCGGACGCTGCTTACTGGAATCTTATTCAGACCGCTGCCGTACACACCGAGCTCTTTTGATGTCGCGGTCGAGGCAAAATGATTCCATTACTTCACACTTGAAAGGCACGGAGGCAGCCGTTAGATCACCACAGCTTAAGGTTGCCCGAGTCAGCTTGATGGAATACACCAGTAACACAGCCGATGACATTTGACCTTTCTTGAATAGAAACGTGCAAATTCTTTTGCTGCTATAGAAACTCCATGAACTCAAAGGAAATATTTCTTCGGGCATAATCTCATTTCATCCTGCCTTTAATCAGCTTCTGGAGCTGGATGGGGATGTATCTCTGAATACCGCATGAGTGTCGTGTCACGTTTGATTTTTGTTACATTCGTTACATCGCTGCTTTGCGTGATTTTGACACCTCGCAAATCCTTAAACAAATCATAATCTTGTTCCTACTATGGTCAAGTTTGATATCTTGGCTAAATCTCAGTCTCATTCTTGAAATTTGCACACAGCAAAGATGTTTTACTTTTTCATTGGATTTCATCTTATTTATTCATAAATCGTATCTGTTGGAGACCCAACAAAACACAGACGACATAATCTTCCTGTGTCACGACCCGATACCTGTGCGCTCTTTGTGGAATTCACTCTACACTCATATGACGTAATGCAATGCAAAGGCCAAGTTTACGCCAAGTCATCTCGTAGCATCTTGTGTAGATGGAGCAATCAGGAGAACCTTAAACAGAACTAACTGTATTCAAATAGCTGCAGAACTGATCTGTGCTTGCTGCTTTGCTCAGTGCTCTTCGCCCACAGTTTCACACAGTCTCATCTTCCCGAGTGCTTCCAGCAACTTGTTCAACTCGTTTCAATCCTCATGCAAACATTTTGGGGAAAAGCTTTGCAAGTGATTAGTACACATGAGCTGGGGTTGACTCTCCAGTGTTTTCTTGCTATGAGCCAGTCACACATGACTGTGTACTGCAGCATTAGTTACGCATCTGGGGATAATTAACACATTTCCCCTTCCAACAAAACATTTTTGCAGTGTTGTTCTCGCACCTGATAGTTTGCACCTTTCAAGTCGTCAAAACTGAGCCTGGTATCAGGGGACAGAAACATGAATATAAATATTTTTTTTTTTTTGCATAACTTATCTAATTGTGTTTGTCAATGTAATCAAGCAGTTGGGAAACTGTATAAACCTGACTTTCTAGCTGGCTTTTCTTTTCTCATTTCAGAGCAATTGATGTTTAGTAAAGACAATTTTTTTTTTTTTTCAATATTTTCCACAATATACCTTTCGGTATCTTCCTGAAGTTCTCAAGTTAAATATAATCAGTGAATCCACCTTTTTCTCAACTTGTTTTTGGAGAAACAGCACTTGCAGACTTGAAACTCAAATGCAGACAAGACAATGGCTGCGTTCCCATGACAGTTTTTTTTGCAAAATAAAAGCAATATTTCCCAAATTTTGTACAAAGTACAATTGCGATTTGCAGGTGTTTCCATTGAATGGTGTGAAGCGCAAAAGCTGGAATTCTCGTCAAATCTCGTCCTGTGAGACTCCACTGTGGAGAGGATGGAGAGAGAAAACATTTTAAGATAAATCTGCATTTCCATGTTGTTTGCTGTCAAGAATGGTTGTTTAGAATTGCACAGAACCTAAATATCTCAATAAAAAGAGGTCATGGAAACGCAGTTACTGTGATGCGTGTGTATGTATTTCAAAAAGGATTATCATGCTATTTTATGCATATCTGCTATTTAGAGTAAGACCAGTACAGTAATGTGACCCCCCCCCCAATACTGGCAACCTTGACAGAGGCGATGTCTATAAACAGCTGCATTTTCCAGTCTGGAATCATTAGCTGTTCTGATTGGTGACACATCACAAAACGCCGGCGGCCTTCTGCCTTTTCCCTCATTAAAGCTGCACTGCGGCCATGTTGTGTCAACTGCAGCCACCCATCCGCCCACTCGCAGTCACAGAGAACCACGAGAAAAAGCGCAAAAACAACAAAAAAAAAAAAAAAACAGCAGGATAGAAGGCAACACACAGCTAGCAGAGCCCGTGGGCGGCCCAGTCAGCATGTTTGGTTGAGCCTGCAGTGGTTTCTGACCTGGAGACAAACAAATACTCACAAGTCACGGCAGAGAAGTCAGCTTGTGTCAGTGTAACTGGTGCAGTGATATGTTTTTTTTTTTTTTGTGTAGCATTGTTCAGGTTTGTGTCCGCTGGAAGCAGCAGCAGCACCGCCTCGAATTCCTGGATGCAACAAATCTGACCGAATTCCGTGATGAGAAGAAGCTGCCTGTGGTGGTGAGAGTCTGTGGAAATTAAAAAAAAAGAAAAAGAAAAATCATAATTACAGTTGAGATGGTACACTTTAAAAAAAAAAAAATGTAGTGAGTCTTCATACTTGCATACTAAACCTTGTTCTCAACCTTAAACTTACATTTTGCCAGTCAAAAGCATTTATATTTTGAGTTCACTTGAATGAAGATGCCCTTAAAAACCAAATAAAGAGGCATGCAAATAGAATAAGGAAACAGAGCTATTACTGTTCTATATCTCTATGTTGTAGAGGTATTTACCTTGTTGTCCTCGTAACACTTTTTTTGATGTCCCTGTTCGTGCTGCTCTGTTCCAAAAGACTTCAATACGTAAATGGAAATATAGCACTTCTGTTCACCCGTCCACATTTACGTGGAATCCTTTGTTTATTTTATGGAACAGAAAATCTTTTTTTTTTTTTTTCGTTTTTCTCTCCACTGTGCTCGTTAAAATTATGTTGTTTGTGAAAGAGAAAAAGCAACGGGTTGCTTTTATGTTTGATACGACTGACTTTAGACGTGCGTGCGTGTGTGTGTGGTGTGTGTGTGTGTGTGTCCCAGATTAGCTGTAGCGCGATGATCATGATTAAATGATGAAGGGTAATGCCGACTGTCAAAACTCCATTTATTATTAAATCTGGTACAAAATATAAAAAGGTTTATTCTGATAATCTGTGTGTGTGTGTGTGTGTGTGTGTGTGTGTGCGTGTGTGTGTGTGTTTTACACACTATCTAGTTGCTGATTATAGATCACAAGCTTAAACTAACAGTCATGGTGATGATCCGGTCAGCGGGTGGCGCCATAACAAGACCCAAACACAAGTGAACACAGATTATGTGTGTTAGCAAAGTGCCTCCTGCCGGGTGGCTTGGGCTCCCCCTGTGGTCACAAAGTGCAAATACTTCATTTACATGACCGATGTACATTTTTCAAGTATATGTACTTTACTTGAGTATTTTGATGACTTTTGACTTATACTCCCTACTGCCGTACTTTTTGCTGGGGGTTGCAGGTATTAAGGTTGCTGACACTCAACCAGCAAAACACTGTGTACCGGCGCTCCCACTCTCTTCTAATGGAGGAAGCAGCGCCACCCCAAGAAGCAGCATTGCTTTGAATCCCAGCGCTGTGCTTAAAGTTGGAATCATTTTAAATTTGACCTAGTTGGCGACTGACCTTTTGGAAGGGGAACCAATGAGATGCGAGCTGAGTGTGACTGTAACGCCGAGCGACAGTCGGAGAGCGTAAACAAAAACAAAGCAGGGAGAGAAGTGGAGGACTGTGTTTGTTGCGTGCCAGACTGTCTGAAGGGCACCTTGAGGTCGGGAGGAGGGAGGGGGGGGGGGGGGGGGGGGACTCCATATTGTATTCACTTCGTAGTCAGTGTATAACAAGGCGGCGGTGACCATGGCACACACTCGTTGGACCAGGACTTAGGGGGGGGTTGGGGTCTCACCTTCGGGTGCCAGTCCACTCGCTGCGTAGGAGGTTCACTTTGTATCAACTTTACTGACTCTGTACTCCTGAGAGCGAGCAGGAATGTTTACAATGCTGGGGTTTTTTTTTTTTAAGCAGAGAGTGCATAATGTGGGCATAAGGTTGGACTCAAAGCAGGTGTTCAGGCTGTTGCGCACTATAAATGAAACCCAAAGGGTGTCATTTATCATTAGCTTATAAAGCCAGGCACGTCTGCTCAGAATGCAGCGGCGTATGGACTGTGACTTTCTGCTCGGAGGGAAACACCCATTAAGGATTTATGCGAGTGGGCCTCTAT
Source organism: Nelusetta ayraudi (assembly GCF_046127955.1). Taxonomy (NCBI): domain Eukaryota; kingdom Metazoa; phylum Chordata; class Actinopteri; order Tetraodontiformes; family Monacanthidae; genus Nelusetta; species Nelusetta ayraudi. The sequence goes on along the minus strand of NW_027466147.1, from coordinate 3,810,313 downwards.
TCAAAATCCCGTCTCTTTAGCAATTACACTTGATTGCACCTTGGAAAAAAAAAAAGGGAAAAAAAAAACCAAAACCCAACCCTGATGTCTAGATGAAGAGTGTGGATACATGGTTTCTCCAGGCATCGTATTACTAATTTTTGTTTTGCTTGTTGGGCAGAGAGGCAAAACATCCAATGATTCGTAGCCAATATAAACCAGAGCTGGGAAATAATACAAATAAGTGCAAAAACTATTACAACATTTTCAAGTAGATTTTTCAGATATCGGTACTTTACCCAAGTATTTATTTTTCTGATGACTTTTTACTTTCACTCCCCACATCTCTACACTAATGTCTGTACTTTCCACATCTTACATTGGAAAAGCATGCTTCAAAAATACAAATCCGGCTGGAAGTAATTAACTTATGATGTTGAAGTTGTTGCTAGCAGTGAAGAAAAAAAAAACAAAGTTGTTTTTTTGTTATTAAAAAAACGTAAATGTGTATGTAGCTGCAAATGCATTTCATTAGTTGCAAAAAAAAAATAAAAATCACTTTTACTTTTATTTAATTACATTTCAGAACCGGTACTTCCTCTCTTTTACTTCAGTAAAAGAAAGAAAGAAATCAGTACTTTTACTTTTACTAGAGCATTTATCTTTACAACAGTATCTGTACTTTGACTGAAGTACAGAGTGTCAAAACTTTTGCCGCGTCTGCAACGATCAGAGTTCCAAACAAACTGCAGAAACCTCAAAGGTAGCCTCCTGCTCACGCGCATCCTGCAGACACGGCTTTTAATCAAACGCCTCCACCGGTGCCATTCCCCCGGCTTTGCTGACTTGATTAGTGTCCTGACGCGCTGTGTGCGCCCTTCGCGAATGCTGTGCAACGTGTTTGTCTCACACATTTGAAGTTTATGTCTGTCTGTGGTCTTTGCGTATGGTGAGCCTCTTGTCAGGCACCACGTTGTTTTATTATAAACCCTTCAGATGGATGCTAAAATCAGCGCCGCCGGGCGAAAAATAATCCTTACAGCCTGTCATTTCTCGAGATAACGTTCCTCCTGCTTTTCACAGCAGGTTTCCCATTATTGCACTGAAGAATAACAACGTATATTCACACCCCCTGGCATCGTTGAACGGAGGATTTTATGATGATTTACAATTTGTGTCCTGAAAGAAAGGAGAGCCAGAAAAAAAAGAAACGTTTCTCCGACACTGAAGTTTCATTATACAGCATTTTTTTTTTTTTTAATTATTTTAATAAAAAACTTGGAAATCCAGCTTCTCTTTCTAATTTTGTCAAGAGTTTAAGACAACCAATGCTAAACCTACAGCTTTGCAAAGGCAGGTGCAGCAGGCGTACGACCATTGTTGGCATTTTTGTGTATCTGTTTTTCACTCTGTCCTGTCTGCCACCCTGGCTCACTCTGCTCCTTTCTCTCTTTCTCTGTCTCTCCTTTATTTTTGTATTTCACCCCCAACGACTCATAGGCAGATGATGGCCCTCTGGAGTCTGGTTCTGCCCTGGGTTTCTTCCCACAGGGGAGTTTTTCCCCAGCCACTGTCGCATCTTGCTTGCTCCGGGGGCCCGGTTGGTTCTCTCTGGTTGTATAAAGCGCTTTGAGACGCCTTTGGTTGTGATTTAGCGCTGTACAAATAAAGTTTTATTATTATTATTATTATTATTGTTGAGACAGCAGAGATGTTACCAAAAGGAATCGGTGACAAAACGACATCGTCATCGCCGGATCTTCCAGATTTAGTTTGGACACTCTACTCTACACTGTCCAAACGTGATGTTAGATCACTGTATTGACCATCTGGAGGATGTCTCACTGTGATGATCTCTCTATTTATGTCCATCGTCATTGACAGGAACTGAGAGAGATGGCAATGGTAAACAGATCTGCCCTCTATGTCAATGAGTGGAGCAGCTTGGAGGGCTGCTTCTGGAAAGCTCCTGAGACACAGATTAGGCATAAACAACTTTTTTTTTTTTTAAGTCCAGTCCTATCCATTGAATGGATACATTGGTCCTGCTGGACCCTGAACTCAAATGTGCAAGAGAATTGCTTGCAGCTCAAATAAAAGGTGCTGGATGAATAGAGTTACCATTTTTGGATGAGCTGTCCAAGGTGTTAAAATCCTTCTTATCTGGCCTTCATACGTTTCAGTGTAATATAGGATTAGGCTTGGAAATCACATTAATTGTTGCAGAGAAGGATTCTTTGCGTTTTAATACCATATTCAGTCGTTGAACTAAGCGGCCCCAAACTGTTCCTTTTCTTCTCATCCTAATCTTCATACAGCACGTAGATATGTCAAGGCTTGCAATGAGTCGCCTCCAATTTCTTTGTCGAAATAATTAGTGTGCATTATTGTCAAATAATGCAGAGCCTTTCCGGACAGAAGCACAGAACAGCAAACAGAAAAGTGTGTGTGTGTGTACGCGTGTGCACATATGTGCACGTGCCTTGAGTCTTACATGTGTGATTTCACACTTTGTACTCAGAAAACTGGGTCATTTTACTAGATTTACCCACAGGTACCAACACATCCTGTGAGTCATTTTTCTCTTGCTTTTTGTTTTTTGTTTTTTTTAGTTTTCATTTCAAAGCACTTTGGCACCAAGATGTTACGAGAAGACATTGATCAAGCCTGTGTTCCTCTTTTCCTTCTTTGATCTGGCAAGACAGCTGGATTGTTCTACTGTGAAAGCATCCAGTCTGAAAGGTTATTGGCTAGTTTATAAATGGAGCTCCAGTGTTTCAAGACCAATTTTCACGAGTGATGGTGGGACAGAGGCTGCCCATGAGGCAATATCCAACCAAGACAAGATTTTGGGGCAGATCCAGGACATGGTGCATATCTTCCAGATGGCCTAAGAAAATAAATTAAAAAAAAAAAAACAGAAAATACAATCATAAACCGTTTGGAATTGTCCAAGAGGAGGGTGGTCTGAGCTTTCTTGCACAATACTGTCCTAGTGAAGTGGGCGAAGACGGTGCAGTATCACTAAAGTCCCTCTGGGTATGCCTTGCCTTTGTAGCAACACCAATGGAATGCCCAACTAGCTTGCTCAAAGACGTTTTATATTCGGGGTCACCAACCTCTTTTCACTGACATCGTTGAACCTGAGAGCTACTTCGTGGGTACTGAGTCATACGAAGAGCAATCACTTTGATACACTTTTCTGAAATCATGCATTTTTTCAGTTTGCCTTTGGTTGTATAATACTCATCTATAAATATAGATATTCAACACTTTATTTCTATTAATCACAGCAATTGTTCAAAATTTTAAATGGTTACATCTACAACATTTAATAGTAAGAATGTCCTATTTTCTCTGGCCACGGACAAACCCACCATGTTGGCGACCCCGGTTCGATGTTAAACCTGTGATCGGTCATAAAAAAAAAAAAAAAAAACAGCTGCTCTATGCATGCATTGATTGAAACAACATAATTGGCCAATACTTTGAGCAGCGTGGTGGGTCTCTGGCACTAGAGGTACGGACAAGGTGTTTCAGTGTGCTGGATCGCAGGATCACCCGGGCAGACGTCACGCAGGCAGCCTGCCATCGGGTTCGGCTCCTGGCGGACGGAGTCTAAGATGCCCGGCCAAGCTCATGAAGCTCCATGTCTGGGAGAAGAGAACACCATGTTGCTTTCTTTGCTCTGGAAGAGGCTCCCTGGAACATCACCTCAGGAGCTGCCTGCCCTTAGGCTCTGGCAGATGGCCGCTATCGCTGGCGACACAGCCAGGTGCGCAAGGCAGCCGCTAAGATTTTAGCCTCAGCCAGCAGCACCGGCAAACACCGTTCGACCAGTAAAAAAAAAAGTCCAATGCGTGTCCACAAACAACATGCCTCCTTCACGCAGTCGAGTCGGGAAGCGGCTCAAGTTCCTGGTGCATATTGCAATGTCGTCGGCGTATTTGATCTTCATCTGTGAGGCTTCGAAACACCGTGATCGAGGAAGCCACTGGGAAGAGCTCATGGTGGAAGCCAATGAGGAAGAAAAAAAGAGAGATAAAAGAGAGAAAAAATAAGCACAAAGTGGGCAGAGAAAATCTTTCTTCAAGTCGGGCCTGTTTACACACTCCCAGTGGAGCCGAAATGTGCAGCGAGTGCAGTGCACTGGATCTGAAACAAAATTAGAAGCTCATTATTCTACTTTTTTTTGTGGCAAAAAAAAAAATCCTACCCATTGATTGACTGTCCCAGCTGCATCCACATGAGCACTTTCTTTGATGCCTCATATGCAGCGTACTTCTGCCAAATTGTATACGCAACATCCGTTGAGAATACAAAGTATATCAGAAACCAAAAGTCAATTTTATATGCAATTAATTTACTCTTACTCCAGAGTTGTTCAATGGCGTCTGAGCAATTTCACACGGATTGCACCAGTGCCGAGGGGAGCGACCTCCATATGAAGGGAATATGAGCAGCAATTCTGAAGACTTGTAAAAGACAGAAGTTAGTGAAGTCTTGTAAAAAATATCCATGGTGTCAATTTCTGAATTACTCACTTTACAAATGATGACACCTCAGGATGTAGCGTCCTGAATAGGATGTGCAACTGCTGCACAATTCCACTGAGATGTCAACAACATTAGTTTCTATTGAAACGAAAAACGTTGAAGGTAGAAGTATCTACCTAGTATTAAATAAAATGACAGACATTTGACAGCATTTGGTATGCTGAAATTTTAAAAATATCGCATTTATCTTGCGATAACCTTTGATGGAGACGCAAGCAAACAAACGGAGAGTGAAGGCGCAGGTCTCCCTCTGAGCTCAGCAAGTTGAGCTTTGCTTTTGGGGGGGAACTGCTTCCATATCCCCCCCCCCCCCCCCCCCCCAGCTCCGTATAGCCACGGGCCTCGGGCGTGCATAGGCTTGGAAGTTTGTTTGTTTTTTCCCTTGTCCTGTCCTGTATTGTTTGCCTGAGGTGCTTTGACCGAGGCTTCAATGGGGGAGCCTCCAGCGAAAAGCTCTGTCGTCGCAAGATATACGGCGGGAAATAGATTGCCGGGCTGATGGGAAGAGTCAGACAGCCGGCGACACGGGCGGTGACTACAGGGAAGCTGGAAAGAATCAGAATATAATGCTAGTGGCCGGCAGATCCTCTTTTATCTACAGAAACTTTTCAGAAACGGAGAAAAACAACCATTATCCCCCACGGACACACATGCGATGGAAGCGGTTTATGTTTTTTTTTTTTTTTTTTTTCATAAATCATTACCGTAGGGCGGCCTTGAATCTTGTTTTTCATTTTTATTTATTTATTTTTCTTTCTGCGCGAGGCAGCAGTAGCCCTCTATTTCCGGTCCACTGGGGGGGTGGGGGGGGTGTAAAGTAAGCAAAGCAGTGCAGCGGCGGGTGCATTTGAACAATCTTTCAGCAGTGGCAGTTTGTTTTGTTTTTTTCTTCACCTCGCTGTATTACTCTTGGACAAGTGCAGAGAGGAACAGAAACACAGGACACAGGGGCTAATGGGCTTGTTGGGGGGGATTAAGACGGAGCAACGGAGGGGTTTCTGCTTGTTTTCCACCAGCTATTGAAGACTTTGAAGGAGTAGCGCTACACCTGCTGCTCAGCTCACTAAACAGTCTGACAAGTGGCAGTTTGATGAGGACCCTGCCTCCTTAAGGGGGCGCCACTGCTGTGAAAAATGTTGGTTTGCGTCCATTTTTTTCAAACTCAGTGGTCTAGTGGCAGAGTGTCCGCCCTGAGACTGGACTGGTAGGTTGTGGGTTCGATCCACGGCCTGGTCAAACCAAAGACTGTAAAAAATGGTTCCCATTGGCTCCCTGCTTGGCCCTCAGTATTCCGAGGAGGATCTGGGGGAGGGGGGGTGTGAGATCACCCACTCATTCCCGCGCGCGGCACCACTGCTGCCCACCGGTCCCTCAGGGGAGGACGGCTCAAATGCAGAGGACACATTTTGCATCCTTTGGGATGTGACAATCACAGGGACTTTAACTGCATTAATGATGATATCAAACTAAAGGCGAAATGAGAAAATGTCTTATTTCAGAGGAGTTTAGCAAACTGGTTGCCCTTCGTATGAATCAGTACCTATGAAGCAGCTCTCAGGTTCAACAATGTGGGTGACCCCTGATATAGATAGACAGTGTGTGATCATCCTCGCACCAAAGTGTCTGTAGCTGCCACACATCCGCCTCCTTCTTACTCCTCAGGAGTAAGCGAGCCAGTGAGCAGGAGTCCTGCTCACTGGCTCGCTCTCCCTCAACCGAGTGAGATCTCATGTCATAGACATGAAGGATGGGCTTAAAGTGCAACTGTCATGTTAAGTCAAAGCATGTGTTCAGTCAGTCCTAGTCAAATGCACACAGCAGAAACACCACATGTGCTGCCTTTAAAAGGCAAACAGGGGAACTGTCAAAGCTGCACTAGCATTAGGAGAAATTCATCACTTTAATCTCAACATGATTTGTCAGGAGACTGGCCAAGTAAAGTGCGTCCTTAAAGACTCAGTCTAACAGTTCACTGGGTCCAGTTACCCGTCGTTGCAGAAGCATATTTGTACTTAGTACGTAATAGGAGGCACCTGTTTTTTTTTTTGTTGTTGTTGTTCGTGATCCCTGGGATTCCACTGCAGGAGAAACTGCAGGTGATCTAAGATCACATGAGCCGAATGACAAGCTCACGTGCAAATGGTAATTTTGGGAACAGCAAACATGAATTAATGAACAACCCGAGGGTTATTAGATAAAAGAGCTTAGTTTGAGTTTTGTCGCTTGGCATTGTTCAGCAGTGTTTGTCTTTTAATGTAAAGAGTCAAGTGTTGGTAGCGAAACGCCGTGTTGATAACTCAACTGACCAAATAATTGTTTTGTTTTGTTTTGTTTTGTGTGACTAAATCCATGTTGTTTCTGTTTCCCACACCTGGAGTTTTGCTTCCACAACCGTCCTATTGGCGCTGCTGGTGAAACAATCTTATCAGAATATTTGCAGTGAAGGCTCCAGCCTTGGCCCCGAGCACTACGACTTCGTCCAAATGAGGAAGTGGACAGAAGGTTTGGTAGATTACCATCCAGATTTTTTGGAAATTAATTTTTTTTTGATAGAGTGGACAAAGGGAATATTCCATCCTCAGAGTCAAACTCTCAAATGAAGCTCTTTCATTTTCAAAGTCAAATTCTGTGCGGCTGGCTGTCACACATCAAATTTAGATCTTGGATGGAGGCCGAGATTTTTTTTCATTTTTTTTTTCATTTTTCTCTCCGCCTTACTTCCCTCCAACCAATTATATTCAGCTGCCCATTTGAAACATTTAATTTTAGAATTTTAATTAGCAGCCAATCAGGCCTGATCGATCTAATTGCCCCTCTGTTGACAGTCTCATAATCTCTGTCGAGAAAAACAAAGTGGGACGTCTTCTCTGACACTGTGTCCCTCCTGCTGAGACAAGAAGATTAACAGTGCTCAGACTGCACGGTTCACCATTGGAGCTCGGTGCTCCGGTTCACCATTGGAAGTGGGAAATGACACCGGAGACGTTTCTACGACAAACAGCGAATGATGGTTATTCTGGCGCTTCCAGGGAGGAGCCATCAAGAACCCAGCAAACTGCAGGATAAGAATTGAACCGTGTTTGTAACTGAAGTTTCTATTTCTCATGTTTAAAAAAAACAAAACAAAACATGTACAAAACCATTATGCCGTATATGCCATGGGATTGGCCATACATTGAGACGAAGGAAGCGACCAGTTTTGCTGGCTGTCAGTCTCAATATTTGAGTATATCAGTATATGGTCAGCTTGGATGGCTGGAAGCACAGCGTTGTCTTCCTATGGAAGGTCAACAGATACAAGCACAGATGTTGTAGTTGCTCTCCCTAAAGCTAGCACATGGTGAACTTGACATTTTGATTGGTGGGATGGAGGGAGGAGGCGAGACGGCTGATGACCGTAACGGCAGTTCCAGTAACGCTTTTTTTTTTTTTTAACCTGGGCCACATTACAGTAGAGTCTGAGCCGGGCTCGTGCAAGTGAATAAAAGACAGTGGATGATTGAAAAGAGGCTTAACTGGTGGAGCGGCAACATTTCCAATGCTCATTGTTCCGGCAAATCTGTCAAATTTGGCCGGAAGCTGTATCCGTCTGTCTTCGCTTGTGCTCGCACGCAGCTGGAGGTTTCATCCAGCGTCGTGTCAGGTGCTGCTGACAATGGCAGCGCGGAGAAGGTGAAGAAAAGCTGCCAAAATGGAAGAGATGGCTGAAGGAGATGTGCATTCATCGTCTTACAGTGCATTGTCTGCCCGCGGGGCCTCTGGCAGCCGCTCCGTAATTACATTTTTACATAAGCTTCTGAGCAGCTCAGCCAACCAATTCCATAGGCTGTTTATTGTGTGCGTGCGTGAGCGCGCACGCAGCATCAAAACATCTTTGTTTGCGACGTTAATAACCTGTATCCAACCAACTTGCACTATTGTCGATACGAAACTTCGGTAATCGAGGTGCAACACAAAACGCTCCAATTTTATGATTGAAAAGCAAAGTAATACCGTGGATGAATTCAGCGGCCACAATGCAGCCGCTGCGTTCTGAAAGAAACCGTAAGACTGTTATTCATCATTTATTGTGTTGTATCGATCACACACACACACACAGAAACAACTCTCTTGTGTTCTGCCCTTAAACAACCCTGACGGGTCACCACGGATTCATGAGCCAAAACCTTTTGAACTACGTCTAATCTGACAAATATCTTTTTATCTTAACTCAGAAAATTTCAATATGAAATTGCTCATTAAGTTGCCTCAAAGGTGCATCACGCCATCACACCGCCGCCTTGACACCAGCGTGGCTTTGATTGCAAAAGTGCACCGCGTGTCTGCTCTGGAATACAAATCAGCTTCCCCAACTGTAACCGTAGAACCGAGCAGTTTAGAAGTTAGCTCACGTTTCCCCAACCTCACACGGCCGATGATGGGATGTTTCCCCAACCTGTGGGCCTTACTTTATGTAGCCGCCAGGAAAGAACCCATAGAAGATATGTTGGAGATGATTTTGTTTTTAATGTGACTGGACAAACCCTTTTATCTAACGCACTTAGGGAAGTCAATTACATTTTATAATTTGCTTTATCTGCTTAGTTATTTCCAAGGGCAACCAGCAGTAGTTCAGTTTTCCGCTGGGGCGACACCGGATGTCACCAAAACTACGATGACCTCAGCTGCACCCCTGCATTTGAATTCTTGCTAATAGCGGTCAAAAGTAAAGCACTCCACTTGGGTCTGTTTTCTTTAAAAATGAAAATGTCATAATTTAAATAAAACTGCTGCTACTGTCGCATCTGTCCTGAATATTATGAGGACAAAGAGCAAAATTACCAAGTTTAAATAGTTTCTTTCCTCCTTTTTTTGAAGGATAAATTTGAACCTGGATAAATTTGAACCTGGAAGGTATTCATGGCTGATATTGAAGTCAGCTTTTTGTGACAGAACTCCGCCACCTGCTCAATGAACGTCATATTTTGGCAACGCCTTGACGTCCCCGACCATTCCCAGCCTGTAGGTGCTCCATCACTGACCTCTGCCTTCCCCGCGTTGGCCGGGTGAGTTACAGTCCATCGCTCGCCTCATTGAGTCACGTGTCCACTGCAGCCGCGGTGGCAACCCTGTTAAATAAATGAGTTTCCAGACTGGTTTCTGCCTGGGACTTTGATTTTGCGCTGCCCTTCCTTGTCACTCCTGCTTTGTGTCCCTGTCTTCATTTGTCCTCAGTCCTTTCTCACAGCTTACGTCCCGTCCTCTCACGTCGTCCTTTCTTGTCCATTTCCTTTCCGTTCACTCCCGTCTTCCTGTGGGTGTCCCGTGTCCTCCCCGATTTCTCGACGTGTCCTTGTCTCAAATGGGAAAACGCACCACGTTTGCAGCAGTGCACCGACCAACAGCATTTCCTCTCCTGTAGTTTATCCACGGTCCAGATGTGGGCAACAAACCTGAGGGGTTGGAATTTATCAATGCCTCTAAAAGAGTGCTTCGGGTGGAAGCCCGTTCTGTCCAGCAGGCCGTGTGAGTCTGCAGGCTTAACATAAACTTTAATATCCAATCCGTTGTGGGGGGGGTTTTCTAAAAAGTAGGAGCCTGTGGTGTCCAGAAAATTGATTATGGATTGTTGTGAAATTTCAAATGCCTTTTGAATAGAAGGATCTCAGCTGTTGAGGAAATAAATAAATTGGTGGAATTTCTCTGCGGAGGAGATCCCGATGGCCCAGATGTCAGCAAGAGGGCCTGTAGTAGCGTCGGGGGGGGGCAACAGGGCAACTAGTCAGCGCTGACTCTGCCCAAATGATTTGAGGGAATGATTTACGCATGAAGTTCATGTCGTGAACTTCAAACTTGGAGAGAAATTCTCTGTGCTTGGAGTGCCTGATTTTTATTTTTCATTATTGAACCTTTTACGCACAGAACATCCTTGCAAGCTCACGTTTAAAAGTGACTAGCAACTCTGCCTTTGTATTGAGGTACAAATGAATCAGGATAATTACGCATTGCGCTGCGTGAGCTGATGAAGCAAACTTTTGCTTCTCTCTTTGAATCTGATTCTTTTATAAAGCCGTGTGAAAAGGTTTATTCTGGCCTCTCTACCTGAGGCGTAAGGACGTGTGCGTTGGAGAAATTACCTCCGACACTAGCTGCGTTACCTTACCCCTAGTCATCGCAATAAGAAAACTGGTGATGGGAACAGCTAAACTCGGAAAAACCTCTCAAATACGGCTAGAAGGTTTTGACGCTCTCTTGAGGTGGACGTAGGTACATCGCAAAAGTGTCATGGAAAGACTTTTTTTTGCACTTACCCGTCAGCGGACGTGACGTACAGGTGACGAGTTCACTTGAAATAGCTCCTCCAAAACGCAAAATGTTTTGTACGAGATTGTGTGAGAATTACGGCTTATGTGCTTCACACCGTTCGATGGAAACGCCTGCAAATCTCAATTGTACTTTGTGCAAAATGTTGGAAATATTGCTTTCATTTTGTGAAAAACTGTCATGGAAGTGCAACTAGCGTCTTATTCAAAACTGAAACATCAGGCTTGGCCTTGGTCCTTCATCAAGATGCTTCTGAAGGTCATCAATGCACAAGGCTGTGTCCTTTCACCCTCCAATAGAGCAAATGCAGCTTGTTCGTCTCTGCGGAGAACAAAACTTTAAGTTCCCCGAGGAGGAAGCGGTTTTCAGTCCACTGGTAAAAGATCTAAAGCGAGAGGAGGACAGCGGCGTCATTTGGAGATGCTGTAATTTATAAACAACCGAACCTGTAGAGGGTGCAGTGTAATGTGCTATAATCATTTCTTACAGTAACTCGCAGCACTTTGACAGTCCTTCATCTGTGTCAAACCGTGATCTCCATTCATGACGGTGTAGTTGGCATCCTCCAACATGGTGCCACTGTGGATGATCCCTCTCTCCTTCCATGCCTCCCCCTTTTCTTCTCATCTGCTGCATTGCCAGCTCGCACCTTCTTTCATGTGGCTCCTCTCTTAAGATTCGGTTGGAAACAAGCATTTCCTATCTGCGGGAAGCCTGTGCGTGTTTCAAGTTTTCCAGGATCAAAATGCTCTTCAGTGCTGCTGATGCCGCCCCCACGCACGAGCGTCGCCGCCGCTGCCGACTGGAACGTAAAGAAAGAGAGCAGAGAGAGAGAGAGAGAGAGAGAGAGAGAGAGAGAGAGAGAGAGAGAGAGAGAGAGAGAGAGAGAGAGCTTGTATTAAACAATCTGCCAACTCTGTGACATTTTCAAGACAAGAATAGTTGAGCTTCTGTCCTCCATGATCCTGGTCTTTAATGGAAGTGGAAACATTTTTTAAAGGGGTCACTTGAAGAAAAATTGACATTTTTTTAACATCAGATCCCAAATAGACAGTGAAACATTATGTACACACGCGCAAAGATGGACAGAACGAGGGGGGGAAAGGAGGGATGGATGTAGTTATTGTTCCCCCCCACTCCCTCACCACCTCCCGATTACACTCACGCCCAATTTGATGGAGCCACTTTGCAGGATCCCTCTCCCTTCCCTCCTCCTCCCTTCTCTCCTCCCTTCCGTCCTCTCTTCTCTTTCTTCTCCCCATTCCCACCCACACCCCCCTTACTTTCCTCCCAGTCATTCCTTTCCTTTCTCATCAGCTTGACTTGCGGCGCCTTCCCTCATCGACCCACCTGAGTGGATCAAACTCACCCACTGAATAGGACTTAGCCGCAGATGTTAGGAGCAGAAGTAAGATTGGGATGTTCAAAAGCAATTATTTCTGTGAGGAGGCAGCTTTTCATAGATGCAGAAAGCACTTGGAAAAAAAATGAATGTTGGTAAGTAGATATGAAGAGAGAGTCTTTGGATAGAATTTGGATGTTCTGTCCAGAGTCAAAGCCGTCCCTAAAAAAGAACCGATTTTGATGTTGAATTGGGGGAGAAAACACATTGTGACATTGTAAATATAATTGTAATCTGTTACGTTATTGGAAAATTGAGTAATTAAATTACACTCACTTGTGGAATTATACATGGTTATAATTTCAAATTGTTTAGTCATCATTTTTTAATTTGTTTTTTGTTGTTGCTTTTTTTGTTTTGTAGCATCTTCATTTTCTGTTGATACTGTTTGTGTGTTGTGTTGCTTGCAGATGACGGAAACAACCAACTTTGCAGGGCTTATTAGGATGGGGGGGGGGCGGTCGACATCCACAAAGTGGGGCTCACTGTTGCCTTGCCATGGATGCAGAGTCCCTGCTAAACATCTGAAAGTAACATCGTTTTATTTACATGTATATGTGTATGCAGTCGGCCATGAGTATCACAACATCTGAGGACACGGCAGCGCTGCTCCAGAGACAATGCCGACGGTGTGTGCGGCGCTGAAAGCCTTTTCTTCCTTCTATCTGAAGGAAAATGTTGTGCTGCGCAAAAAAGAATGTTTGAAGATGAACCGCCTGATACTGCGGCCGGCCTTCGCCCGTGGAAACCCGACCCGTATTCAGTGACACAATTAAGAAGCTGGAAGGCCAGGACCGCTGTGCCTGTGCAACCCTGAGAGACTTCGGAGCGGGTGAAACTGACAGCCAGGCTGTAGTCCACTTCTGGCCAGAGGACTTCTGAGGGAGCTCGTTGAAAACGTGACAAAAAGCTGTCGGGAAATCCCGTTCTTCCCTCCGTCCTCGCTCCGGCTGTGAACGAGTCGCAAGTCTTGCGAGGGGGCGCAGACAACTTACACCACGTACACGGCGCAGAGAGCTGCTGCCCCCTGTGGCTGGAATATGTCATTTGAGTCTGGCAAAAAAAAAAAAAAAAAGTTTATAACAGAAAAACAATTGTAAGGAATTCTGTTTTATTTATTTATTTATTTATTTATTTTTAACCAATTTAAACAAGAGCCTACATGTGCACTTGCAAGTAATCCTGGCTGGACCTTGCAGTTAGCAGCTATGTGTGTTCAGTTGGCTTTGTTGTCTGTCACTACAGTATGTGTTTACATTACGCCACGCAATAGTTGGACTAACTTGTGACATAATACATCTGTATTGTTTTCAGCATTGAGGAAAAGGCACCCGGCAGCCTTCTGTGAGGGCAGGAGTGTTTCACCATAACCAAAACACAGGACGATCTTGCAAAGCATGGAGGCCACAGTGTAGGTGCCTCGACGTGGGCAGTTTTGTCAGAACTGGGCACCGGATAAAATAAAAAAACTGTGAATAATGGAAGAGAAGGCTCTCCTTCACTCTTGACTGGTGTTGCAAAACATTTAGCCAACGCCTGAGAGCTCCTTCTAAAAATCCGAAACCAATTTCCCCTCAACAAAGTCCTCTTCTCAGAAACTGACATAATAAATGGATATAAACACAACACACACAAAAAAATAAAAAAAATAAAAATGAATTGAATTAAACCTGCAAGAAGGCTTGAAATTTAAAGAACCTTGAGCAAACGGCTTCGCCGGAAACTCTTTAACTCTTTAACTTGAATGTCCCCCATGTGTGGAACTCAACATTAAAGGACTACAAAAGAAAAAAAAACAACAACTAAGGATGTCGCAACCCTTAAATAATTGTTGACTTTTTAAAAATGACTCTTCCTACTCTTGTTTTCTCTCTGTTTACTACCACGATTGAAGACCTTTCTTCCTTTTGCAATCTCAACTATTTATCTCTTTCATAAATTGTCCTTTTTTTTTTTTTTGCTGCTCCATCCTGACTACCTTGAACTTCTTCTTCTTCTCTCTTCATTTCCACTTCAATTATTAGTGGCATATATCACGGCATTTCTCGCTCCCCTCCTTCACTATACGGGTCCTCTGTCATTTACCTCCCTCCTTACAGCCGGTACAGAGGAATACAGATGGTATTCATGAAGCCAGTTCCCATGGAGACTACACTGTTGCAACACAGCCTGACTGCCCACAATCCATCGCCGGAAGGTTCGCTCGCTGTAGGAAGGAAGACTGAGTCAATGTAGGTTTTACAGAGCAGTTTTAAAGATGCTGCAGGTGTGAAAAGTTAAGCAGAGGGCTCGGGCTGATCGTCAACAATGACGTTTGCTTCTCAGAAGCACATGTTGACACGTGGGACAATGACACACACGTGAAAGGAAATCGGGAACAAATCCAATCAACTTCCATGACGCGCAGCAACCGTCAAATTTGTGTTTTTACAAATTGCATATTTTGTCATTCTGCGAAGGTGCACGATTATGTAATAGAGCCCCCAAGTATGTTGGATATTATTTATCAAAGGTAACATTTTGTCTGAGGGCGTTTTGCAAATGCAAGTCAAATATTATCTCGAATGTCTTATGGAAATGATACCAGCTTAGCACTGGTGAGACAGGACTTATTTACTGAAATTATGTAATACAGCAAATATTTACCGATGCTTGAATTACCATAAAGTCTCTTAGGCTGATCACAGTTATAAAAACACAGAAATTGATAGGAGCGCCTTGACTTTGCCATCCCAACAGATTCTTTCTCGACCTCCTTTTTTTTTTTTTTTTTTTTAACTTGAGTCAAGGTTGTCCAGTGAGAACAGTGCAAGAAGGGCGGCGCTTATTGGCAGAGGTGTAATCAGAAGATGGACTAAACCGAACATGAGCAGAGTTTCAAAATAAGAAATAAAAGGGTAAATAAGCTGTAGTTAATTTATTCCACTGCAGCCAAACACAGCATTCATTCATTCATTCATCTTCTATACCCGCTTATTCCTATTCAGGGTCACGGGGGTCTGCTGGAGCCTCTCCCAGCTGTCTTAGGGCGAAGGCAGGGTGACACCCTGGACAAGCCGCCAGTTCATCGCAGGGCCAACACAGCATGTGAACCCAAACAAAGCAACAATCAACTTCAGGTGCCAGACTGAGCCCGTTTATTTCTAGAGCGGCAGCAATGCCCTGCCGTAGTGATTGGTAACGGATCACAGGGGAAGTGCTTTATCGGATTTGTACACAGATTTTGCTTTCTTTACACCGACGACCCCAAAGCTACCCCACCCATACCTGAGATAAAGCAGCTGTGCCCCAACCCCCCCCACCCCCACCCGGTCGGCATTCATTTTCTTCCACCAGTCGGCTCCACAACCCCTCCCCCGCGCCCCCTGCAGCGCTGGCTGGACACCAACTGTCACTGCTGGAACCCTTCAGGATTTACAGACCAATTAGGCCGGTGAAGCGTGAAGCGAGAGCCACGGGGGTCAGCGAGGCGGGCAGACAGCGTACAGTTGGCTAATCACCCAAAACTCTTTAGTCCCGAACATGAAGTGATCATCATCACACGAGGGAGCGGCCGCGCCATCGGCGCTCAGCACCGCCGTACGTACAGCGAAGCTTCCGTCGCATCCATCTGCGCCGCTTTGCCATACGGGGAAATACCCCGCGGACCTCCGTGGTAAATTTATGCACGGCAGATTGAAAATTGCGCGCGAGCGAGGGCCATGGCGAGAGGCAATAGGAAGTCATGGCGCTAACGTGGCCCGCGGCTACGTTGTGGAATCACGGTGGAAGATCGGAGGCGTGACATCGGCCGAGCTCGTCACTGAAAGTGAGGGAGCTGCACGGTTGACTCGCAGTGCCACCGTTCCAAGTCCGATGACATACGGCCGTGGCTCACGGCAACTAGTGGCTCGGTGGTAGAAGTTGTAGTTGCCCAACACCATCACCCTCAGACGTGCTGCGACTTTAAACAGACCGGCGGAACTGGTTCTGCAGTGCGCTTCAGCAACGCGCTGAGTAAATTCGTATTCCTGGTCCAGAATTTGTTCAAACAAATTGAAACAAAATATCCGAATGACTAAAAAAATAGAAAAAAAGTGCCTGAAGACAGACATGTTAAAAAAGAAGAGATAACATTACCTCAAGTCAACAATTGTGGTGACTGCACACTTCAGGAGGATCAGGTTTATTAGCGTAATGTCTTTCCACCAGTTTCGTCACGATCGCTAGAGGTCAGTGGTATACATACGGAAACGTGTACTTGTGTAACTACAAAGTGAGATAGGCAAACCAGTTAGGTGTATTCATTTCAAAGTCACCAATCAATATATACACAGTCACGCTTTGGTGATTCCGGAGATTACGCTCCAAGAGAAACTTCCCAAAAACCACAAATATTGAACTTGGTTCATAAAATGTCAATGAGAGCGTATTGGTGGTACTGCATACAATTACTGCTTGGTTGAGATATATGAATATATTTCATAGCCGGTTCGTAATGGTATGAATTTGTGTCTCTTTGCCACATTGACACTCAGCCTCTTTTAGTCTTTTTGCAACCAACTCCTGCTGGCCAAACGATAGAATGCAGGCTCTTGTTACTTTCATGTTGGTGGCTGCCTGTCAGTGTAATAGCAAACTCAGACCAGCTGAATGTTGCTTCCCCTATCAAACTGAGTCCCTAACCATGCTATTACCGCATGACATTCTAATCAGGAATGAAAAAAAAAAAAAAAAGTCTATAAAATCTCACTCTAATGTCTTGTCAGCAAGGCCGAGTGTGAAGTCTAATAGACTGAAGTCTCGATGAGGTCCTATTGCCACAGTTGGAGTGAGGTAGTCTGGAAGACAATATAGTTTCATTTTATATCATTTAAAATACTTTATTTGTCCCCGTGGGGGGGGGGGGGGGAAATTTGCGGTAGACTCCGCAAGTCCCACGGTGCAACACAAACTTCCAAACACACACACACACACACACACACACACACACACACACAAAGTGTAGAAATACATTAGACAATCCAGACAGCAGTGTAACTGTCGCGTCCTGAGGCAACACATTGCACGGCAATCAAAAACCCACAAAAACAAAGAAACCCATTTACATAGAGTACCTGTTGTCACATTAGATGCATCACATTAACATATGCACATTAAGGGTCCGGATGGAGAGCCTATCAAAGGAGTTTATAGCGGTTCAGCCGACGCCAGTGGACTCTCCAACCAGAGGGGACATGAGGAGAATGTGGACCGGCTCAGTGTGAGCGGCAGACTGATCATGACATCATCAGGTGTGATGCAGAGATGGGTCATCCTTGACATGCCTGCACAACCACCACAGGGGCCAATCTGTGTCTTGAGCTGCGCTGATAAGTTGCCACACCTGGCTGATGCCTGGATGAGTCCACATCGCGTTACACTCTCGAGCACGGCATGATGACACGCCCATATGAATTTCCCAAACCAAAGACCCTCAACCTGCAGCTTCCAGCCTTAGAATCCTGGTGTTGTCTGGTGTCTGCGAGGTGAAGAGGCTGCTGCAGAGGGACGCTAATGTATCCATTGATGCAAATTCATAATGATTGTGGCTCATTAACCTGCGCTCTATCATTAGCCTCATTAAGGGCATGATGCAATGACTGAAGCTAAAGAGCCAGAAAGCCAGGAATAAGTAAACAAACCGATCATTTATCAGGAACGACTTGATCCACGCACATGAAGGCGTCCCTGGATATGAGCAAACAAAATGCAGAATCATTGGCTTAGAAATGGTGAAGATTGCATGTAAGTGCTTTCTTTTGCAGAGAATTTATAAATATATATATATATATATATATATATATATATATATATATATATATATATATATATATATATATATATCACATATGACGGCATAGCCATTTATGGCCATACCTTGATGTAAGTGCTTGGTTCTGCGTAATAGCTTCCATTGAGCGGGCACTTCTTTGGTCGTACCATGTTGCAGTGAGCTCCAAAGTGGTTCCATCAACAGGCAAACCATTTATTTGTAAGGAAATAAAGGACACAAGTGCTTCAAGCCTGTAGCGGGAACATGGAGCAAATGCACATAATGTCAGGCAGGAGATGGAGCACCACCACGTCTCCTCGGGCACACGGACCCCTTGTCGAAAATAGGGCGCGTGTAGGCTGACCCACGCAAAGCGCTTGGACATTTTGTCTGAGAAGAATCACAGCACCAAGGCGCATGACGTGCACTGCGCTACGTTAACAGATACATTATTAATACATTATGATGATGATTACATTGACGAACATGAGCAGCTCTCAGTTCAATTCTGAACTCTGTCGCGTGAATCTCGAGTGATGTAGCTGAGCACCAGTCGGTGAGAGACTGCTTACGTTTCTGCCCAGATGCATCGTGGGAAATGTTAGGCACAACTGTGTTGAAGCTTACTGAATATTTAATGCTTCTGTGACATATTTGCAATGCAAAGTTTCCTCGCAGCGTGGGTTCTTATTATTCACAGCTCTACTGAGTAGCCCGAGTGGTTTTGAGAAACTTGTATGTGTATTAGGTATAATGTAATGCTACTCTCATATTGCATGTAATGTTATTTTCCATCTGGACTTTATTTATTTATCTATTTATTTTTTTTATTGTATTTTTAGTTCCTTGACTGGCTGGATGATGGTTTGGGGTGAAAATGCATCAATCACAGATAATTGTGTTTTTCAATGACAGGAAAGGTGACATTTGAGCCTGAAAAAACTTGCAGCCCAACAATCGTCTTGGATGAATAAAGAAGATCTGAATAAGGATTTAAATTCCACCTTATTTTATTTTGAAACCACAAAAAGTAAAACATTTGCTTTGCTGTAATTTGAGGAAATCTCATGCGCACTCTTGCCATTTAAGAGTTTTAATTCAATCGCTGCAGCCTTTGTTTGCTGCCTAGACTTGAATGCAAGAGAGTAAAATGGAACTAAATTATCCGCTCAAACTGTTCCACCTCGTTCCTCCGCGGTAAGCTCTTATTTTGCTGTTAAACTGTATAATTAAATATTTGATTCTAAAAAATAGCTTCTTTATTCCTTCCAACTTTTCACTTTTCAATTTGACACCTGACTTTTGACGACCACCGCATTGCAATTACTCCCTAGTTCCCCCCCCCCACATGGAAACCAAACATCTCTGGTAACAAAACGTTTCCAATTTGAAATATTTTTTTTTTCTTTAACAAAAAAAAAAAAAAAAAAAAAAAAAATCAATTACAGCACAAGGCAGGAAATTGGCAGCCGTCAGCGGTGTGGGAATGAAGAAATGAAGGAGTATTCCCCTTTAACCAAAGCCCTAGAAATGGTCGTCCCTAGTGGAATGCTCAATGTGTCAAATAATGAAATATAATGAATGCGACGAAATAAAATCCCCGCACCACTTTCCTTTCATCTTTAATTTGACGTCTGACTTTAGTGGCGGCCGCCGTCGCACAATCGCGCTGCGCTCTCCCCCCCCCCCAAAAGCAGAATTTGCCCAGTCTCACGGCGCCCAGCCATCAATGATTAACTGTGAGCAATTACTATGTGAACAGAGGGGCCGCTCCTTGTCTTCCTTTCCTTTGGCCCGATTGAACGCAGGCGAGCTATTATCACCGTGTTCTCGGCAGCGTCTTTGTGCGAGCCGTCACTTCAGGTGCATTTCTACACCCCGCCAGAACGGCGACACCGCGGCCATATGCGAACGGACAGAGTTGGAGCGGAAGAAGTCAGAAGTGGAACTCGGCAAACGTGACATCTGTCCTCATTTGTGCTCCACTTCGCCGCTCCGCTCTTTTCATCGAAAGGGCAGCGGAGGAATGAGGCAAAGTTATAATTATCGCCCTGACAATTACCATAATTATCACTCTGGCCACTTTACAACTTGAGCCATTTGGTCTCGGAGCGTTCAGCTCACGGACATGTGTGTTTTGCACGAAAGAGGTAAAAAGTGACGATGTGATTCCACTCATCCGAGTGGCAGGTCCAGCCAGTGGTGCAGGACTGGACTCGGTCTTGGTCTCCGGACCGCCTCTTTAAGGGTCTCTGTCTCGTCTCAGACTCGGAGGCATTTTTGATCGAGACCAGTCGAGACTCGGCCAACTGCAATAATACGATAATAACGGAAGATCTCCATACACTCGAGTCCCGATAATGTCTTGGAGTTTTTTTTTTTCCCAACTATTCAAAAATCAGACGGGATTTAGAAACTGTCGATGTCATTTGGACACATTTTGACAGTCAACACAGGGGTTTAAAGGTTGTCACACGCGTCACAAATGAAACGACACAAAAGTGCGGATTCACGTGGACGGCCAGCAGTAAATAATCCAACTCAAAGCAAAGAAAAAAGAAAATATGTCAAATTTCCCACAACAGAAAATCCACTTTTGTCGTTTGTGAAGTTAGTAACGTTACAAGTGTGAATTACGCAAAGCACAATCTGGAAAAGAAAATGCTCACGAAAAAAATGCACTTGGTTTGCTATGTAGGGAAGAGAAACTGTATTTCGACTTTTAATCACGACCGTTCAACTTCATTCCGGAAATTGAATGAAAAAAAAATGCAGAAACTTTCGCAAAATTCTGACTTTCTTCTTATCAGTTTGAATTTTAATATTGAAATGGAAAATAAAAGATTATTTATTAGTTATTTATTTCTCTTCTTATCTATTAATCCTCTTCCGCAGGGATGACTTTCAAAAAATCAGATCTTTTTATTGTTATTATTTATTTATTTAATTTGAAGTCTGGACGGGTTTTTATTTCAGTTACTATAGTTACTAGTCTGAACAATGGGGGTGAATTACACTCTCCAGACAGATTGCACCTTGGATTCACTGAAACTTTGTCAGGTTCCTTTGAGCTCCATCAATACTTTTTAGAACTTACTGCGTGGTTCTGATCCAATTTAATATTTCGCTGTTACCACACAGAAACTACTTGTGTGCATTTTATATTCTGTGTATCCCTTCAGTCTTCTGTCACTTCCGGGTGGGAGGGGGGGGGGGGGGGGGGGACCATTTCTACTGGGGTCTCTGTCAGGACTCCAACACTTCTGGCTGTAGCCCGCGCCGCTGTAATGATCCCGACTCCACGCCCTGAGAGGCCGAAGTGTCCGCACGCTGGAGAGGGATCTGAAGAGACGCGCTTGTCAGCCTTGACATTGCAAAAGCAGTGTGAGTGAATGTGCGCGGACAGAAGGAAGGTCACGTCCCTGGCGGAGCAGCCTGAAGATGCAACAGCTCCAGCAGCTCCAGCACCTCAGGAAGGCTGGCGTCCGACAACCCACACACACACATACACACACACACACACACACACACACACCTTTTGATATCGTCCTTTTATTTTTTGACTGGCTTAATGTGTTACGACAAGTTTTCAGTCTATAAATAAATGACCGGGATTGAAATGAAGACGAGCTGGAAGAGAATCTGGGCGCCGGAGACAATTCTACGCTTCTCCTCAGAGAACCGTTGTTGCAGGTGGCTTTAAATCCCCTTCATCAGAGGTTTGGGATGGCACTTAAAAGCAAAATGGCGCTTTCATAAATTGAGATGCAAAGTCATATTTTTTTTTTTAATTATTTTAAATGACTGATTTTAGTTCATATTAGTTCATAGTGATTTAGTTCACTATGCTGTTGTTCTTGCTGTGTGTGCTGAGGCTGAAAAGAGCTGCTGATGTGTTGGCCAACCATAAGTGTGCTCCTAATATACTAGAATATAAGAGTAGACTAAAAAGAACAATAAACATCACTCCACTACCGACAGCCACACACAGTGATCTTGAGGCATGCGTGTTTCTATGTTGCAGTATTTACTGATTTATCGCTCAAGGTCAGCAGAGTGGCTCGGCAGCAGCATTTTGGTTCTCGAAACCGATCTTGGTCCAGAAATTGGCCTCAAAACAAACCGCTTTTACATGGTTTTTGGGTTCATCTTGGGTATCTCGGTGGGACACAGCGCCCCCTCTGGTAGCTTCTTGGTCCCAGTTGCAGTTGTGTTGCCTCTACATCACAGCCACGTGGCCGCTCACCGGAGAGAAATATCACCGTTGAGTCATTCAAGTCACTGAGTCAGTTGCCCAGAGTGTGAACAAAAATCCATAGGCGAACACAAGCTCCACCCACTCCCAGTCCCCACTGACTCATCCCACTTGAATCATTGATTAGAAACGGGGAAATGAGTCATTCCATTGTGAAGAATCAACACTTCTGGAGGGGGAAAGCTCATTTTTCTCTTTGTCTGAAATTAATGTTTTTGTTTGTTCAGTGAGCGCGGCCTTGGCCACTGAAAACAACAGTGAAAATTTGTTTGTTCGCTCTTCTACCTGAAAGGGAGGGAAAGGAGGAGCCGCGTTGACACCAGAAACTGAAACTTCTTTCCCCTCCCAGGAAAATACAGCCGTTTATTGGCGCAGTGGTTCAGCGCTGCCGCCTCACAGCAAGAAGGTCGTGGCTTCGATTCCCGATTCTGGGACCTTTCCGTGTGGAGTCTGCATGTTCTCCCTGTGTCTGCGTGTGGGTTCTCTCCGGGTTCTACGGCTTCCTCCCACACTCCAAAAACATGCATGTGAGTGTGAATGGTTGTGTGTCTCTATGTGGCCCTGCGATGAACCGGAGACTTGTCCAGGGTGTCACCCTGCCTTCGCCCTGAGACAGCTGGCAGGGGCTCCAGCAGAACCCCCAGGGACCCTGAATAGGAATAAGCGGGTGTAGAAGATGAATGAATGAATGTTCATACAAATACAGTTAGACGAGAAGTCACATAATAGTGACATGTTGCCTCGCTAGCTGTAGCACGAGAGACTCCTGTGAACACTGACAGTAAATGCAACATCAGTCAAATAATTATTTTGAGAAGAAAGTAAAAAAAAAAAAAACGAAACCAAAAAAACCCGAAAATGACCAATAAAGACGCTGGGAAACAGAATAGACCCACAATGCCTTTCAACTGTTGTTCTTTTAACTTGCAAATTCTGTTCATTGAAGATAGCTTTTAACTTACCAATACCGTGTCGTACGTTCAACCCATTGAAAAGAAATCCCATAAAAAAAAAAGTTGTGTCGTCCTCTTTCCAGTCTCTTCGTTCAACAAAAACTTTGCACAGATTAAAACAGATCTCAAATCTCTCCACCTAAAGGCAGAACGTAATTACACTGGCGCCGAATGCAAAAAAAAGAAAAAAAAAAAAAAGCAGGCTACAACACTGTGAGCTAATTTCTCAAATACCAACACCAATGTTTTGTCTTCCTCGCCCGGCGATTTCTTGATTTTAGGACATCGCCGTCTGAATACAAAGGATAAAAACCCAGACCTTCGTTGTCTGATTCCAAATCCCATTTTACCTTCGGGTGGTTGTCGACACTAAAGCACTGATCCGCATAAAGCCTGATCCATCCGGCTGCTGTGTTCAGATAATAAATCAGTAAGTGTCTCTTGGATGATGGCCTTGCTGTCAGAGGCTCCCTCGCACTCGTCTCCACCCTCGACGCTCTGTCAATCTGCGCTCC
Organism: Nelusetta ayraudi; assembly: GCF_046127955.1. Lineage (NCBI taxonomy): Eukaryota > Metazoa > Chordata > Actinopteri > Tetraodontiformes > Monacanthidae > Nelusetta > Nelusetta ayraudi. Next base: position 3,786,556 of record NW_027466147.1, on the reverse strand, counting down.
GCTAGAAGTTTTTCCCCAAAAAGTTCCAAAACTGAATGGAAGCTAATGGCGGGTTTCCGTCACACAGTCAGCGCCGCTCCACTCGACTCCGCTTGGCTTCGGTAGTTTCCCACATCGACTGAGAGAACCCTCCCCCCCCCCCCCCCCCCCCACTGCCTTGACGTCACTTGGCCCTTTCGGAACCCCGACTGAGTTTGTACTAAAAACAGAACCTGCATGGTACCGGGTCCAGTCGAGCCAGGTTGGGCTGAGTAGAAGGAAAATTCCCATAAAAATGTAGCTTCAAGGTTCTCCTCAGAAAAGAGGAGGAACGACCGAACGCCTCCGCCTCCGCCGGAGCAACTCTGGGCGACGCGTGTGGGCAGCTTGCCAGAGCCCGGAGCCTCATCTGCATTTCATACCTCCATGCATCGCACCCAGGGAAATTATTTATGAGCGTGCAAAGGTAAAGGTTTGCAGAGCGTTCGTCTGACGCCGTATATGAGATCATATGATGGCGAACCAACAGGGGTGAAACGCGGCACCAGTTTTCACGGCTTCGGCTGTGGAATAAATATGCATTTATTTTCTTTTTCTTTTGAAATGACAGCATCATTGTGTGAATAAAGTGCACGCTGTCAGGATTCATTTGTTGGTATTTCACTCCGCTGAGCAGACCGGCTACGTCCTCGTGTCACCGTCGGCGTCTGTTTTTAAAATAAATCACAGTCTGATCACAAATATTATAATATATATATTTATATTTATATATTTGATTTATTTATTAAATAGTTTTGACTTCTCTCAGATTTGCTCCTTTCAAATCAACTCGGGATGGTGTCTTGATTGTGACGTTAAGACCTCCGGTCTTCAAGCTAGGTTTGGAATGGTGGTTGGTCAGGAACTCGGTCCCTCTTTCTTCCCTTAAAGTCAAACTCCTCCTCCAAACTCGCGGCCACATGGCCGTGACGTAAGCGCCTCACAGAAGGCCGATATTAGATTTTCGCCTCATGAATGCGTCATTAGCCGTTGAATATTTCATGGCGGGCCGTGTCGCGTCCCCGCTTGGCCTGACTGGGGGTTTCAGACGGCCGCTTCATAAAGTTGACCTATCGACTGTTTTTTGCATTGTGGGAATCGAGCTGAAAGGAATGAAAGAAAGAAAGGGCGAAAGAGAGAGAAAAAGTCTCCCGGGGAAGAAAGAAAAAGGAATCTTTTTAAACTGCAGTTTTAAACTCCTCGCTCGCAATCATCCCTTCCTCTCGGTTCATCTCTCGGCTTTCCTCCGCCTCTCCTGGCGCTCTGAATAAATATCCTCCTGCCCACCTTAACCTCTCTAACCTCCCTCTGTTCTTTATCTTCTTTATCTTTCTTTATCCCGCGCTTATCACCCTCTTTCACCTCCACTTGCTCAATCGGGACTTTTTTTTTTTTTTTTTCCCTCTCCTTTTCTTTCCCCTTCCTCCACCGCCGCTCCCCCTGGGGGGCTTTCCGTGTCATTACTCCAGTCCTGGATTCAAAATGTCATTAAAGTCATTGCTTTAGTCAGAATTCATTTCAATTAGAGCCAGCCACCCTGGGACTGACGGCTGCCCCTCCCCCGCTCCCAACTCTCTCTCTCTCTCCGTCATCGTATCTCCCGCTGCTTCTTATCTCCGCGGCCGCTGACCCCCATATTTAACGGCGCGCTGCGTTTACACGGCAAATTAGCCTTCTTATGAGCGCTTCTTTCTGATAGCGGAACGTGAGCGCCAGTTTCCAACCAGTTTACAGGACCTGGTTTTCAGTAGCTGCTAAATATGGCCATAAAAAGTGGTGATGAAAACACTTCAACTTGGAAAAACCTCTCAAATATGGCTAAAAGGTTTTTGATGTTCTCATGAGGTGGTTTTTCGACGCATCAATATCAAGGTATATCACAAAAGTGTCACGGAAACCCCATTTTTTTTGTTACAACACTTACGGCAAATGCACTTCACACCATTCAATGGAAACGCCCGCAAATCTCAATTGTACTTTGTCAAAATTGTCGAAATATGGCTTTTTATTTGGCAGCTAGGGCCAGCGGTGAGCCTCGGCTTCTTCTCCAAGACCAAAGGAAGTCTTTCAGCCGGAGGAATAATCTCGCTTAAAGTCTGTGTTGGAAATTGTTATAAATATTGATTTTAAAACAATGGTGTTGGTTGGTGTACTCGTTTGGTTTATTATCTTGCATATTTTTTTGCACAACTGTAATAAATTTAGAAAGAATTCCAGTTGCAGTCCTGCCTGCATCTGCCTTGTTTTTAAAAATGCTCCTTTGGGATAAATAAAACTAGCATGGAAGTCTAGATTAGGCTGAGCGATGACACACCTTTCTTTGTGTGGTGAATCACATCATGACGTAAATGTTTATGAGCATACAGCCGATCAACCACTTTCTTTAGGGTTTCAATGCTGTTGAGAAGTATTTTCAGAAAATGATGTGCGTCTGCTTTTCCTTTTTTCTTTCAAAATAAATGAATAAATAAATAAAAATAACCAAGCAAAAGCATTCCAACCCAATATATTTGGGTCTGCCGTTGTCTATTTGTCTCTTCTCCACACATATAAGTAGGATATCTAATATACAAATGATTCAAGTATATCTATAGCTAGACAGTTTTTCGCAAAATAAAAGTGATATTTCCATTCATCCATTGAATGATGTAAAGCACATGAGCTGTAATTCTCGTAAAATCTCCTCCCACAAGACTTTGCAAGAATTCCGTTTGCTTTTGTTTTGTTTACGTTTGCTTGCAGTCAAGATAGGTGATGTCACATATTAAGCCCGACCGTAATACCTCTGAGATCCATCGCTGTGCCTTCCTTCAGAATGCCAGTATGTCGTTATGGAGCTGGATGTGCGTCATTCTTGTTTCAGGCAAAGTGCATTTGTGGTTTTGTGCTTGGATGAGGTCCGGCATGGCGAGACAAAGGGAACCAAACATACGTGACGCAAGAAAATCCGATCATTTGGAAGGAACCTTCATTGATACTGGGTTGCCTTGAGTCTCTCAAGTGTTTGAGAGTGTGTTGTCGCACGAAATGAAATTGGTGACGCAGGTTCTGAAGAACTGTGGAGCAGTGGTGCAGCCTTGACGCTCTATACTGTCCATGCACCAGTAGGAGGCAGTGGGACAAAGAAGGATGGGAGGAGGGGGTTAAATAAAAGATGAGATCATATATGATCTGAGTGGCAGTCGGCCATCCACTGCGCAGACTGCACGTGGCCCATTTTCTCCACAATGACAGCAGAATGATACAGGCGCGCTGGGCCATTGTGCAGGGAAAATACCTCCAATGCGCACTGGAATTGATTTTCGCATTGAATTTAGTCGTGGCAACAGAGGAGCAAGCGATTGTTGCTCACAGTACACGTGGTTTTTCATGCTTCTTTTTCTTTTTTTTTTTTCCTACGCAAGGAAATATAGTTTCAGACTACTGCATGGACATGAATAATGCAAGCGTGTTAGTGTATTGTGTTGGCATTTGAAAATAATAACAACGACAACAATCAGAGTTTTTCCGGTTGGCTTTGAACTTTGAGCAATTATCGCACCGTCTAATTTTTCTTTTTCAAAGAATCACTTCTTAAGCTTCTAAAATATGCTCACAGATATGATGATTCATAATCTACCCTGCGCAAGCTACACAGCCAGTACGTAGTCTGCATCGAAAATAAATTGAAGTTCAAGACAAGTCGGAAATACTGGACAATTCTGTATTTTAAGGGACGGTTGGCAACTCCAGCCTGGAGCTAGTCCACCACCACCACTACTACTACTACTAGGACCAATACTACTACTACTATTACTAACAACAATGCAGATATTTTTTAGACCTCTGATCGTGGTACAGAAACAGGTTTTAAAAACTGGCGCGACAGTCACGACAACCCAGTCAACGCGACAACGATCTCCGGCGGAGAACGAGGCCGCGCCTCCCGGTAGGAAGCTGAGCGCAGAAGACGCGAGCGGATGCGAGGAACGACGTGAGCCGGGAGACGAGGTTGGAGAACAGACGGGAAGGCAGGTAAGAAGAAGAAGGAGGAGGAGGAGGCGGCGGCAGAGCTGCAGAGAACTGACGGAGGGAGAGAGGGAGAGGCAGAAGAAAGAGGCGGAGGAATAGACGCGACGTGTTAGGAGGTATAGGAGGCAGAAGACGAGCCAGAAACATGACTTCTCCATCTGTGTGAGTAATAGTCGTTTCTCTCCTCCTTTATTGCCAATTGTCTTTGCATTTCCCCCCTTTTTTCCCCCGTCTCCTGTTCACTCTCTCGCTCCTCTGACTGATGCACCTGGAATCGTGCGACTAATACGCACTTCCCCGCTCGACAGAGAGTGACTTCGCCCGCTGGCTCATCTGAATTGGATTTTGAGGATTTGGCCCGTGTGTTTCTTCTTCTATTCAGGATTGCTTTGTAGATTCTCTTTAAAGATTCATTTCACAATTTATTTCAAACAAATATTTATTTTGTGATTTTGTTACTTTGATTTTTGAGGGGTGTAAATTGTTTTTGATCGATTTTTGTAGATTGTTTTCCCAATTCTTTTCTCATTTTTTTTCAAAAGATAGTTTCATTGATTTTTTTTTTTTCTTCCCCCCCAACGACAAGACAATTTTTTTTGGTGATCTCAATGAAATTTCTTTGAGACGATCATTGTCAGTGCTGTTGCACCATTAGTGATATTGAGCGCGTTCTTACTCTGACCTCATTGTCTTAAGAGGGAGTCCGTTGCACACTGGTGCTGCGATCAATAAGTGCCATTGACTGGCTCCTGGGGGAAGAATGGCATGCTGGTCAGCTGTAACAAAAGACTCTTTGGCCCTGTTTGCAACTTGGTCATTGCAAGCGTTTTTCGTGTTCCGATCGGCAAAAATCACACAAAGTAACCAAGTGGAAAAAGTCCAAATCCGTATTGTCATCCGCTCACTCAAACCACCTCGGGGATGTGGTTTCGACGCTTCGCATAGCATTCCTCGCCGACGTGTGAACACAATGCGATCTCAGTCCACATTAACGACCGCCTACTCCACTCACCCCCCCCCGGGTACGTACTCGGTCGGCGGCCCGCCTCCCGGCGTCGTCATTATAAAGTGACAAACAAGAAGCGAAAACAAATCATTTCTGTTGGACTCCTTTATTAGGATGCTAATAAATTTTTATTCCGCATTAGCGTATTTTGTCAGTGGAGCAGCGGTCGCAGTTCCCCACATATGAGATTAAATGTGCGACGCTGCATCTGAAAATTTGCCAGCCACTGTCGGTCCCAAAATAAAGTCATCGTCCCTCTGTCCCACCAGTCGTTACTCCTCGTTCGGATCCATGCGCGTCTTTCTGGTTCCGCGGCTGTCAGAGCAGCAACAAATGCTGCAGCCCTCTCTCTTCTCCATGCTGCTCTTCTCTTGTCCACGACCTCGGACAATACGAACGAGCTGCAGTAGAATTAAAAGGAGTGAGTTGATATAGTCCCCAAACAGGAAGTTGATTCTTATTTGTTTTCAGGTGAAACTCGCCGTAGTTTTGCGCTTTGCTGTCCCTAGTGGTTAAAAATGCGATCACGAAGTGGCACGCTCGAGGCGCATGCTAATGCTATGTGCGAACAGACGCTTCGAGAGGCATACTCCGTGATACGATCCCCAAAAACAGTTGCAAGTGACCAAGTGCAAACAGGGCCTTTATTTGTGTGTCGTTTTTCCTCCCTTACATGGAACCGTTTTGGTTTCATGATTTCTGTACAGACGGTCCTGATTTAAGCCTTCGAAGACCTGCCACGGTCAGCCAGATCGGGATGGTGTGACCCTGTAAACCACTTTGCCATCTCCTGATGTCAATTATTGATGTGATCTTGAGATAATCGAATATACTGTTACATCAAGAAAATACAGAAAATGGTCTTGGGATCCATAACTTGCAAATTTTTTTTATTTTTTTTTATTTCGGGGGGGGGGGGGGTTACTTCCTGTGAGGTACTTTACTTGGAAGAGGTTTTTTCTGGCCTTGTAATGAATTCACATAAGTCAGAGTGAATCAGTCCTGGTCTACCAAGCTCCTTGTAAAGCTGTAATAACCTAGTGCAGGGTTATTTATTGGGTTAACAGTCTCATCAAACGTTAAAGTCCAAGTCCAGCTCTTTGTGTGTATAGAAAATGGATGGATTGATGGATGGATGGAATTTTCAAGCACCTATCTAACAATATGAATGTGATGAAATATTTAATAAAGACCACAGTGGTTGATAAGTCAATATAAACACTATTATTATTTAAAAAAAAGAAGATATTGTGTCATTTTTAATGTATTTATTGTAATTCCATTGTGAAAACCATGGAATAATCGTGAGATACACACACACACACACACACACACTTAACTTGTGTCCATACTAACTGCATGGGGGTTCACAGGGAGGCCATGTCTGTCCAGCTCTCACTGCCTCATTGTCAAAGCAGAGCTCCTCAGTCTTGCACTTCAGAGGTTTTCCTCATGTGACTCATCATTAACAATGTAATAGCTTTCCTTTACAAGGAGGCCGGAGTTTAATAGGAGGGATTAGGGAGAGTGCCGAGCGTGGGTTCAGTACAAAACATTAATCTGTCCACCTGAGATAATACGGCACTGGAGATAAGGGATGCAGTGTGTTGCCATTATTTGAGGCATTTCTGTTTGGGGAGTGATTAGCAATAGAGGGGGTTTGTCATTCCACGCAGGCAGGAGCTCAGGGGAGCTCACCAAACTCTCACCAGCACTCTGGGAAGTCCTTTCATTCTGTAGAAGAAGCCCCAGTCGCTCACAACTACAGAGTTTCTGGTTCTACTGGCTTCACTCAACAAAATACTTCACTCATATGTATTTTTTGTGAAAGGATGCTTCATGGTTTTTTTTACTGGTCTGATTGTATTCATCTCAATCTGAGCACCACTAATTGGGTGCGTCTCACTTTCAATATTTCACAACAACCCATTGGAGTTTTTTTTTTTTTATCAATGTAAGTGAAAAAAGCGGGTACCGTTCGGCACCGTCCCACCACAACACTACCAAATTAGCACGATTTTGTCACATGGTTTGTGTTTTTAACAAACACTCACGTAAATATGTTTGCGAAGCCAAAAGGTTTGTGTCCTCTCCTGGTTTGCCTTGCGTTTGCCTGCTTACCAGCGCTTCCTGCACTACACAACTTAAAGATGACAACACTGCTGCGGGAGCATGTAAAATTGCTACGCCACTGAAAATTCCAGTATTTTTTTTTTTTTTTTAGGTGGCAATTTACAAGCGCTGTATTGTAAACACGGCTTAGAAATGCGGCGATAGTAGAAGGAGAAGTCATCCATGATGGACAAATCCCTCCGCAGACTCTTTCCTGTCTTGGCAGGATGTGTTCACTGAGGACCGTCATCAGGCTGAGCTGATGCTTCTTCTTCTGTGTCCTCCCTCCACCCCTCGGCTCTCTTTATTTATTCTCTTTTCTTTGCTCTCAAGGGCCGTGCGCCTTTGTTTTTGGCTGGTTCTCTCTCCCAGACACAGTTGATTGGAGTCTCATTTATCAAAAAGAAGCCCCAGTATTATTAAGCAAGGATTAAGGGTAGCGGGCTTGTCACACTCGCACACTCGTGGGGCGAAAATACAAAAGCAAAGCAGAGCAAAACGCAACAGGAGCACTTATGAGGAAATGGCGGTGGATGGAATCAGATTCAAATCCAAGTGAATGTGCCTGCAAGGGCATATTAATACATAGATTAATTAATAGAAAATTAAAAAAAAAAAACAAAGTCAGTCAATCAATTCATAACAGATCTAAGACAGTGACATAAAGTGTGTATAGGGTCCATTGCACAACTACTGAGGTTTATGGTTGCATAATTGGTTGCTTGATGACGAGCGATGGGAACATGATTAAAGAGCCGCTTTTATTTACACATGCTTTTAAAGTTGGTCGTGTGTTCACCTCTGCCTGACAGAGGTGAACTGAGGCGAACCAGAGGTAGAACAGGGGCGGCGGTCCTCTCTGAGATCACAGCAACCACAACGTGTGACTTCAAAGCGACAGAGATGACAACATTATTACTTCCTAAAGAAGTACATTTGATGTCAACGGTATCACGTGCAGCAAAATGAACAGACATGATTTTAGTTTGTATTATTACACGGTTAATAGATGCCAGTTGGTGTCGAGGTCCCGCCGCTCCTTGGCTGGAGGGCTTGCACTTTGGTTTCTACTCAGATTAATGATAATCTAAACAGTTATTGGAAATTGGAGAAAACTTTCATCTGTTTTATATAATTGGTGAGTGAGTGTTGGTCGGTTGTCGAGAGCGAAGAATGGCTTTTTTTTTTTCTTCACCACTGTAAGGGTTACACAGAGGCTAGGCGATATTTATACGCTGCAAGATTTTGTTGCTATTTTCAATCTAATACGCCGCGTCGTCATGTTTTTTTTTTACGCTTACCTTTAATCAACATGGCAACCGTTACACACTATTCCAGGATTAATCCTTCCTGAGGAAGAGAACCAAAGAACCACACAGTGGATCTTCATTTCCGTAGGCGAACGATGTACAGTATCGTAAGAAAACAGAACACAGGCGGTTTTCCCGGTGCTGATTACACGACGTCTTAATTCACCGTCTCTTGGTTCCATACTGCTGAAGTCATTATTATGCTGTGTCAAGTAAATGCCCGCAGAAAAAGTCAAGATAAGAGATTGTACCTACGAAAGATCCTGCACAGAACTTCCTGCGTGCAAGCAGGCCCTTTTCGCCGATGGTCTCTTCCTTGCTTTAGTGTTTAGAAGAAGGAGATGAAGATTTTACAACAGTGCTTTTATGAGTTTTTCATCGGGATAAAATGAAAACAAGGTGCATATTTTTTAAGCAAAAGAAAGCTTGATAAAAAAAAAAAAAATAACAGGAAAAAAATAATAATCAAGAGACTTAGTTAATCCCACACTGGGGAAATTATAAATCAAACACAATAAAAGAACAACCGGTCCACCGGGGTACAAAGAAGCAGCTTCGTGTCACAGTTGTCAGACGCTGCAGGTGCTGCTGGCCAGACCCTGCAGACAGTAATAAGAATCAACCAAGCGGAAGCAATGCGTGACTTTCCAGTCAAGACTCGTGGCCTGAGCATTCGAGCTCTGCAGACTTGAGGTCACAGGCAAATTGATGGGTTGTCTAAAACCTGTAATTAGATAAAAAAAAAAAAAAGAAAACACTTGACATCCATTAAAAAGCCACAAGGCACACGAGTGGTCCGCGCCACTCCTGACTCCCACTGGGAAATCCCACACAACGCTGATCCCTTATTAATATGCATAGTTTGCCTGTAGAACGGCTGTTTTGAGTATAATCATTTCGCTCTCGCCTTTATTTCACTGCTACACAGTCCATTGGTCCCAGATTGACTTCAATAAATACACCAAGACGATCAGGAAAATCTCATTACTGACTTATTAGCGCTGATTATGACATTTTATGTAGCCCTAACAAATGTTCTGATAATGTCGACCATACGATAAGCTGATTAATTTTCCGTCCTTTGCAATTAATGAATTGAGGAACCTGTCGGGGTGTGGAAACAGAGAAATCTAAGCGGAGAAGTGCGCTGCTGTTTGGACAGCGACGCGCTGAGCGTGACATTAGATTTCCGAGTGTTTGCAAATGTAATCGTCCTCGCAGAGTTCCGAACGCGTGAAACACTGGAGTTCAGTCTTGACGTGACACGTTTTGCGATATTTCCTCTGTACGGATGCGTCTGAAAAAGCACCTCAAACCTTTGAGCCATTTCTGAGAGTTTTTTTTTCCAAGTTCAGCTGTTTCCATCACCAGTTTTTTTTTTTTTTTATTGCCATATTCAGGTTTTTGTACAATTCTCGGAGCGATGTAAACGCGGCTGCTAACATCCCGACTTATCGCTCACATCGCTACGCCGCTGAGATGACAAGGGCTTCAGCGCGCTGGCAGCCGTCTCCGGCACACACACACACACACACTTGAAATGAGAGCACCAGAGCCACAATTAGAAAGTCGGGCAGTTTTCATGTATTCAATTAAAACTTGAAAGGCAAAAGCCATTTGGCATTAATAAGTCAGACACGTGCGGGCCTCTGCTGTGTCAAATCGTCCTTAATTAATTGTAGCTACATGAGTTTAAAGGGTCAGAAACGTCCTCCAGTTAGACGGGTATAATCGTCGATACTTAATTCAAATGAAGAGATGCCCATCATGGATTTGGCATGTTAATGAAATCTGTCTCGGTCGCAGCGACATCACTGTGTTTTGCGGCGAGTTTAAAGCGACGCTCTGGGTCTAATGAGTGAAAGTCGCTCGGCGCCGCCGCCACGCCGACTATACGTCCGCTGGCGTGAAGACTGGAGCTGTTGTGACTGGAGGTGGAACTGTGAAGAATCAACGTCGACTGGGCACGCCAGGCTGTTTATCCATTAAAAGGAGCCATTTGTCACATCCTCTTCACATGGAAATGTGTGACTCATGCGGTACAATCAGTTCTCGACGGAGTTGAGGTTTTTTTTTCTCCCCTGCAACTATTTAATACAATGTTTTCCACGCTGAGCCAAAAAAGCTGTTTTTATTTCTCTTTTTATTTAATTCAATTTTCGTTGCCCCCAATTGGTGCCCTGTTTTTGCAATTTAGAGAGTCCTGAAATTTATTTGTGAAAGAAAAGAGTAATTTCCCCAACCAAAAAAAAACTACGACCAAACACAAAAGTTTATTTATTTTTGCAATTTTGGAAGAATTTCTACAACAAGGTCCAAATTTGCTCCATTATCTGATGAATAATTTGAATAAAATGAATAAATCAACCTGTTATTACTCAAAAATGTTGTTCCTTAAAATGTATTTTAGTCGACGCTAACACAGGTAACGAAAGAAAGTTGTTGTTGTTGTTGTTGTTGTTGTGTGGAATCAATGTTGTCGGGCAGCGTCATGCTTGGCTCCATTTCCATGTTTCCATGTGTACTTCTTATACTCTTTGACACTTTGGTATTTTCACTGTGTCTGTAACGTCAGCAGTGTGTAACCGGTGTAAAACGACTTACACGATTACATTGACATTTTAACAAATGAATAACAAGCACTCAGTGCACCGCAGCCCCCCCCCCCCTCCTTCTCCCCTCTTTCAGAGCTTCAAGTCTTTTCTGCAGCGGTCGGACCGACAACGACGAGAAGACGCGGCGGAAGAACTGCACTTGACAGAGCGACTCCACAATTCCCCTCATTTGCGCTCTTCAACGTTTGCTTTTCTTTCAGTTTTGGACATCCTCTGTCTCCCTGCCAGCCTTCCACTCGCTGCTCGCAGGCTTACGTAACAGGTTAGCGGGTCTCCTCTTTTTGATCCAGAAAGGGAAGAAAGAGGGAGGCGGTTTGTGGAAAGTGTGGCCACCTCTGACGGCTTCACCGCTGGCGGTCACATGATCACGCTGTTGTTGCTTTTTGCTTTCTTAGCAAATCAACAGTTGTGCGCCGTTATTATTGTGACATATTGTGACACTCTGTCTTTGCTCACTCTTCCGATAGCACTTCACTCTCTGCTTTCATCCTATTTCCTGTTTCAAATGCATCTATAGGAAAGCAATGTTCCACAAACGTAAACGAAAAATGAAATGACGAAACCCAAACAATTTCCCTCCAATTTTGGCAGAGAGGAGATTGGATGCAGTTGACGCAGTAATGTTGTTTTATAGGTGTTGATATAGATATGGACGGTTGAGGCTTTACTGGTATGAGTATGTATTTAATGTCCAACGTCATGAGCGTAAAAGCCCGACAAGGATAAATACAAAATCAATCATCCATTTATAAAGTTACAAGCCGATGTTTAACAGTCAGACTCACATCACACGTTGTTCTCTTCTGGACTGGCTCACTAAAAGATGAACAGCAACCCTTGATCCCAGACCAAAGGACCCGTAATTAAAATGACTTGCAAGTACTGTCATCTATGCTAACATGCTAACGCCACGATTAGCAGTATCAAAGTAAGGCAAAGCAAAAGCGGTGCAAAAGTTAAAACAAAACAATCAAGTTGTTACCCGTGTCAATGTTTTTATTGATCAAAACTAGTCCTTTACTCAAACTGTAAACTATATACATCATAAGGAAGGGAGTGACAAGCCAGGAAGTCAGGAAACCTTCAAAATAAAAGCACTGTAATCTTACAGTCATATAAAACAAATGCTAATGGAAATGTACATAAAAACAAGTCAAAAGATCAGGATGAAATCAAACAGAAGCCAACACATGCTTCTTTTGCAGGACAATTGTTACTGTTACAGCTACATGGGTTTTATGTTCATATGTAATATATACAAAAAAAAAAAAATCCACCATCAAAAGAAGAAAGAAAAAAAGAAACAGTAGCAGCGTTCCGAATTGGGCCAATCAGATCTCTCCACTGACTGACTGGGACAGTCGGCCCTTGCTTGCTGGAAACTCTAAAAATTTACATTTGGGAACGAGCAAGTTCAAGTTCTTTTGATCGAGTTTCACATCTGCGCGATTAATCTCCCCGCTTGTCCAACTTAAAAGAGCCAGGAATAGTTTGAAAGAAAAAGATAAATGACAGAAAGGGGGGGAGGGTGGAAAAAAAAAAGAGAGGTGAAGGGAGGCCGAAGGGCGGAAATAGACGCGGCACAGGCGAGGGGAGAGAGTCAGGCAGCAGCCTAATAGGCCGCCGCTACCTCGAGGAGTGTAAAGTAGGTCTGGACAGTGTAGGCTATTTGCAGAGCGAGCGGTATTACACATTGTTAATAGGTTGAAGCGCGGCGGGCGCTCATTAATCAGCGCGGGAACAGACGCTATGAGGAGGGGAGGGCGGCGAGTCGTGATGGATGGGGGCAGACATCCGGGGAGTAAAATGAGGTTTCTTCCAGCAGAGGTGAGCGTCTTCAGTGTGAAGGCCCTGCGTTCTGTCACCTCGGCCTCCTTTTCTGCTTCACTCCGCTCAGGCTGTGCACTCTCACAACGGTCCGGGAGAGTTCGGCCACTTCCTCACCGACGGCCGCAGTTCTTCGCTCGTTTTGAAGCAATTTTAAAAGCCTTTGTTTCCGATCGCTTAAAGCAGGGACACAACAAAAGACCACCTCTAAATGTATTGGCGGATTAGCAAAGTCCTTTGGAATCACGCTACATCCATAAGTCTTCAAATGCCTCGTTCTCCGCCTGAGTTCCATCTTTTGCGATGCCATTCCCACACAAACCCTGTCTGTGAGTATCCGTTCAAAACATGGCAGAGATTCTGAAATGAGCCCAAAGCACCGGAGGTTTTGGGCCAAGCATGCTCAGGTTCCAGACTGAAAGCATCTTCGATAATAAAGGAAACCATGATTACCAGTTCACCCAAGGAAACCTCCTCAATTCTTTTGACAAGTCAAACTATCGGAGCTGCCGACAACACGCTGCTTAGCAACACACCCGACCTTTGGCTTGTCTGAGTAATGAGATTCCTTACCCAGAGAAAACTGGCTGATTAGTTCCTCGTATCAACTTCCCACTGCTTCAGGCTACTTCTATTAGTTTTGTTTAGGTTCTTCACTTAGAAAGACATCAGTGATTAAATTGGTTACAACCTCATTTGTACCTTCCGCATCTGTGCGGAATCATGATGGTAGAAAATAGTTTAAAAAGGTACAAATAAAGGTCCAGTGTGTAAACTTTGGCTTAATATGATTTTTTTTTTTTTTATTGGTGAAAGCTTAACATACAGTCTATGAATTTTGTATTTAACGTGAATGCTCACATCCTCAAATAAACCCATAAAAAAGAAAGTGGACGAGGTATCCGGGTTTGTGTGTGCAGGCCACTGTAGCTCACTGGCAAGAGAGGGAGAGGGTGTTTTTTTTTTTACTTTCTTAAAAAATCTTCATATATCACACATTTTAATATTTAACTGCATTGCACATCTCCTCACTTTAGTACGTCTTGATACAGGATGGGTATGTAACAAAAGGTGCTCAGACACACAATCTCCCATCCAAGGAAAAACCCATGCCAGGCCATGCATTGGTTTCCATGATCTGACGAGACAGGTTGACCGCTTCAAAACATTTCAACTCGAGCTCAGGCAGGGATTGTATATTTATTGTACATTCACAGAGGACAAGGAGAAATGGTAGGAAAAAAAGTAGCTCGACACATAACCTCATTATCTGCTCATGTTGCCATGGCTGATGTAGAATCCAATCTCAGCATACTGTATACTGGCAAAGACACAGAGTGGGATTTGGACAACGCGCCAGCCAGTCACATCATCCCATCATTTGGCGTGTTCACACTGCGCGCTTCTTCTCTCTGCAGACTTGGCGAGTTTTGTCAAGGCAACTGATCTTCAAGAACACGTTTTTGGGAAAGAGAAGCTTTGATTTCTAATCCCTTGATTTTTTTTTTTTTTTTTTTTTTTTTTTTTCAGAAGCTCCTAATTCCATTTTCTCTGTGAAAGCTCCTATTTTACATCAGCGCTGAGCTGGTGTTTGAGAGTGAGTACAAGTATAGTATACTGAAGTATAGTGTACTTCCTAAGTTGAAGTGCTGGACCGATTGTAGTCGGGATACAAATCTTCAATGCATGAATGAAAGATTTTATTTTTGAACCAGTGCCCCCCCCAAAAAAAACCCAATATATGTTCATTTTAAAAATATGAATGATTTATGTTTGTATGTTTGTACAGCTGCAGACTGTTCCACAAGTCCACCCCACAGATTGATTTGCTCACACTTTGGCATTTGTAGTGTATTTCCCCAGACCTCTACACAAGTAGGACAGCTGCGTTGGAAACAGTGACCGGTAGAGCGTGTGCGATGATTGATGGTTGAGTTTTTTCAATTTTCCTGAGAATTCCAGTGCATCTTTGACAAAAGAGACGGGAATAATGGAGCGCACAGCTTCCCCCCCCCATCCTTTATTCAAGTTTGCCCCCCAAAGAACTCTGTTAAGTAAAGTGTACACGTCTAACTTCTCTGATGGAAAATGAGGTTCAGCCAGGACTTAGTTAATCATATGTCCTCTACATTGTCCCTGAAGGGCCCTAAAGGAAGGTAAAGGATCGGTTTTAATTGAGCTGTCAACGCTGTCAGGATGACAAGATCAGTTTCGGGGGAACTGCTGGACGTATTTATTATGCTCGCAGATTCTGATATATCACATCACTGAGACTGAGGGTTCAGGGTGTTTGCTCTGAGACCGGCAGATCCTGGGTTTGATCCTCAGCCGGGTCAAACCAAATGCCCCGTGATGGCTCAAAACCAGAGATGGATTTTTATGGAAACACAACTTCACGGTAATCGTAAAGAGAGTCACTCCCATGAAACTACAGGTACAGTTAGATTAGAACTTTCTGTTCCTGACGCTTTTAACGCCAGCTGTCCTCTCAATTTTTAACAACATCAAGGAACGACGAGGAACGCGAATGCTTTCCAAGTTCCCAACCTTAAAAAGTGAAGAAATGTTTGGATTATGCACAACTCTGAGCATATTTTACTTGAGGATCCTCACTTGTGCTGAGGCGGTGTGCCCCTGCAAATCAGCAGCAGCCGCTGCGTGCACAGGATCATGCCAACACTCCCACACACACGCGCACTGCAGGATCACTCTTTCTATCTCCCCTGCTTTCTCTCTCTCACACACACACACACACATACATGCACATGCACACAGCTTTAAAATGCCAATTTTTCCTCCCACAGAATAGGTTCATCTTGATTCTCTCAAAAAATAAGAAGTCCGTCACATATAATTCTCTGCATTATGGAGCTCGGTTACTCAAAGAACAAATGTAACTTGGATGACGAGGTACACGCTGGCACGTGTACCTCATTATCTACCACCTATCCAGGTTTTGGTCTGGGTGACCAAGGCAGTGCCCCTTTGCAAGCAAGCCTTCATCCCATCCACTTCGACCAGATCGACCGGGTCCTGCCCAAGGTATTCCCAGGCCAGCCTAAAGACAGTGTCCCACAAGTGTATTCTGGGTCTACCTTGAGGCCTGCTACTGGCTGGGCACGTCTGAAACGCCTCCTGAGGAAGCCACCTGAAATGGTGTCTCTGGACATGGAGGAGCGGCGGCTGCAGCTGAGAAAGATCGTTTGAGCCGGCATCGTTCTTTCGGCCATGACCCAAAGCTCGTGCCCATAGGAGCGGGTCGGAACGTACGTTTGCCTCCTGATCTATTCATCTCTTCACTACCGCGCACTGTTGCATCACTGCGGCCGTGGCCCCAGTCAACATGTCAATGTAAAAGCAAATGACATGAGCCTACCAATACACTCTCCACATTGCTGCAAGATGAGATGCAGGGGTTGTTGGGTCTGCTCTCTGCCATGTTGTTAACATGATGGAATCGTGTCACTGCCATGATTATTCTGAGTGCTGTGCAGCCACGGTATTGGAGGCCAAACACAGAATGGATCATTACATTGTCAAGCTGAAATTGTGGTGTGTTACTATGGTCACCCATGCGCACACGTTCAGTCATGGACCAGTTTAACTTCAGAAGCAGCATTTTGCTCACCTTATCAAATGTGCTGAGACCCTCCAGGAGGTGTTTGGGTGTCCCACTCAACACTGTGGTGTCAACTGCCTGCTGCTGGCTGCAACAGTTGAAACGCTTAAAGATTGGAGAGTTCCTCCAAAGGTTTCAAATTCCAAAGTAAAGTTCTTAAAGGGAGCGAGAAGTGAGAAGATACAACCAGTCACATATTTCAACTAACTGGATGACGATGAAAAACAACGGCCACGTATGCAGAAAAACAGGGAAGAGAAAGTTGGAGAATTTTAGCATGTCGGCGATTTGGAACGTTGACATTTATATTCAAAACATAGCAGCCCATAAATGTTCAACAATGTCAACAACAAAGCACAATCTGTTTCAAGCAAGTGCGGGAACTTTGCTGCTACTCAGAGGATGTTTACTCAGACAGCTCTTGTTTCCAGCAAGGCCTGCAATGAATGGCTACTATCAGGCTTTGTCAGTCCTCCACTCTACCCAGTTGATAGCCGACAAATGAAAGTCCTGAGCAGAGAGAGACGTTCATATCCTATCAAATGTAGACAGAGGTCTAGAGGGTAAAAAGACTTTGAAGACGGTGAGTGAATGACATGTATTATATTTACAGTGAATCAAGACATTTCCCAATTTTTATGGTGAGTGTGTGCTTTTTTTTTTATTGAAGGTGAGGGGGACGTGAGTGTAACCCCTCCCTCCGCCCAACGCCACCCGCCAAATGATATTGTCCTGACGCCCATGACTGAAACATTGTTTATGTTTTTACCCCCAGTTATGGCAACAGTGACAGCTTTCAATAAAGACACAAACATGATGAACGATATACATCCACAGTTTTCACTTGTTTACGGGCAGAGAAACACACATTTGCATATATATGTATATATATATATATATATATATATATATATATATATATATATATATATATATATATATATATATATATATTTATATCCTCGCTTCTATGACCTGACAGTTTGAACAGTGTATGGTAATGAGGACGGTAGAACTAGATTTTTTATTTATTTATTTTCCTTTGTTTGGGTCTTCAAAAAACAAACAGCAGTCAAAGTTACATTTCAAGACAACCTTCTAAAAGCCATTTGTTTTTTTTTTACACAGATACATTTACTGGCAGGGAAAGTAGTCATTTTCTCACTTCAAACCCCGGGATAGTTTTGACACCCTGCCACAAATCTGCTTTGTGTTTACAAAAAACATCATCTAGCGAGGGTGTAAAAACCTTCCCCCTGACTGATGGCGGTTGTGTCTACAGTGAATTACTGCAGCATATCAAATGCCACCGGGATGAATATTCATGAGCACGTGGGCAGAGCTCCTGCTAGTGAGCACCTGTGTGGCTAAGTGGATTCAAAACATGCAAATGCACTTAGACACACAAGTGTAATGGCAGCGGGAGGGGGTGTGTGTAGTGTTTGGGTTGGGGGGGGGGGTGGGGGGGGTGGTAGTATTTTGATTTAGTCATCACATCAAAATATATTAGGAGCAATATTGCCACTGGCGAGACAAAGTCAACAAAATCCGAGTCGACTGTGTGTCCAGTCAGTAAGCAGCGGCTGCAAGGCTAGCTCGCTCTATACTGCACTGCTAACAAACTGCTAATAAATAAACAAAGAACATATTTCTCAGCCTTAAGGATCAGCGCCTTTCAAAATCCATTGTGTTGCAAACAATGTGTTGCTTGGGTGGTGGCAACAATGGCACGCTGAAATAAGATGACAAGTGAGTTATTGTATGTTATGCTCCAGTTCACACACCCCCCCTCCCCCACCCCCCCACACCACCACCACCAATTAAAATTCAAAGCAAGTCCGATGACCACGTCTGCGCGCGGTTTGCAATTATTTGATAAACTGACGGTACATTTAGTCGCTTGCCCCGGTGCCTCGCGTCCGTGCACATCTGGCCGAGAGAAACAAAAACACCTCGAGGGCTTCTTGCACTTTCCAATGAGCCATCGCGGTTCTCTGCAATCGAGATAAAACACACAAAAATGTTCGTAACGTGCGCGCCTGTGAGGTAGCGCGTGAGCTCGGCGCCCGCGAGTCGCACGGGCTGCAATGCAGAGGCAGTGGAGTGCCCGCGTTCAGGCGCATTAGTCCGAGAGGCCTCTCCATCCCGAGTGGATGGTTGGACGGCTGCGGACAGGTGGCAAAACACACAATTTCCACACGACGACGGCAACACAAGCGTAGCAGCGAGATTTTAACTTCCTGCTTCTGCAGATCAATGCTATTCCTCCTTCTCTTTTACACGCCAAGGTAAAAGAGGTGTGCGTCTTTCTTCACATAATGATGAACCTTTTTCAGTTTGAATCGAGCATTCTGATATCAAAAATTAAAAAAAAAAAAAAAAAGACCTCAGTCAGATTTCTCTTGACTTGTGTAATTGTATTGATAGAATACTACATTAATATATCATTAATTTAACAAAATAATGTATCTCTGAGGTCTTTGGCTAAATTATCTATGAACGATGGCTCACATTCCCCTGACAGTTGGACCCCTTTAATGGTTTTTGCTGCTGTAAAGTTCTTCGTTCATGAAGTCTGGATTGATTGACATATGTTTACTTCCAGGTGAAACAGGCCGATGGTCACTTTATCTAAAGCATGAAGTCATGGTCAGCTTTAGTGCTTCCTGTTTTATTTTGATTGTCTCGTCTCCCCTTGTGTCTTCTGCACTTTACTTCCTGTTTCTGTTTTCCCGCCTTTTTTGTTGCCTGATGATTTTCACCTGTGTCCCGTTAGTCGCCAGTCCTGCTCTGGATTGTTCTCACCTGTGCTCTTGCCGCCTTCCTCTGTCACTGGTCCTTGTCTTCCTTTTGTCTGTGTTTGGTCGTCTGCTCATCACGGTTGTTTCTTCTCGTCTGCAACTCAGTGTCAGTTTTGTTTCCCTTTTTTTTTTTTTTAATTGAAAAACCCATTTTGTTTTTTGTGATTTTTCTTCCCCTTGGACGACACCTTCTGTCACATTTTTGATTATTAATTGAAATAAATAGTTTTCCGTTTCCAACACCAGCAGTTGCCTGCATGTGGGTCCTGGCCACTCCCCCCGTACGCTGACACTTACACACAAACACGCACGCGGCTCCAACCGAGACACCGAAACGGAGCGTTGGAACTCCAGGGAGCTGTTTTCAGATGCAAAAGTGTCAGATAAACACGTTGCGTCATCTCAAGGGCACATTCTGTGTTTACCCACAGTGCGTCTGTGTTTGTCAGTGATTTATTTTAGCTGCCACTGATCATTCTTGGGGAATCAAAGAAGCAGACGAGGTGGAGAGGCAGCTGGTGGTGTCATTGTGTAGCAATCAATTTATCTCTCATTAAGCTATCATTCTATTCTATCATTGGAAAGTAAATAAGGAAATAAGTATGATACTGAATCATGAGCAGCAATGCCAACCCGGATTTTGATATGTTTAGACAGGAAATGCAGTGGTATGTACATATGTTTACATATATGTACATATACAAACAGTGTATATGTACATGAGTGTGTGTGTGATGTCTGTCTGTCAACATAACAAGCGAGATGATGATGTTTATCTCTTCGTGTGCCCTTTGGTGATATTTATTGAACAGATCGACTCACCTGAGTAATTTCAGTTGTTGTCAGAAGTGTGGATCTTGTAGTTTTTAGTTTTAATTCATTTAGTAGTTGTAGTCCTGAAGATGCCAGGTGTAGGACAAGCTAGTGTAGGCCATGTCACTACCTGGTGGCTGTGCTGTTTGGATTGATGAAGATATGTTGCTGTGATGGCTGGCATTAGGGAGGCATTAGCATAGCATAGAGCGCGGGGGGGTTCCTTTTATTGCTCTGTTTTTCGAGCACGTGCATCTTGCGTTTGCGTGAATCTTTTTCAGGCACCTTCTCTAATTTATTGTCGTCGTCCCGTTGATTTTGTGACCTTTAAACTTTCTTTCTTTCTGGAGGGGGGGACCTCCTGTTGCTTACGGCTACATAATCTCTGTCGCGCTCCCCTTTTGTACAAACGTGTCGAGAAAACAATGAAGGCTGGGAAAAAAAAAAAAAACAATTAGGTCATAACTAGGGCATGGGAATGCTAAATTAATCTGGCAAATCTCGCCTGCCTCGCAGCCTCCAAAATGGAGACGTCCTAAAACACGACGTGTGCTCGTCAGAGGCCGAGGCAGAGAAGGTCCCCGACAAAATCAGCCGCCGCACCTCCAAACGTGATTAAAGTGGGACAAATGAGAGGAATGCAGGAGAATTATGCTCATTACCTGTGCATAATTACGTTTTATGGAAAACATTTTTTAAGCTCCCACGGTATTATTAAGCCTCGCGTATTATTTTCCTAAGAAGCAGAGATTAGCGATGGGGGGGGGGGGGGGGGCATTGTTTTGGTACCAAAAATACTAATTATTTCTGTTCAGTTTTAATCTGTTCGGGAGGAAAGGGAGTTATTTGAATTTTTCTAGGGCATGCAAACGCACACACAAATATATGCCGATGAAACTGACAGACACACACATTCAGACACACACAATGTGTTTACCTGATGCAGGAGTTTCTCGCCCAGCTCCCACAGTCCCAGCTATACAGATATAAATGAGTGCGCGGCCCCTCATTCATATACAAGGACGCCGAGTCATTCACTGAGCCACACAAAAAAGTAAGTTCTCCTCGGTCTCGCTCACATTGTCTTTCCCACACTGTCACCGACACACTCAAATCCTCAAAGGGTGCCCGCAGGCTGACGGAGATAGACCCCAGACACTTTAGCACTCGCTAGACTTCTTCCACAGCAGCAGCAGCAGCCACAAGCCCTCGTTTCTCACCTGCTAGCTGGTGAATATACGCAGGATGCGTTGGAAAGATTTCGATTTGGAACGGCAAGAGTCACCCTTCAGAGCGGCCGGGGAAGCATATCTGGTCATTTCCGGCAGCATATTGTTCAATTATAATTACATTGTCATCGTCACTGGGGTCAAACAGCCACATTTGCATTTAAGTGGGTCCTAATTCATCCTAATTCGTGTCTTAAGGCAGAACTTGTGGAATAAACCACAAGGCATCAAAGCTGTCTTCCACAACAACAGGTACAGCAGGAATTCTCTAAACGCTCCATTAAAGGCACTGCTTCCTGTCATGTCTCCCTCAGCATCTTCACCTCTCTGTGCCAAAGAAATTGTCACCACTCCAAAACGGGTTCCATCAAGACGCCGCTAATGCTTCCGACTGTCACTCAACTTAAATATTGCAGCTCGGAATCGTGTACATCTCTTTGTGATCAAACGCAAAGCAACTCCACATGAAATATTGAGCACTTTTGTAGGCCTGCTTATTGTGCACGCACGTCTGAACGTCTCCTCACAAGAGACATTCAAGGCAACAGCTGTCATTGCCACGCTGCCCATATTAGCTCAGTACTTCCTGACGGATTTACCTGCACTGGTGATGTCCTCAAAGCATTCTAGTGGATTATTTCATGGAGCTGCTTATAAATGGAGTTCAATGCAGAAATGAGTCAGTGACCCCAAGGCTTTGAATGGTAGTGAATATCATAATCTGACTCTCAAAATCCCCGTTTGTCAAAACCTACTGGATGAAAACTCACAGACTTGGACGGACACTAAGTTCGAGTTCTGGTATAGTTTGTGTGGCAATGGTTGAACAGCATAGGATGCGTGGCTGTTTGGTGCGAACACGTACACAGACAAATGAATGAATACATTAGCCTTAGCCTCGGCGTTGACCGGCCGGCTAAGGAAGACGTAGCGGCGTTGTAATCATGAGCCGGGCGCTAATTTAAATCACATCCCTACTCAGCACCGCCATAAATCACGCCGTGTATTACACACAGTTGCACGGGCGCTGATTAAAATACATATTGCATACCGTTAAGATCGATCGTCACATATTTTGTCAACGATCCCTGATTAATGGCTGTGCTGTACACAGGCTGGCGTGCGGGATCAATTATTGTCTCGCTTGCATGGACAAACACACACACACACACACACACACACACACAGATGTGAGGTGCAGTGCATGAACTCTTGTTTGCCATCAGTAGTTGACTTGCACAACTAACACCAGCACTCCTTTCATCTTCATTCTGTCACTTCAGAATCCGAAGGCCAGGGAATTCATTTTATTTACGTTTACTTATTGCGACTGAAAAAAACAAAACCCTCTTGTTTGTAAATCCGTAGCATAAGGAACCATCTGTATTGTGTGGGCTGCACTTGTGCGCCTGTCTTTGTTCAACACATCGTGCCTTTTACGACCCACCCACAGTCGCAGCACTTCCACTACCGCGGATACGAGTTGAGAAGACAATGAAGCGCAAACATTTCCTCTTTTTCAGCCGATCTTTTGTTAACGTGTTGTGTAGCTAGGCTGGCAGAAAATATAATCTAAAAATAATAAATAAATAAATAAGCAAATTCCACGCATAGGGTCCTTCTGCTTATGTTCTGGCATCAAGACTAATTCAAATGCAAACACCTTCACTCTGAACGCTGAGATGAAACCGCCTCACTCGTGACCGCCAATGGAAACGCTGGGAAGGTACCGGTCCATCCATCCATCAAAGCCCTGCTCTGTGAGAGCCTCTGGGGGCGGGAAGAACCGCTCGACGAGCCGAGGAATCGCTCGACTTTTTGCGCGGTACAATAAGCGAAGGAAGGGGCGGGGGGTGGCGGGCTTCTGCGGCTCGGTGATGGACAGCTGTTTTAATCTGCCGTTATGAGAGAACATCCCAGCTAACGCTGTTTCTGAGGCGGGAGCACAATATGTTGACACAGGTGGTGCTTTGAGCTCCTTTTTAATTACAACGGTTGTTCACTTTGCGCCGCGTCCCGACGCCCACGCCGAGTCCAGCGCATCTCATCGAGCCGTCTCGTTTAGAGAAGTGATTTGATTTCTTGGCTCAGCTGGGAGCGTCGTCTCCTCTTCGCACCAGCTTCAAAGCCTTGTGACGCCCCTGCCGCGCTCAACACCTGTTGGGGTTTGAGCGTCGGCATCGAGGTCAACAGGTTTTTATGTATTTATTTATTTTTTTACCAAAGTTGGAATTAACATTTCCATAGGTTAATAAACTCAATGGAGGTCATGGTTTTTAATAAAATTATATATAAAAAAAAAAAAAAAAACATTTGACCATTCTCAACAACCATTCCAAGGGAAGGAAAACCAGTTTGCTTTTATTCTACTGCGAGTACACACTTTTATTAATGAATCTATGCAACGTATGTCAAACTTTTACCAATATGAAAATCATAAATCAAGCCATTTTTTTTTTTTTTACACCGGACCTTTCATCTGGAAAGGCAAGTTACTCAGCTACGCAGCAGCACACTCAGAACATCTTCATGAGGTGTCTGCTAGGGCTGCGAAACAATGCAGAACAAGGGCAAAACCTCATCCAGTTGTGTAATTACATCACACCGTAGCGTGGTGCAGTGTACCGCAGTCTTCTAGGGTTTGTTTTGAACAATGCTATTATGCTATGCAATATTTTCCCTCACGCACGTGATGAGGCTTTATGGAAATGCACCGCCTGACACAGCTCTACAAATACACTAGGAATATGTCCGACGATGGCAATAACGTTACTCACATGGAGCAGCGTGTTCTCGGCTGTGTGTGTGTGTGTGTGTGTGTGTGTGTGTGTGTGTGTGTGTGTGTGTGTGTGTGTGTGCGATATACTTTAAAGGCACGACAACACAAAACTTAAGCATGGCACTTGAAAACCCCATCATTGGAGGCGCCACACTGGAGTGCCTCTTGTATTACACTTTTATGGTGGGCGAAATTAAAAAAAAAAAAAAAAAAAAGAAGAGAAAAAGAAGGCGAAGAAGAAGAAGATC
Source organism: Nelusetta ayraudi (assembly GCF_046127955.1). Classification (NCBI taxonomy): domain Eukaryota; kingdom Metazoa; phylum Chordata; class Actinopteri; order Tetraodontiformes; family Monacanthidae; genus Nelusetta; species Nelusetta ayraudi. Next base: position 3,762,168 of record NW_027466147.1, on the reverse strand, counting down.
CACATGACAAAGCCGGGCTCTATTTTGCGATTAATGTCGCTGCTTGCTTCGTCCTCAGCGGTCGCGGAACGCCTGGTGGCCGGAGCAGCTTCTTTTTTTTTTTTTTCATGCATTCAGCAAAGCTTGAAATGCCAAGCACCAATAACCGTCGAGGAAATTGAGAAATTGCCGCAGCCGCTTTCACTCGGCTGTAAGATTTGCTTGTCGGGTGGAGTAGACGACTGAAAATGGATTAAAATCGTATTAGCATGCAACAAGAGACCCACGTGGATGCGTAAGAACTGATCCAATGACTGCGTGCAAACGCTGTTCAGGCTTCGGCGTCGCCGCACGTGCACACGCACACACACACACACAATTATTTTTCCGTCTATGTGAGCATCGACCTCAGCATTTCATTTTCCGTTCAGCCAAACCGCAGTCCTTGAGCTCACGTCAGTTCATAGCTCGCCTCTGAAGTGAAGCCTTCAGCGTAAAGTTAAGGATACAGACGTGAGAGAAAGAGAGGACAAACTGTCACTCACGTGGTTATAAACATCTTCTAATTTTTTTGGCAATACATATTCTTATAAATATCCCGTCTTGGTCAAACAAGATGGGCTGTGACAAGTAGAACCAGCTGTGAGTCTTCATTCACATCGTCTCTAAGGAATTTGACTTCATGTGGCTGCAGAATGAGAGCGGTAACACGAGCACCAAAGTGAAAGGTTGGAAATGTGAAGAGTGGACGTAAAGAGTTGTGCTATTGTTTCAGACAATCAGTCAGACTTAAGAGGAAGAGCAAGAAACCGTCAAAGATTATCTTGGAATAATGGAATAGAAGAATACTGCGGGGCATCAGTGCCTCTTGTGAAATTACGCATTCCAATGATCCCTCACTCTTTAGTTATATTAGAATCATGTCGTGAAATACGCTTTCCAAGCATTTTAATCGTTGAATTGTTATCGAGTCTAGAATCACAGGCTAAAATGACGAGCAAGGCTGCTCCAGAACAATGGGGAATAAAGAGACGCAGAAGAAGAAGAGGGAAGCTCCATTCGAGACTGCTGAAATAACAGCAGGAAGAGGGGAAGGAGCAGAGAGCAGTGTTGTGCAAACCAGGTCAGGTCAGCTGGGATTAGGCAATGTTTCATCAGTCTTTTGCAGATGACAGTGATGGTTTCACCCCAGTTTATTACATAAGACAGCGTATCAAAACCAGAGAGATCGATAAAAAAGAACCCTCCCACATGTACAGCATCGGGCCAATGAGAGCAAAGTTGCAAGGCAGGGGCAGAAAAAAAATGAAACTGAATAATAGAATAAAATGTCAACACTTTTAAAGCACCCATATCCCATTTGCAAACACAGTAGTGAGTTTCCCAAATTGTGGTAGCGGATGCACTCGTAACTCCGGAGATACACAAACACCACATACACTATTGCCGAGAGGAGTCATCCGTTCATTGCATCTTTTTCTTTCTTTTTTTTGCCCAGGCTACCATGAAGTATGGCATGATTACCCTGATATCATCAAATAGGGGCCTGGGCTTTTATTTGTTTCAAAGGGTTGGGGCACTGGGCTTTTATATGAAGGAGACTGACATATGAGGGAGACCTCTACATCTAGTTTAACTAACAGATCAGAACAAATTAATCAAGATCTTGATGGAGGCGCAGAGTGAGGCTAGGGTCTGGGTTTTTTTTGATGGTGCTATACTTGCATTGAGCTGCAGAGAATTTCTGAGAGAAGTAACATACTGGGTGATCAATACCAGAAGAAGCAGGGGCATTACTCATGCTGAAGGCCATGATATACCATCATGGAAGCACACTAGTCATAAAAGGTTAGGGGTATTGGACTTTATGATGAAATTTCAGAATGCAGCGATGTTGCACTACAACCCGCTGAGCTTAACTTAGACCCTTTCTAAACCGCCGCACAGGTTCAACAGCTCAGTTTTTCTTAACATGCTGCTATTTAACAAGGTGATTACCCGAACAAACCGTGAATCCAACACTCACGATGTTCTGGTTCAGTGAGAGTTTGTATTTAAACAGGCCTCTTCGTGGTGTCATTATTCTGACATCACAAGACCAAGAGTGCATCCAACAAAAAGGTCACATGACAAGGTCTCAAGACAAGCTGCATTTCCATTACCCCTAGAATTGCACAAAGCCTAAATATTGCAATAAGAAGGTTTCAACAGATCGTTTGGGATGAAGAAATGATCATTATCTACTAAAATGCCCAACTTTTATCAATTAATCATCAGCATAGCACAATCATTAGGTATAAATGTCAGCTAAAAGTGGGACCTCCCTTGTTTTGTGGGTGTTTTTGAACAGTCACTACGTGTTGCTGGGCTGTGCTTTACTTCAGGCCTTTAGTCGTGTTTTGGGTGGACCATTTCACAGGATTGATTTCTAACCTTGTCATGGCCCGTGACAGTTCTTTGATTTGGGCCGGCAACAGACCTGTCGGTACTGGTCATATGTTTCGGTTCTCGTCCCCCCCACCCCTTGCTTTCAAAGTTTAGGATCCTCTCCTCTCTCCGCTCTGCCGCGTCGCCACCGATTCACAGTGGTCTACATCCACGTCACTGCCAAAGAGCTCTTCTATCTAATAAATTTTATATGATCACCAGCACCTCCACTGTCAAGGCACCGGGGAAAATCATCCTCGGTATGAAAGGATCACATTCACTGGGCTGCTTCCCACAATGAACTGCTTCTTGCGGGGGCCTAAGCACCGGAATTTTATCACTTCAAACACTCCTGTTCTCTTTTCACAGTCTGTTTAAAGTCTCCCCTGGATGAAATAGATTTGCCTTAAGACACTGGGCCGACAGCTTCAACTGTTTTATTTCAAATGATCCCGCTCCTCTAATCTTTGCTTGTAGCTGAGGATGCTGAGGATTCTCCAATACTGGCTAGTTTTCATGTCTACCATTCTATTTTGCAGGATATGAAAGGCTGGTTGCACGAAATCTCTCCTGTAGACGTCTAAATCATGTTGTGTTGTTGCTGAATGAATTTGTTGGTGTTTTTCCCAGCCACTAATGCATTGATTATTTCAAAGAAAAACACAGCTAGCATGCTGTGATTGCCGTCTTGCAAAAGGTCGTTGACAGATGGTTGACACAGCTTTCCACAGTGCAATCTGCTCCGACTTCATGTCCCTGGAAATAGAAAATTCCACAGCCGCGCAGAGACTTTATTTTTAAGAATCTAATAGTGGGCCAAGGAAAGAACAATGCCTTCTTGCCTCAGGTGAAGAACCGCACTCACTCTCACCCATAAATTTGGGGACGATGTCAAGTACTTTTAACTTTAAACTAAAAAGTAGAAAAGCTAGATTTGACTGAATCTGCAAATGGTATCTGGCCTTTTGGCCGTGGGTTGCATACAGAACTTGGAGTCAAATTCAGGATTGCCAGGAAGACAACAAACATAGGAAAAGACGGCGAGGACTGCAAAGGTCAGAGACTTCCCTGGCGATCAAATATTGGCCCTTGCAGGCCAAGACTGGAAATGCACCAACCAGGTGAGGAGGAGAAAGGCAAGAGAAAATGGAAAAGAAAAATATAATAAAATGCGGAGACGCAGAAGCCCTGGCTTGATGATTCATTTATGTGGTTAAACCTATTTTACACCGCCGCCCTCTTTGCCTCCCCCCCAACAACAATAGGTAGTAATTTCCCATGTGTTGATAAATTATATGGCTCTCAGCACACGCTGTGAGGCTATTATGGGAAAAGGAATATGCAACTTAGAGGTATGAGGGAAACAGCCTTGTGTGAGTGTAAAAGAGGGCAATAGGTTAGGAAGGAGATGGATGGAGTGCAAAATGGGAGAAAATTGGGTTTAGAGAAACATAAAAAGCTTAAATAGAAATACAGTCGAGGTTAAAAACTAATGTGAAGAGAAGCAGCATTACCTCTGAACAGAAAGAGAAAAATATACAGCATGAGGTGAGGTTTACAAGCACTCACTGTAACATCCAGCAATACCGTATTAACCGAGACAGGACCAAGACTGGGGGTGTTGAGACCAATGTTGACAACTGAGTGTTCAACTAGACAATGCATTTGCACGAAAACCATCGAGGCCATTCTGTGCAAGAGCAGGACCAAAGAGTGTCAAGGCAGAAGACCAAGACCACGTGAACGCGACCTTGATAATAATAAACGCTTCACTTTTAACCCATTATTCCTTCACACCACATTCACACTGGTGGTGGTTATCTCCACGTGTTGCCACTGTTGCTCTGGGGCACACTGACAGAAGTGTGGCAGCCAATCAAACAGCCCCTCCAACCACCATCCAACATCCGCTCACATTTGTACGAAGCAATGTGTGTCTTGCCCAAGGACACAACGACAGACTCGGATGGAGTGGGATTTGAACCATTGAACTATACCTCCTGAGCTATAGTCGCCCTTGAGACATTGAGTACTACCACACAATGACAGACAAAGGGAGACAAGAGGGACTGTAAATCTGAAAACCCTAACCCACCTCCAATTACACACATACAAAAACACACTGGATGAAGTAGCATCACGCCACAGGAACAATGGAAACATGGAACAGGAAGGTGTTTGTGTCTGCTGGGTTTACCTTTGGCCGCCTCCTGCGACTCTCTCCCACGCTGTTCCTGCCACTCCAGCACCCACAAAAGATGGGACGGAGTGCAAAGATTATAAGGGATGAGAGATAAGCAGCGAGTGGGCAGGAAGGTAATGATAGTGTATCATTTGCTGGGAGCTGTCTTTTCTGTAACAGATAGAAAAAAATAAAAAGGTAAATGACAAGCAGTGACAGTGTTAATCCGTGGGTCGGGACGCCCACTTGAGCTCATATTTCTATTATTTTAGCTCTCACATTATGGTAACTACATGCAACCCCAAGCAGATCAATGATCTGGGCTACGTGTGCAGGGATGTGGTGAATTTAAACATCATACTCCTTTCTCATTGGATAAGCAACTCACTTTGTCCGTGTTTTGCACCTCTGGTTCATTCAAGTGGTCATACGCTTGGGAGAAAAATCTAATCGAATTGTAAAATAATAACTCCACTCGCTGTGTGTCGAGTAATGTCCATCAGCACTCGCAATGGGACTTGACAGAAGGCCACAAGCCAAAAATCCTCAGTCAACTGATGTTGCCCCCCCAACTGTTGCTGTAACTACCAGAACTAACCCCCATCAGATCTCGCAATCCCGAAAAAAACAAAAAAAAAAGCTGCTTTTACCTGTGAATAGTGCAGTTAGCATAACTCAACCTCTTCCTATGGAATGAGGTAAAACCTCTTTAAATGGATTTCATGTACATGGTAAAGGCACAATATCAGGTCCAGAAGATGAGAAATGTTGCTCCAATCAATCAAAACAGCTTAAGACTGGGCAACAAAGCTAATGTCATCAGGACCACTTGCACACACTGGCTATACAGTCCAACAGCCCTCCCCTATCGGCAGTGTTGCATATGTTACCTTTGAGAATAGCAAAAAGCAGGTTTATTATCAACGCATCCAGTGTGCTGTTGGTGATGAATGCCACGCGCACAGGGTGTTACGCTTGATTAATTGGTTCGTTTGCTGGTCATTTGGGTTCAGAGTGGAACTTAATGGTTTTTCATGGTGCAATGGCAGGAGTTCACGTCGGTGCTGTTCAAAAGCAGTTGCACCTCCACAACTGGTTGCACAAAAGGAAAAAAAGGAAAAGGGAGAAAGGATAGCGTGATCATAACCGTTGAGTTTTGTATTTGCACAAATATGCACGTTTAATTTTTTTGAGCTTGCAATGAACGTAATGCCTCGTCACGTCTTTTGTGTTGTTTGTGTGTTTTGTCTACACAAAGGAGCACTTCTGAGGAAGACGGAAGACACCCATCGAAACTTGTAAAGGATGGAAAGTAAAACCTTCTATTGTCTGAGGTAGACGAAGAGGGAGAAAGAGAGGAAGTTGATTATCATTTTTATTGTTGGCCTCAATTTTCGTCATTTTCAGAAGAAGTCGTCCAATGGAGAAATCCAAAAATGAATAATGCACATTTAAAATAGGGGAAACTGCAGGGGGAATGGTGTGAAAGCAGAAAAAGTGGAGGCAAAAGCCACAAAATAATACAAAAAAACCCCCTCAACTATAAAGAAATCAACTGCAAAATCAACATATTCACTATTTTTCTAGCGGTAAAAGGTCAGAAAACATGATTTACAATGTTTTTCAAATTGTCTCTCAAATTCAAATGATATAGAGGAAAGAGAGAAGAATTACTGTGAGCGGTAAATTCCCTATTGCCTCCTGTACATAAAAAAACACTGCCGGCTTTGAGCCTCTCTGGGCGTATAGGCCGGACGCGTGGGACCGAAAGTAAAAGTTTTTTTGTTGAAATTTACAACTTCCCCTAAACAAGACGGTGTTGCAGTGGAGAATCTGTCATAATGAAATTACTGCCAGGGACACATCCTCAGCACTTCTTCACAATGTGTCAAGGGCCTGTTTATCCTGCTGGTCCCTGTGGTTTATTACTTATTATTGGGTGGGGAGAGAAAAAAAAAAACTGGGACGAAATCCAACAGGGTTTTAAAATCTCTCCTGCCTCACCAGGACTGTGAAATGCATATAAAATCTGAAGGTCTCAATACGATCAGACCGGGCTCAGTCCATAGTGTGGCGATTTATTTTGGTCTTTATCACCATTAAGGTGACGAGCTTCATCAAAGCGTAATTGACTTCCGAAATAACCTTGTTCCTTTTTACTTGTGCTCTCGGGAGTACTTCATTCAATTTTTTGTTGCATTACTTCTCTCGGTCTTCTGCCCTTGACACCAGACTTTCTGCGGGCACATAATTACTGGAATATTAGCGCGGCTTGGTGTCTAAGTACTTGGCACAATTCTCGGCACATTGTCTCAGTGAGAATGATGCGTAGCTGCCATCCAAAAAAAAAAAAAAAAAAAAAATGAATCAGGTTGAGTGGTGGGGACGATTTAGATTCCTCTCGTGAGAGAAAGATTCCTCAGTTATAGGATATGTATGCGCATTGGTTTCCTGTATGTTAATTACATTTTGGTTATAGTGATTCTTTTTTGTTATTAACAATCACGAGTCTATAACTGAAAGAAAAATCGAGTTATTGCTTATTTTGATGGACATGAAGCCAAACAACTAAATACATAAATAAATAAATAAATAAATAAGTCGTGCTGGGTCAGAAATTAGATTTTCTTCCCTGTGTGCATGTGTGCTCACTGCTGAGTAGTTCGATTGACTGATTAGCCGCGCCGTGACCTTAGCTCGACCACTGCGAGCATGTAAACATACTGACTATTGAGTGAAGCTCTGAACTATAACAGGATCCTAATGAGTTCTGCTTCAAGTGTCTCGGACAAGGTGGCGCAGTACGCTGATGTTGGGAGTCGAGTTGATTCCATTCCACCTCCCAACACCCAAAGGCTGACTCAGCGTCATCCGGATGTGTGTCGCTCTAGCTGGAGCCTGATAGATGGTTTTAATTCTTGACGGATGGTATTTCAGGGCAGCTTAGAGACAATGCTTGTGGATATTTTTTTATTTGGATCTTCAAAGGTCAACCTCACTTGAGGATTACACTGATTTATTGCAGTTATTAAACACCATAACAGGGCAACAAAGGAAAATGGGGCTGCGTTTTATCTTTCTGATTTCTTCAGTCCTAGTGTTTTTGTGCCCACAACGAACACATCAAACATTATTGTTTGATATTGATCTGATCGGATCTTTTGTGTTACAACTTTGTGTTTCAACCGACATCAACATCAAAAATGTACTTTTGTTTTTGGAATTAAACTCGTTCCCATTTCCTAGCGAGAGCCTCGTATCATTTTGTTTTTACAACTCCTGTAAGAAAAGCACTGTGCTGCACACGTTTCCTTATACAGCATTTGTATTCATACTCTATGGTGTTTGTACTATATTGTGTTTCAATACCTTTGAAGTAAATACACCATAGTTTTGTTTTTTTTTTTTTTTGTGGTGGTTTAGATCCTGGATCTGTGGTAACACAGAAGGAAATGGTTCTGGACTGTGAAGAAACCTGAGTTCCAGCCAGTTTGCCTTATATTCAAAGACACAGCAACACACTGATGGGTGCAACAAAAGAGCAAAGATTCTCAGCAGCATTTTCCATTGAGGTAGGAGCCACCAGACCAGCTGGACATAAACACATTTATTCCAAAGATGGTCCTTTTTTGAAAAGCTCCGGCGACTTTTTTCATTTACAGCACACTTTGCGGGTCAATAGGCAAACCGAGATCAAACATTTGATTTCAGATCTATGCGTATATTTTTCTACAGCCGTTTTCTTCTTTGGTCTAAGCAATAACAAAGCAATAAAACTGCTAAAAGTGTCCTCTGAGAGTCTGTCTCTGGTGGCCCAAACACAATGTTTTATGCATAAGTTAAACACAACATGTCCTGGGCGAGTTGAAGACACAGCAGCGTATGCATCCTTGTGTGTGAGAGTGTGTGTCTGAGTTTATACACTTGCAACACGAGTATGTTAATTGTGCCGGCAGTTGTACAATGCGGCTCCTTGTGACCACTAAAGTCCCGCTCCAGGTGAGTAAAAAGAAAAGAAGTCATGTTTTAAAGATGAGCTACATTCAACCCTGGGCGTGTGTTTGTGTGTGTGTGTGTGTGTGTGTGTGTGTGTGTGACTGTACTTGTGAATTGAAATATTAATGCACAGGGAAAACACGGGGGACGTCTGTGGAAATCTCCCCCTTGTGCTTTAACATGGCCCTGAAGGGAAATATCAGCGTATGGCACCAAAGGAAGTTTGTATTTGTAAGAAACATGGTGAACGAAACAAGGTTTAGAACTCGCGGTTTGTCACGCAGTCTTTCTTCCCTCGTTTTCCTGCTTTCCAAGTGGCTTTTCCCCGTGCCATGATAGGTTTATTTAAATCAGCCTATGCAGGACGAACTCGCAGTGCGGCGTAGAATCCACCAGCGGTTGGTCGAGGTTATCTCTTTGCTTGGGCAATTTTTCACATTAATTAATTCACTTCGAGAATTTTTTGGCCACCACTTGTTTGTTTCGGTTCAGCTGGACAGTGTTGTTGGATGACTCAACATGTGGCTCACGGACCAAGGAAGTGGTTCTTGGCATGACCATGGTCATGTCTCACAGTCACAGTGTCATCACTGGAAATATTATTGGTGTTCTGGATGAAAAACTGGTTGAGTTCCACTGATGGTTGCAGTTACACTGAAGGCAGGCAGTTGTGTGTTGCTGAATAGAGCAGAGGGAGAGGTTAGCAGTCAAGATCTCAATATTTAAGGAGTTGATGTGATGCTTCCCAGTTGCTAGGCAATGGAAAAAAACCAAACAAACAAACTGAGTTTTGCAGCATGATGGAGCAGACTCTGCCGTTACTTATTCACACAGACTGTCACGTATATGGAGCTAATCAGAAAAAGATTCCTTGAATGTGAGGCTCTGCAGAGTTGTCAACGTAGTGACCAAAATTAGGCTCAGTTGGTTTCAGGGAATGTAGAAGTGAAAAACATCTCTGAAATCTTGTAAATTTGCAGCTTACTTTATATTTCTGGAACAGCGCCAGAGTCCCAATATAGACAGAGCTGGTGGTAAGTTACCAGCCAAACTGAAATCCCGAGCAGATGTGACTGCGAATGGCAGAGTGCTCCGTAAAAACCTTGGCAACCTGTGCCTGCTGTTCTCTGCTTCTCTCCTGCTGCATTTGCAGCATTGTGATGATGGCTTTTTTTTTTATTTTCATGGAACAGGCTCCAGTGAGAAGCTCCCGAAAGAGGGAATTCAACGGAGTAAAGAGCATCCTTTGTCACAACAGTCTCTGAGCAGGTTTTCACTCCAGGCACAATCTGTGCCATAGGTGCTTTGACTTTACCAACTTTACCCTCATACGATCGTGTATGTGCGCAGTCCAGGACAGTAGATGCCAGTATTCACCAACACAGCAGAGCACTCAGTCAGGGAAGAAGAAGGTAGGTGGAGAACTTTGGAGAATCATCCCTTGCCGCTTACCGCTTATCTGCGTCCAGGTCGGAGGGTCAATGTCCTTTGCAGGGAAGCCCAGACAATCCTCTCATTTCCAACATACAATAACCATGGACTCTAGCTGTCCTGGGTGTTCCCCAGGTCTTCTCCCAGTTTAGCATGACCAAAACATACCCAACCGATGTCCAGGAGGCATCAGAACCAGGTGCCCTAGCCACCTCAGCTGGGTCCTTTTCAGGACTTAGGGAGAATCTCCCGATCATTTCTGCCTTTCATTTGTTTTAAACACTCTCCTCCATTGTTTTCCTGACCGAGTGGATAATGACTCTCTACTGCCCCCATGATTTCCTTTGGTCCTGCTGTTGCCGTTATCTCCAGATTCTTGATATTACGGGAGGAAACTACAGGGTGTAAATGCCTTCGCTAGCACATAGTCCCTAATAAATGGAAATGTCACTTAAAAATAAATAAAGATATAGCATTGCAGATCCCCAGTTTGAATCCCCCCCCTTCATGAATAAACACAACCTTTCAATGCGAGCCCAAAGCACGTGAAACAACTCATCTACATTCTACAGCACCTTGCATGACGCCATTATTTTATCTGTGGGTCTGCACGAGCACCTCTGTCCGAGCCAGTATCACCTCCCGGTGTTAATTCACCCCCCCGACACTTTAACAAAAACAGAAAAGACGACGGCAACGTGTAGAGCCGCCCGATCCTTGTGAGCGGCCACCTCCGAGCATCATCTCCACATCAGGAGAAAGATGACATGATCTTAATGGGGGCCCGGCCCGGCCTTTGTTAAGGAGTAACAAGCGCTTGTGCTATCATCATTGCACTCATTATGCCCGAGGGGCTGTCATGAAGCAGAGAGCGGCTGCATTTATCATTTGCTTTTGTGAAGCAGGATGTGTAAGGCAGGCCTGGAAGCCTTGCGAGCAGACGGCCGGCAGCGTGTCGACATCGTGGCGCATATGTTGCCGTGCGCTTGAGCAAAGACTCTCCGTGACACACTTTAGATGCCTGGCGTGCACGCAGTCGCTGGCTCCACCATGTAAAAGCGCACATATGGAGGTAATTAGAGAGCCTGTGAGTACAGCGGGATACGAAAGGAAAGAGAACTTTACCATGTGACCGATAAAGAAGTTATTCTGCAAAAAAAAAATATATATATAGAAACCTTTAGATTGCAATTACACAGTTTTTGATTGCACCTCTGCTAAACCATAGTTTGAAGATACTGACGACCACCTACTATTAATAAGTGAACCCATATTATTGAAGTTAATATGTTGAAAAGTGGGGGTTGGGACTGGACTGAAAATGTCAACATTTCATTGATAGCACAGACCTAAACACTGAATACATCAATTAAAAACGGTATGGAAAAAAAAACGGCTTCTCCTACTGATGTGCCACCAATACACACCAAGCAAATCTTCTCTCATCTGACTGCACAAGCAGCCCGTTTCATGACAGAAACAATGGCTTTGCTATCAAATTCCTTTTGTCCACCGTCTATTGAAGCGCCTCTCTCCCTCCGTCTGCTTTTCTTCTTCGCTGTGCCGCTGCTCATTCACCCGCCCATCGGTTTTATTCTCAATCTTAACGACGTCTGCCCATCCTTTGCTTAGTTTTCTGTCCTCTCAACTCGGTGACTCCCCCTTTTTTTTTTTTTTTTATTGCAGCCCTGATCAGAGTTTGCTTTTCTCCCAGACACAAAAGTCATTTTTTTTCCCTTCCATTTTTTATCTAAGCTGTGTTCATTTTTTCTAAAAATTCTCTGCTTCTTGGCCTTTATTCCTTGAACACGTCATCCGAGCAGCTTCTTCTTTTTTCCCCCCTCCTATCCTTCAGTATCAGTGAGACAGAGGAGAAAGTCCCTATAATATTCAAACTGCCCTGCGATGAACTGGCGAGTTGTCCAGGGTGTCCCCCTGCCTTCGCCCTCTGACAGCTGGGAGAGGCTCCAGCAGACCCCCCGTGACCCTGAGCTCGGGACCAAGCGGGTATGGAAAATGAATGAATGAATATTTAAACTCGGAAATCCCTTTTCGCGGACTGGTTTTGTCAACATGCTTCCGCGGTAACGATTGCGAGCGCGTGTCTTCGTCATACCGTTTCCCTCCGACCGTGGCATTCGTCAGCATATCGGGCGGTGGGATTTGCCTGGATGACACATTCATAGTTTACAGTGGCCACGGTGCTCTGTGTTAGTCTCTCAGCTGAAGCTGAAATAATGGAGTTCAGCCCAGCGCGCCCGATGCATCATCGCCGCCGTCCCGCAGTCTGCCGCGGCGAGTGGGTGACAGAATGGATTAGAATCACTGCCGCGCAACTGCAATCAATTACGTGCAGATTATCCACACGCTGTGTCGTCTTTTCTCTATCCTTGTCTTCCCCCCCCCCACCTTGGACTTGCACCATTAATTACCTTTCGCCAGTGGTGGACCGTCAGGGCCGGCGAGGTCTTCTCTGCTGGCCCAAACACACTCAGAAAAGTTCATTTCTACCATAAATGTGATAATAAAGTTATTCTCCGTAGTCTGTTTCCTTCATGTCAAGTTTGTATGCGTTGTAAGTGTACGTACCGCAGTCAGTTCCGACAGCCAATCAGCTGTCGAGTCTGCAACAAAAAGGCCGGCCAGCCAGAAGGTCTTACGCCTTATGCTGAACTGTGATTGGACAAGCACTCATTGGAGCCAGGAAAATTTAACTAACCCTGTTCAATTTATTTGTTGTTGGAGAATGTTTTGCTAGCGTGCTGCTCATAGCAGCTAACAACATTCAAATCAAAGCATTTTATTCATGTTGGGAGCAGTGACGGTTGAATCTTTCGGTGCAAATGTGAAAAAGACTGTTAAAAAATGAGCATAGAAACATCAAGGAAGACAGCATAGAGCAGAACCACGCGAACGAAGGTTCCTACTGGGTGAACGCGACTCGTTCGCTATTTTAGCATGAAAGCGCATCCGTGCTGGAGTCGGAGATGCCACCGCTGCCAAGCCAGCCACCCACTGAGCCGAGGGAGGAGCGAGAGCCGCTGCTCAGCGTCAGCCATTAATGCCGCAGCAGTCCGCAAAAGGCCCACGTGCACTGAGCCATGGAGCCGCAGTCATCCGCAAGCATGAAACCACAATGAGCCGTGAAAGTTCTGCACGATCGGTGGAACCCTCTGATTCAAAGTGAACAAGGAAGCGCTGAGCTGGGGAGAAAGTGCAGTGTGAATTCCATTGAATCTTTCGTTGCATCAGTTGATTGTCCGCTGCTGCTTTATGGTTGGTATGTTTGTTTTTTTCTAGTTTGATTTGAAAATGATAAAAATGTGAATTTTGCAAACCTGAAAAAAAAAAAAGAGGAATGTGTAGGTTAAAGGTGATTCAAAGGACACCTACTGATTCCCGGGCGTGGCACCGCTGCTGCCTGCCGCTCCCTCAGGGGGCGATGGGTCAAATACAGAGAACAAATTCCACATCCTTCACAATGTGACAATCACTGGGAGACTTTAACTTTAACTTTGACAGAAAACCAAGCAAGCGAACAAGAGAAGTGCTGACTCGGTGAGGCATCGGTTTGGAGACATAAAAACGCCCTGGTGGTGGCGGTAGCGTTTCCAAGGGAGATGCTTAAATTCCAGATGAGAGGGGGTTAAAAGAGAGCGAAAAACTAACACAATAAACGTCTCGACGGAGCGACGCGGCGACGTTGTGAACAACAGAATATGACACATGACAGCCGGGCGAGGGAAGATGAACGGCTCGATGGCTTGCGTCTCTCCCTCTCTCTCTCTCTCTCCCTCTCTCTCTCTCTTGTTTTCACGTGTTGCGGCTGATGGAGATGGGCATTGGCGAACGCAAAGCGTCCAGGGCCGAGGAATTCATCTAGCTTGCCCCCCTCCCTCCCACCCTCCCCCCCACCCCACTGAATGTAGCTGAGTGAGATATCGGCCCCTCGCCATTTAGCTTCAGCCGCGGTCGAGGCCGAGATAGGATCTGCCCTTTGCGGAGGCCAACACAAATCTATAGAGCACGGTGACAATTATTGGCAATCAATGTCTATTTACCTGCCATTCACTGTGACTGAATGCTGCCGTCCGTCCCACTGAAGCCAATGTTCATCTGCTTTTTTTTTGTTTTTCTCCAATCAAAGGGCAAGGGTTTATACGGGCGACTCTTTTGTTACCCCAAGGACAAATGTTCTGTAGATCAGTGCCTGTCGACAGCAGGGGACCGTGCCCCCCCCCCCCCCCCCTCCTGCTGGGTCGCCAGGAGGGGGGGTTGGGGGGGGCGCTAGATGGGCTGCAGAAAATTGAAGAGAAGAGAATAAAACAACATGCAAATAAATAAATATTAGAATAAAATCATAATTAAATGACTTTATTATTACATTTTATTATGTTTCCATGATGACAGATGTGCAGACTTACATAATGATATAATAATGTTTCCGGTGCCGAACTGACTCTGATAACAAGGTCATGGTTTGTTGACGGAAGTTTTCTCTTGTGTTGTTTTCCTCGGACAGATGTTCGCCGCCACAGTTTTACATCCTCGTGGAAAGTTGACTCATTAGGGAAGTTGTTTTGCCCTCGGAGGCAGAATCACAAGCTGTTACTTTGCCAGAACGTCTTTGTTGGGGGCAACTGGACAACATGCAATCGTGGGTCGAGAGTGAGAGTAATTAAAAAAAAATTAAAAGCCGCCTCTGCACAGCAAGATGTCGTTCGGCCTCAGGCAAACTTGCTGGATTTCTGTTTCAATGCTTTATTTATTTATTTATTTAAACTGGGATGCTTTCTGACTCGCCCTCGTCCTACCTACTGTCTCACATGCCAAACCAAGAAACAGCACTTTTAAATTATTGCGCATGAATTTTTTAGGTAACTTGCATACTGTGCACACCATGTGCCCGGCAGAATCCCGGCTCGCAGATATCTGAAGCAGCTGCTCCCTCCACCTGCTCTCCTCTTCTCTTAGTTCTATGTATTACGATGTGCTTGTGTTTCGTTTCACCTCTTTAATTCACGTACGTGGCTTCGCACAGTGTCTGTGTCTTGTGTCATATGAGCCAAGGACTCAAATCCAAACTGCATAGCATAATAATGCACAACAAATACGTGGATGTAAAAATGTCCACGTAGCATCAAACTGGGTGTGAAGCACATCAATAGCAGTGTGTCCATTTGTTGAGTGTGCCGCTCGCATTCTATTAAAACGCTGCATAATGAACCTGAAGCTATGAAGTGGGACTGGAACATTAAAATGGTGTCGGGAGCAATATTTCAATGGCTTGTAAAAACTATATAAAAAAAAATAAATGTGTGGTGCTTCATTTAGAAAACAAAAAAAAAAAAAATTTTTTTTGATAAAACAAACACAAAATAATATATAAAAGGGAATGTTCACAAAATTTCACACTCAAACGGTTGAGACATAGGAACTCGTAGATCAACACAGAAACACACACACACACACACACACACACACACACGGTGGACTTCTCCGCAGTGGAAAGTGCTGCTGGCATAAACAAGACCAGCACACAAAGTACAGCGAAGAGTAATGCAGAGAAATGAAAACAGGACACTGACAGTGTTTGACAGGGCAGGGTGTGTGTGTGTGTGTGTGTGTGTGTGTGTGTGTGTGTGAGTGTATGCGCGGGTGCGTGCAGACCTGCTGGGAATGCAATTGAGATTCTAAGGTCACAAGCCTTGTAGAAATATTCCAGTTCGAACTGAAGACATCTCTCTGAGAACACACACACACACACACACACACACACACACACACACAGGAGAAGTGCCTCGGCAGTGGCTTTGAGCCAACAGCTTTCCGCCCAGAGAAGAAGAGGAGCATGAGTTGAGAGGAAATGATGGTGAAGAGGAAGAAAGAAGGGATGGGATTTAGAGGTGTTAGTCAGAAAAGGGGAAAGGAAGAAGCGAGGCGCTTCACAGATGAGCCCAAGGTGGCATATTTGAAAGCTACCCTTTCCTTCCCCGGTGCAGTTCGTTATTAGACTGCTTCCCTGAAGAGGCTGGGTGAGGCTTCCTCTCCAGTCCTGCCTGGACAGGGGTTGGATTTCTCTGGGGCTGCGTTTCAGATCTTGGGGAAAGTCTTTGACACCGGTCTCCTCCTTTTCAAGCTCACCACCTTGAACTTCTCTCCAGTCACCTTCAAGCGGCTGGTCTTTGTGAGCGCGATGGTCTCTCGCCAATCGTGTGGGACCGTCCGATTGTTGCCGCCATTGATCGCAATTTGCAGAAACTTCCCAGGCTGAGAATTGCCGTCTTCTTCTTCTTCTTCGTTATTTTTTTCTGATGCACTAAAAGATTGAATGTTTTCTTTTTTTTTGGCTTTTGATTTGTGTTTGTGGTTTTTTTTGTGTGTGTTTTTATTTTTATTTGTCTATTTATGTATTTATTAATTTAATACTTTTATTTTTATTTTGTTTTGTTTTGAATGGGTTGTCTCTTTTGGTTTGGTTTTTGATTTTGTGTTGTTGTTCATTATTTTATTTTTTTAGTTCGTTTATTTCTTTGTTTTAATCATTTATTTATGTTAGGAAAGGTGCATAAGTTTTTAGCCTGTACTTTGTAAATAAATGTGATTGTAAAAATCAAATCTTCTTCTTCTTCTTCTTCTTCTTCTCGGGCTCCCTGACCTCAGTGCAGTTCCAGCTGCGACTGCCGTGCATTGGAATGCGCCGCCTCCTTGTAAGCGCTAACAACATTTGGGCTGATTTTCTCTGCACCTCCGGGGGGTAGATTAAAGCTGACAGCAGCTTGTCGCAGAGCTGATTGGACTGACGTCTCTGTGCTACTCTGAGACTGAGTGACACACGAGGCTGCGAGGATGCAAATTAGTCGACTGAAACACAGTCCCCCCCCCCACCCCCCACCCCCCCCCCCCCACCTCACTTGCACTGGAAGTTAAAGTCGCTCTTAAAGTTGAAGATCCAGTTCCTAAAAGTGCAGGGAAGCCTCCCAAACAGCGTCGATGAATCGTTTTAAAAGCAGTGACATCAAGTGAAAAACTTTCAAGGCTTTCACCCGGCGGTTTCGTGACATGCTCGTTGTTGAACACGGGTGACGAATCGAATGTTGACAGTTCCAAAAGATAAAAGAGATGGAAAAAAAAAACCTAATCTAGAGCTGAAAGTGCTGAGATCTTGGGATCTGCGTTTTGCAGCGTCAAACGTTGTTTCAACATCTGATCCGTTGCGGACGCAGTCTCTAAGAGCCAAGCGAGTCATTACACAGCCCCAACATGAACCAAGTTCCTCACGCGCCAACACGGTGGGTTATGTTCTCGTGCCATGAGAAGGCGCTGACCTGTTGAGCTCATTAAGAAGAACAAGATCAAGTACCGATCAAATTCACGTTAGAGTTGAAGGTTCAAGATGTTCAGTGGCCAGTTTAGCAACTCTACAGTGTACAGTGGGGAGGGCAGTATACACAGGAAATGTAATATATATATATGTATGTATGTAATATGACAATATACAACAGGGCTTATATCACGACAGCTGCGATAGGCCAGGCAGCTGTCATGGGGAAGATCCCAGCAACCCCCCATGAAGGACTGAGTGTGTGGAGTAGATGGATGGATGGATGGATGGATGGATGGATGGAAACAGTGTAAAAAAAAAAATACTTTTAATTACTAATAACAAAAGGAATTCTATTGGGCCTGAAATTGGCTCTTTGAACTCTGATTTGAGGCAACAACCACTGAGATAAACGGCTGTTTTAGACTATTTTGTTTCTTATTACAGGACTGCCATCCCTGCACGTCAAACGATTTGAATGATTTTTTTTTCCCACTCATGACAAACAAATAAACAAACGAGGCATGCCGCCCAAACAGCAACAGTCACATTCTAATGGATTGAAAAGTGTCTTTGCTGCCAGCTGGGTGAAAATGTAAAAGTGCAACAGCTCCTGCTGCTTCCACAGGCGGCTTCGCCCGCGTCGCCCGTGGAGAAACACGGCTGTGTTTAACCACAGCTGGGAGGGAGTAGATTAAAGTCTTTCAGCGTCATTATTATTACGCTTCTTTTAATGAGGAAACGTTTCCCCGTGCGGTGGAAGCCGTCAAGACCACAGGATCCCGGCGCTTGTATTTGAAATCCTGCTGTCGTTTGTTGTCTTTGTCGCAGCTAAATCACGGCCGCCACTGCCGACGTTCCTCCTTCCTCAGAGGCTGCGTGTTGGTCTCCGTAACAAAACGGCTGAAAACAATGCAGTGGGGTTCTTTTTCAAGAAAGACGGGGAATCAGCCTGGGATCCCAGACTTGAACGTGATCCAGATAGTTTTCAAGACCTCCTTTGTTTGACTCACCCGCTGAAAAGGCGAGGCGATTCTTTATCTTTCAATCTGTTTCCCTCTATTTACCACATCTCTCCCCCCCGCCCCCCTCCCTTTGCCATTTTGTCGTCTCTTCCTTTATTTCGTGGCCTCTTGTCTTCCCATGACTCTGCCTCTCTCTCGGCAGTGATGGCCAATTAAAGCGGTCAGGACCGTTGCAAAGCCTGAGGGGGTGGAAGACTTATTCAGAGGCTGTCGAGATCAAAATGAAAAGCAATTAGTGCCGAGGCTTTGTCCTTTTTTATATATAATACGGCAGTAGCAAGGCGGCTAATCGGTCAGCCAGTCTATTTCCTCAACCCTCAACCCCGCAAAACCCTAAGCTGACCAAATGTTAGGGCTAACATTTTGATAAGGTTACAATGCCAGTGTGAACGGACGAGCCTGCGCCAGGTGGCTTGGAAACGGCTGAATTAAGACGCTCAAGTTTGTTTTTGTGTTTTTTCGAGGCAAAGGCAACGGCCAAACCTGCGTGAGTTTAGTGTTCATCTGAGATGTGACTCCGGATCGTTGGCTCACTTTTGAGTTGCCCCATCTGAGAACACGGTAGGCACTGGGCAAAGAGGAGATGGTTCACTTTGCAACCGCCTGGCTCCTGTTGCTTTGACGCCAGATACAACTGGGGATATAATTCTGCTGCCACCCAGACAGGAATTATGACTCCCATCATTAGCCGCTCTGGCTGCAGCCCAGTCACTTTCCTGGCTGATACCAACTTCCACTCTCGTCTTAACTGTATTACACACAAGCCCCTCAAATGCACACACACACACACACACACACACACACACACACACACACACATTCACGCACACACGCTGACTAAAAACTTGCTTGATTATCAGAGACGGTTCGAGCCGTGCTGCCTGTCCATTAGAGACCTTGGATAAAAGCCATTCTGCTTGATGATGCTTGATGAAAAGAATCCAGTCATTTTGGCAAACATGTTCTCTGATCAATTAGAGTGCATTGAAACACTAATGCTGTTAGTGCAAAGCATCATTGTGTATCTACGGGCTTCCAAAGCTACTGAGGAACAAATAAAACAAAACACCACTTACTCTTAAAGCAGTTTAAGACCAAAAACATATATAAAATAAAGCTCTTGATTTAGGACTCCCTGCCAGCCAAGCAATAGGATGCAGGGTTTTGGCAGTTCCATGTTGTTGGTGTGGTTTGACAGCTGGAATACACCATCTTCAGCAAGTCGTAAGGCAAACCTCAGGGTTTAAAAGGTGATACAGATTAGGGCAAAAACAACACAAATCTGTGTCTTGTGGGGTCAACAGTTTGACCTGTGTGGTCATTACGCTGCGGCTGGGTAATTTATCTCTTCTCCCTCGATTTGAACTTTACTCTGTCCTTCCGGCAATGTGCAGATCAATCTGCTGCACGGTGAAGGGAATGGAGCGGAGCACGTATGGCTTTGTTTTTCAATGCACACTGGAATTCCACACGGTCACGTTGGAAATTCAAATGTGATCTCATTCAGTGCACTCGCTCAGGCTAACACGTGCACATGGCGACGAGGGGGGAGCGGTCCCACATTCTGTACACAATCAACTTGGTAGTCAAATTTAGTGTAGGCTCCGTATCAATAGCAGGCATTCTTCTCGGGACAGATTTCCCTGAAGGCCTCCAGAGGTGAGAAGAGATTACTGACTCACTTGGATATATTTCAATCCATGCCTTAATAGGTTTTAGAGGCTCGTGGACAAAGTCCTGCCAGGTGTCACAAAAAGAAAGCAATTTGCTGCTCCATCGGTCATCTGAAGTACTCGTCAATATTTTGGTAGAGGTGGGAAGTAACAAACGACAAACACTGTGTAACTGTACTTAAGTAGATTTTTACAATATGTGTACTTGAGTGTTTGTTTTTCTGATGACATTTTTACTTTTACTCCCTACATTTGCACATAAACGTTTGGAAAAACACGACTTTTATGATTTAATGTGTTTAAAAGATACAGATTCCATTATTCCATTATTGTATTATTATAAATTGACGTTGCTTGAAGTGGAGCTATTTAAATTAAACTGCAGTTGAAAACGAAAGAGTTGCTCTTGTATCGCGATACTTCACACAAGTATCCATACTTTTGCTTGAGTACAGAAGGTGAACATTTTTTTTTTCATCACTTCTGCATTTAGGTAACCAGTAATTCACAAAGTCCCAAAGTGATGATGGACAAGTTTTACTTGCCAGAATTAACTCCACCAGTAATTACAGAGAGAAGAGGAAACCCTGGCAGGAAAGATATTTGTGAACTAGTCAAAAAAAGAAAAATCCTTCTTCATTTATCCAGATTATGGGTTTCACCATCAAATCAATGTCCTTTTGACACGACGTTCAGTCTTAGGTTTGACAACCTGCTCAAGCAAGAAAGTATTTTGATTTTCTTTTTTAGGGAAACTGATTGACTTTGAAAGTGAGAGGGCTGATTGAATTGAAAGCAAATTAAACCTGGCCTGGGTTTTTACCCAGATTGAATCATCCGTCTTCTTGTGTCTCTTCCGTCCCCCCGGTGTCCTACAAATCAATCCGCAGCCGAAGCGGTCAGTGGTCACCGATGCTTTCAGCGGGACTGGAGCGTGGTGAATGAGACCAAGCGGATTCTGAAATGGATTGAGGCTGAGAGCAAGCCAGAGGTCATGCTACCCAGGATGGAGCATTTATTCATTCGGTGGCGATCCTGTCAATGACTCTACCTGCGTCGCATCAAGCCTCTGGCAGAGCCATGCTGGGAAGGCTCACGAGCTGTGAAAAGGACACGTACGCAGGTTAAGGATGAATGAATGTGTCGAGAAACGGAGAAGGGCTGAGAGCAGTGCCGACGTCGCGACATGTCCATGATTTTAATAAATGAAATCAAGAAAATAAATAAATATCTTGTAGTTTCCAGTCCAGGAAATATAACGATGTTGTTTTGGTTACAATTTAAAAACGAGCCGTAGTACTACATTATCAACGTACAAAATTCATTACATTACATTACATTGATGTCATACAAGAAGTTCAACAGTGGCACAAATGGAGTCCCTTCTGTGTGTCAGCTCATTGAGCAAACTGTTTTTATATTCAAGTCATATAGCGTGTTAAAATATGTTATTAGAATAAACACATCTCGTGTTCTTCTGTCTTCCTTGTGCTGCAATACTTGGATTTGCAGTATTCTGACAGGGAAATACTACTGGTATTGGTCTCGTGGAGATGGAAAGTATAACGGAGCGTGACTGCAAAATGGGGTCATTACCACTAGGGTGCATCATCAGTTGTGTAGCTAAGCGTCACAGGGTGTTGCGGCCTTTTACTGCAAGACAACCTCTGGCAAGAAGAGTGCGAGTCGATGGCTTCACTTCACAGCCCAGTTAATGCCTTTTCCTTTCAACCAACACCCATGACTGGTGGATGTTGTCAGAGACGTTGGGCAGCTCTTTGATGGTTTGTCTGCGGACCTTCCCCATGACCCCACCCCTCCCTGAGGACCTCTGCTGCTTCATGACTACAAACCCTTCCAATCCAACTTCCCTGGGCACCTCTTCACCCTGCAGCCTCTGTCCTCAGCTTCACCCGCAGAGTGGGAGTACCTCAACTTCTTGGCTCCTTGGCATCGTCAACTGCTTCCTCCGCGAGGACTGTGAGTTAGATAATGAGGCCAAGTTGGCCAGCGCCGGACCAGAGGACGAGGTTTGGCCTTTAGTTTGTGCCCTTGCTGTTGGAGCACCGACTGGAAGTCGCAGAGGGGTTTGAGTGCTGAAGGACACCACTCAAGTTCTGCTGCCTTGCTGAGCCCCTCACTGTGTCGCCAGGTGTGTCTGCCTTGGGGGAAGCTTGTTTTCACAAAGGTTCATTCAGACAACCTTGCTTGCTCGACCGGCAACCAGGTGAATCGGCACCATTGGAAACAAGCTCGTGGATCACACATGCTACCGAGTTAGCTAATAATCCTGGTGCGCGTTTGTGCGCGCGCACACACACACACACACACACACACATCCAGGTGCAGACGCGGACAGCAGTAAAACCTGCACTGCTCATTGCTTCCGCCTTGAGCCTGGGGGCACAGAGAAGGTTGCAATTCAATTGGCCACACTCCAGCAGGAACCTTTGCATGGGTGTGTTTGTGCATACGGATGTCAGTTTGTAACTGCACTGAGTAGATTGTGTGCATTGTGTATTGTGTATTTGGTATAAAATGTAACGTAGCAGCTTTCTTTTCAGAGAAAAAGTACCTGTCCATGCACGTCTGGATGGGAGTGTTGTGTGTTGTTGTGCACAAGTTGCTACCATGGGGTCTTGGAGGAGCATTTAGCCTCTTAATACAAGTGTGTACATTTTGTTTTTGGTTAGTTTTCTTAATTTTATTCCATCTGTGTGTATTTAACATCTTTATTATTACAAGAAATGCTCATTATGTTTTCCATAATGCTCGCTAATTTGATCCACTCCTCTCTGTCTGAATCCGTTCAGATCGGATTACGCAATCATTCATAATTGTCGTTTCACTGATGACTGTTGTGTGTGACTGGAATGTGTTGTTGTGGGGTGAAATGCCGCTGTCTGAACAGCAGACCTCTCTGTCCGAGACAACCCCCCCCCCCCCCCCCCCCCCCACTGGAGATGAATAGGATCCTTGACTTTAAGCTGCAGGCCATTCTTTCAAATGGGAAATCACTGTGAAGTTGGGGACAGATGCACTTTTTTTGAAGACAAAATGAACCAATGCTTTTAAGGAACGGTACAAAACACACCCAGGTGTTGACGCATGCATCACTTGCTGTGGGTAATGATGTCAGCGTCCTTGCTCTGTTTGTTGTTCACTTTGTAATACAAAAGCCAAAACAGAGACGGCTCATTGGGGGGGACCTTAGTTAAGGCCCCGGTGTGAGGTAAGCGGCTTAATTCTCAACGTGACATCCATGAGTAGCTATTTAGGTAATTATCCTGGGACGCAGCCGTCAGGACAAACTTTTAGGGGGGCCTGAAACGTTTAATTAAGCAGCTTGCTCACTACTTTGCTGTTTTGGTCGATTTTTCTTCCTGTAGAGCTCCCCCTAGAGTTTTGTAGTGCATGTCGCTGTTGCAGAAACTTCCAGCTAAACTTCCCGCTAGTGCGTTTTGCTTTCCTTGAAGTCCGTAACAAGGAAATCCTGTGGAGCGATGTGCCATGAAGTGGGTCACCTATGTTTTTATGAGCCATGGACATGCCAGGACTGTCTTACCTGCTCAAAGAGAGAAATACACTGAAGTTCATCCACTGAGCTTTGATCTATATCATTCTATGGGTAGGAAAACCGCATTACTTTTACTATACTGCGAGTGTACACTTGTATTAATGTATTTGTCGGCAGTACATCAAGCTTTCACCAATCAGTCAATCACTTTATCAGTAGCAGCATTTATTATGGCAGCCAAAACTGTTTTTACACACTTGGCCTGAATAACGTCAATGCCGTACGTGATGTCGGTTTGCTTGGGATACGTCGGGATTGTAGTGACATGATAACGACAACCTGCGTAAAAAGCGGTTCTGCGCGACCATTGAGAACGTGGAAGAACGGAGAGACTGCAAGCCAAAAAAAAAAAAAAAAAGTGCCAACCATAAAAAACATAAAAATACACAAAAAATAAAAATAAATAATAAAAACCCAGGACTGTCGTCTCACACAGCTGTCTCGTCCGTGTCCCCTACTCTGCACGTTCTCTGACAAATGCCCACATCTGCATATTCATTTTTAGCAAAAACCTGCTAAATAGATACAAGATCAGCTTATTTCTTGTGCTTGCGTCCCCCTTTGACACATTTTTTTTTTTTTTTTTTTTTGCACACATGCAAAACCTTTGCACACCGCCTGACGCAATTAGTCAGAATTAGCGCAGCACAGGTTGTTGTGTGGCTTCTAGAGGCTCCGGAGGTGCCTTTCCGTCTGCGTGCTCATTTCCAGGGTCTTGGAAGCGACCATCATGGGCCGTCATTAGTGTTTTTTCTCTCTCCTTCCCAGCCAAAGGTTACCCTGTGGGGAACGACCCGCTGCCGAGCTGGCCTTTACACACAGACGCACGCACGCATGCGGCAAAAAAAAAAAACACACATGCTCTTTCACAAAGAATGTGCAGAGTCTGGACAAATACACTTCATATAGGTGAAAGAACTGCGGCTGGCATTTCAAAATGCTTTCGTTAGGGAAAAAGGGGAAATGGATGTGAAGGGGGGCATTTTTGCGGCGGGATGGAATTCAATTCAATTCAATTCAATTCAAACAACTTTATTAGTCCCCGGGGGGGTCATTTAGTTCAGAAAACACACTCACGTACACAAAAACAACAGTACAGGTAGCGGTACATGTCCGGCCGAGGCTGAGGCACTAAATTTTGTGGAGTGGCACAATTAAACGAAAACATATGAATAGAAATAAATAAAGTGTTTATCCTAATGTGAAACGCAGCATCAGGTGAACTGGATTGTCCACACCAGGCTTCCTTAGAAATATGGCAGCTAACTTCTATTCTTCTATATAAATAAGAACCGTCCTAAGGGTAGGAAAACGATATCACTTTTATTGTACTGCAAGTATAAACTTTTAATAATGCATTTATTGGCAGCATTATGAAGCTTTTCACAATATAAAAATTGTAACTCAGGCCAAATTTTTTACACACTGGCCCTTTAAGGCTGAAAACTGTAAGATTGGGAAATTCTTCTTTTTTTCTTGTCAAATTCAAAGATTCAAACTTAACAAGGCAGAGCTCCCTTGTGCCATCTTGAGCTTGAAAACGTTCAATACACGTCGGCATACCTTTTATACCATCCAAGAGTTTCCTCTGATTGTGAATTAGCTTCGACACGCCGTGCGCCTGCGGTTGCGTGGCGTTGCGTTTGAGTGCTCTTCTGCTTCTCTGTGATCTTTTGACCTGGGAGCCGGTGCGCAGGCCTTGGACAGACTAATAGCTCCCCTGCCCTTTGCTGCAGCGCCCGCTGCTGAATGGCTAATTGGCTAACGTCATTACTGCTGCTAATTATCTCCAGGCTTTATAGGTATACACCGATACACTCTCATGACATGCCCCCCCCCAGCCCCCCCGTCAACCCTCTCCCTCTCACACACGCACACACTCACACTATAGGTAATCCCTGCCTGCCATTAATGAGCCACATGGTAATTGCTCGAAACAAGTCAACCATGTGACTTCTGTTATGACACCCGAGTCGTCAATATGGTCGGAAGAAAGGAGCAGTGGCGGAGAGAGAAGGCCAATAGGATGGGGTGGTGGTGGTGGTGGTGGTGGTGGTGGTGGTGGTGGTGAGATGCAATTGAATGGCTCCTGAACACAGTGAGGATGGGTCGCTGCCCCTTCAGGTTGCAGTGCTCACTGCAGTCGAAACAACTTCACAACCAGAGTGACTCCGTTTTCCAAAATCAAAACCTCTGCAGAGGAGGGCGTTTTTTTTTTTTATGTTTTTAATTTTTGTCTCACTCGTGATGTAACCAGTTTAGGCATTTTTATTTACTTGATTTTATATCTGCTTTTATCCACTTTATTCATACAACCGCCTGACTTTGTTTCAGCTAAAAAAAAAAACAACATTTTATTAGCCCGCTCTTTAATGTGGTGGAAGACTGATTGAAACACAGTTTTATGCGTGTGTCACATTAGCTTTGGGAAATAACCAGCTCTATCATTAAGAAGAATATTTGGAATTGAATTCAATCAGAATAAAGGAAGATGTTGTCAAGTGTGAAGAAGAGGAACTGGGAAAAGGAACGGAGCGAGATGAGACATTTGGGAGATTTCCACAAGGCTTGTGATCCAATTTGAGCAAAAGACACACTTTCCTCTGCTCTCACAACAACCCCCCCCCCCCCCCCCCCCCCTCCCATCAGTCCAATCCTTTCCCACTAAGTGATTAGAATCTCGTCTTCATCAGTGGGGGAGAGACAAAGAGACGCACCGCCGGTGCTCGGCGACGCTTTTTCAGCTCGAGATCATTTGGAGAGAGGCCCTTGTTCAAACTTAAAACAATTAACCTTGCACGGCAGCTTAATGGCTCGGATTTCATCTCCCAAATCTCGTTCATTCATCTGGCCAACCAGCGATAGGCAGTGTTTCTGAAAATCTGATGGATTCCACAACCAATCCAAAGAAATGCTGTACGTTCTACCTACTGACATGAATGAGTGCCAATCACTAGCGTGGATAGCAGCTAGCCAGAAGGTAGCGATGAGACGTCGTTAATGCATTTATTTATGTAATAACCAGGTTATTAAACGTGACGGAACAGCGTAAGGTCAAATATTTCAGAAAATATCTCACACTGTGTCTGCAAACAGACGACAACTTTGAACAAATGATCACTGCACTACTTTGTGTTCAGCAATGTTCTCATGTTTGTGGCCAACATCACGGCGTCGGCATGATCCATCCCACTCTGCAATTTCTGCTCCACGTCTTCCCCCCCCCCCCACGTTGCAAGACAACACTTGCATTGTTGCCACGAGCTCCTCCTCCTTTTCAATGGTCTCGTTTCTTTTGTCGCCTTTGTTGCAGCGTCTTCAGACGAGAAACGGGGATCGTAAATATCAAACGTGTTTGATATTTCCGATGGTAAATATCAAACACGTTTTGACATTTGACAATGTGATCTCCGCCCACTCTGTGAGCAGTGGAGTCGTCGCGTTGATGCGACACGTTTTGATGATGAGGGTTAGATCAATAATTGCGCGATGATGAACCAATCAGGGCGATGGATCTCGGGATCAGGCCAAAACAAGTTTGAAGTGCGTCCCCAGCTTTGACGTTAGCTGCGTTTCCATTACAATTTTTTTCGCAAAATAAAAGCGATATTTCTGAACTGTCGATTAAAATTTATGAGAAACGCGTTCTCCGTCCAAGCATAATGCACCATTTTCACTGGTCAGTGAACCGGTCACGTGACCCCCGTACATCACCTCCGCTGACGTGTAAATGTGATACAAGTGTTCCCATGACACTTTTGCGGTATACACGTCTACAAAAACCACCTCATGAGTGCATGCATCAAAACCTTTTAGCCATCTTTGAGAGGTTTTTCCAGCTGTTTCCATGACCACGTTTATTGCCATGTGTAGGTTTTGCACAATACTCGGGGTGACGGAAACGCAGCTCCACAGACAACACACAAACACTCCGGCTGTTAGTGCTCTCATAACCCTGGGCTACTTTATCCCTGTGGAAGTCCAACGGCTGATTAGACAATGAAAGCCCTGACCACATAATAACCGCACATCATCTGACAATATATAATTGCATCTTAATGACATCTAAAACCTAATTTGCCCTCACTGAGCGCCAGCTGGGACGTAATAAAATCACGTCAAATAAAAAGCCTCGGCTAATCCGGCGCTGCAGATGAAATGCAGATTAAGCTTCAGAGTCAGGTGAAAAATCATTTTTTCTTCCCAGCCGGTCAGGCTTATTGCTTTGCCGCATCTTCTGCATTCGCTTTTCACCGCTACGCTGTCCTCGTCTCCGGCTTCCGATGTCACGCGACACGCCCTCGCTTGTTGTCGCACAAGCGGCCGTGTGTGTGTGGCGCAACACAACGTTCTCTCAAGTCGTCTGGCAGCCTGCCTGTGTGAGAAACAGCATGTCGCAGCTGGATGTCAAGTGGTCGATAACCCCGTACGTACCGTTGACGCCATCGCTGCTTAGAGTCCCTCCCCCCACCCCCCCCCCCCGCTCCTTAACATGCAAATGTGCCTGGCTGGCAGTTTACACCTTGTACACATGTAGCGTCCAACACCAGTTCAACACAATCGCACTTCAGACACCTTTCCCTGTGTTGAGACTAATTTGGTGAATAGCTTTGAATGATCATGTTTGCAATTTGTAGAGGCGGAAATCTGAGGCGTTAAGTATTAAGTATGAAAATATGAGGAAAAAAAGGTCATGGCATGTTCATTTTTTGTGTCGAATCACTTCAGAACCTTTGCGGCTGTCAACATGCCAACTGGAAGATTGACTTCGCACCTGTAATGACCAGCACTGGGGTTAGGGTGGCGCTATTTCAGTCCGATTCCAGGTGCTGCCGTTCGTTGGAAAGAGGCCAGAAAGACCGTTTGAGAAAAAGGAGCAAATAAATGAATAAATAAATAAATAAATAAATAATCCTCTTTTTCATTCAACAGATGGATCCCATGACTTTTGTTTGAGATTTAACACCCTGTATTTGCTGGGCCTCATTTTGATTCTATCACGTCAAAAGTGAACATAGCCATTGCCAAGTCAACACCCTGAATTTGAACGACTGTGAACTAACTTGACACATCCGCATTGAAGGCAACACATGGCAAGGAGGAGCTCGTTCCGTCTCGCTCTCTTCTTCTGTGGTTTTCACGGGCGGCTCGCGACACTGCTGCTTTTCCCGCTTCAGTCAAAACCGATAGAATGAAAAGACAGAACGCCGCTGCTCACACCCAACTCAGCCAATCCAAACCATCCAAAGTGTCTCTGCAGCGATGGCGTCAACGGTGGACGAGTGCGACCTCGTGTTTCTCTGCGACGGAGCTCAAAGCGGCACCGGTGACGTGTTGAATTATTAAAGCCTTCGTGTTTGGCTCATGTGGAGGCGTTTAATGACGTGCGGGCGAAAGCGGGCGCTCGTGTCAGCAACTTTGACACGTTGCCGTTATTTTTTGTGCGGCTTTCGCCCGCATTTGGTAATCCGCGGTGATATTGACTCCATCACGTTATTCATGAGCCTCGAAGCAAAGGCACATAAAAAAAAAAAAAAAAACCTAGATAGTGAAGCCTATACAGTGCGGCGAAAGCGTAAAGTGGCGATTCATTGTGTTTTTAGGGCAAATTTCTCTTTCTGTCGTTTCCTCCACCGCCTGTGACGCTTCCCCCTCTCATTACCTCTCTGCTTCCTATCTGCATAAGAATTGCATATCAGTGGCTGGCAGAGGCAGCGCAGCGGCTCCTTTGCGAGGGCCCGGAGCCTATTCCGATCACCCGCCGAATGTAATTTTAATGTGAGGCAAATATTAAAGGGAGAATGAAGCAAAGGGCGACTGTGGGGAGGGTGAAGGAGGACAGAGAAAGGATGGGGGGGGGGGATGAGAACAAAGACGCAAAATATGGCATGTGGTTATGAGGTACGCTCTATGGTGACGGGTTGGAGTGACCCGGCGGGTGTGGACCGGCCCACCCCACCGCCTCCACCAGTAGACTTGCAGACCTGTGTGGCTAATTGCAGCCACTGAAGGTTGCGGGGTGATTTGTTCCCCCTCGCTCGGGACTCGGGGAATCTCTCGGATTGGAGTTGCAACGCTGGCTGCTCCGAGTGGAGCTCTCACGCTGTATTCTTGTGGATGACGTGTTCCCCTCCACTGACTGTGGTGGCGCTGCATCGGGAAGAACCGGCGGAGAAGATGAAACATCAGATCTCCTGGCTGTGGCGCGACACTACAGTGTGCGTTTAGGTTATTGTGTAGCTTCAAACCCACAATGCCCTGCGTTGTATTATGCTTCCAGCGATTGGCACACTTTTAACCGAACTAGACTTTTGTCGCCATGGGATGAAAATGGCTTTTTTTTAAAATGCTATTTAAATAGAATAATATGATTGGTTGATTCTATTTATTTATTTATTTTTTTTAATGTCCTACTTCCAAGTAACCCCAGCCCACACATCAGTACAAAACACAATTTTCTAATTCAATTTACATAAAAACCAGACAGCAGTTCATCACAGAACAACGATCACAAAGTAACAAACACAAACAACAAATATACATATGAATTCAATGGCACACAAATGTGAAAACCCCTCAGTGAACCTGTTACCCGGCACTGACATACAGTAGTATTCAAAATGAACTGAAAACTGAGATTGCCTCCTCTGCCAGGTCTTGGAAATAATATCAGCTGTGGTAAGGCCTCACCTGCCTGTATGTGCAGGTGCTGGTGCTAATGCTTCCGATTTACTTTGCATGTTTAAAAAGTGCACGATACAAGGACATACTTAATCATTCGAGTCGTGATTCAGGATTGATCGGGCTTTTTGTGCTCGAATAACCAATTTTCACTTTCACACAAATTAGAGTCTGAACAGCGAGAACTCCACCAAAAGATGCCGTCATCTTTTCATCGTTCAAAGGGAAACCAACCGCGAGAGCACGGGAACAGGAGCGGAATCAAATGAGCGGGAGAATGATGCTCATCCGTCACAAAGAGGAAGCAACGGTGAGGACTGTCGCAGCCCGTTTGAAGGGAAGCACTCGCTCTTCTTTTCTTTTTCCTGCCGCTCGCTCTGAGCTGGATCCACAGGGGTGGAGAAGTGGGGTGGGAGGTGGAGGGAGCCGGAGAAAGGGAAACAGAGATTGAGTGAGACTTAAAGAAAAAGAACACCAAAGTGAAAAAAAAAAAAAGGGGGAATGAATCACATTTAGGCGAGCGGGCTCCGGTGAGAGGAGTAATAGGGGAAAGAGGAATTACAGGACGGAGATAAAAAAGATGAGCGTTACAGACGGGAAGTGCGGAAGTGAGTAAATCCACTTTATCTTTGATTCTGACAAGGCTCTCCAACCCCGCGCTATTTTTACGGATTGAAGCAGAGGAGATGAGGGCGAAAGACAGAGAGTTCCCCTCTCTTCTTTCATTGCATGCGTGCACGTGGCACAACACAGGGATCGGAGTCGAGCAGTTTGAGAGAGAGAGAGAGAGAGAGAGAGAGAGAGAGAGAGAGAGAGACAAACTGGAGCTTCAGAAGAAGCAGGAGGCTTACGGAGGAAGCCGCAAAGCAATTCTGGTCACATCAACCACATGAAAGTAAAAAAACAAAACTGCCCCACTTGATGTTTAGGAGGAAATTCCTGAACATTTTGTTTGGACAAAACTGATCGTTTGCTTTTAGGTTTTATTTGAAAGGCAGAAAAGGATATATATATAAAAAAAAAAATCCACAGAATCCAGTCCGTGCAAAAATATTGTTAATTATTTAAGATTTAGGTCATAGCTTGAGGTCTACGACCGAAAGCACCAATTATGAAGGACGCAGCGCAAATTGGAGTGTGTGATTTTTCACATGGGTTCCTGCCCATAAATTCAGCCCCTCTGAGTGGTGCATTGTGGTGCTTTAGTCAACACTGTACAACGATGCAACGGGGGGGGGGGGGGGGTGTCGGATGCAGGTCCGTCGCTGACAGTGGTCCCCCTGGAAACGCCACATGGCACAATCCAGTTCTGAGAACAGAAGGTGACTCCAGCTGACGTTAGCACTCTTTGGGAGAATCTGTCATGTTTCTATGTGTTTTCTGAAGTTGTTGCTTGTTGGCCAATGCACAGGCTTGTTGCCTCTCACTGTTTCTACTGGTGTTAGGACAGCTGGTTCCATGGCTGGGAAGAGGCCCTTGAGCAAGGCCCCTGCAGGCTGACTGCTCCCAGGGCTCTGCACTTGCAGCTGTGAGTAGACACAGGTTAAGGTTAACCATGAATATGATGGGACAAATGCAGAGAAACAATTTCCCCAATGGGACCAACAAAGTTGATTATCATTGTCAGTTATCATTAACACCGACACAATTGCAAGCTAAAGGATAGAAAGGGCCTGGATATCAACAGACAGCCAGGGAGTGTGATGGGACTCTCTACCCCCAGATGATATTACGCACCAATTTTTACCCATTTACCTTCTATCAGGCAATGAATTTTATTTTTATTGATTTTTTTTTTTTTTTTTTTTTAAAGCCCATGATGCCCCTTTAAATAAGTGAGAATGAGCCTTCGTATCTGCTATCAGAGGGCATACAATGAAGGTTGCGACAGACTGGGTGATTTAAGAAAATAGGTTTAGAAGAATTTGACAGAACTATATACATACCTGTGTGTGTGTGTGTGTGTGTGTGTGTGTGGGCCAGCACATTTAGGTTCATCATGTCTTCTTGTCTCATTCTATGCAAGGTAATTTGCTTCAGACAAACTGTGGCTGACCTAGCAGATAGACGATCATAAAAAAAAAAAAAAAATAGTCACTCTAAAGAAGAGAAGGTAGCAATGGAAAAACATCCAGGTACAGAAGTACATCTTTTTTTAATCTTATTTCTTGATGTTTTTCTTGGATCTTGCATACAAATTATTCCATCTGCTTGAAACAACATCCCGAGAGGAGGGCCGGGGTCGCAGTTCATGCAATCATCAAATCACATCC
The DNA here is from genome assembly GCF_046127955.1 of Nelusetta ayraudi. NCBI lineage: Eukaryota > Metazoa > Chordata > Actinopteri > Tetraodontiformes > Monacanthidae > Nelusetta > Nelusetta ayraudi. The sequence goes on along the minus strand of NW_027466147.1, from coordinate 3,729,600 downwards.
TCTGTCGTGAACAAAGTAAATTGAATCCATCCTGCAGGGAAATCAGGAGGCCACGTGTGTGTGAGTTTGCAAGAAAAAGAAGAACAACGCCGTCCCCCCGTCAATACTAACAAAGAAACCCAGCCAAAGTGAATGTAAGGCCATGGGGTGCACTATCACAGGGGGGGACAGAAACCTTCAAAACTTTGTTTTTTATTTTTTTGACACACAGCCTCAAAAAAAACTCATTCTGCCTTCGTCTGGACTCGGGACATGATGTGATTTCTGCCCACAAAGAAGGAAAAGAGAAGCCGAAAGGTCAACCGTGTTTGCGGCTAAGAGAATGCATTTCCAGACAGACGCCGACATGTTCCGAGAAAACACTTGCGCAGGTTAACCAGGAAATAGCAGTTTTCTCAGCAGAGGCGATTCGTGATAAAAAAAAAATTAAATAAAATAAAAAGTGTCCACGTGCGGCGTAATCAGTTTCAGTTTGCAATCTGCAGCTCTGTTGTACATGCAGCGGGTCGGGTGGACACATCCCGGTTCTCATTAGCAGTTCCGTGAAAATGCCACGGTCGGGGATGCGCTGATACATTTGCCCTTTTTTTTTTGTTGTTCTCTTTTCTTCTCTTTTGTCGAAAGCCTCGGGGCGACTGTGCATCCACAGATCTCAGCAGCTAATTTCCAAAGATACAGCGAGCGTGATTGTTTTCAGTGCCTTCGCTTTGGACGGAGGGAAGATGTGAGGGAAGAAGAGAAGCAGTTGCAGTTGAAGGCCGTTTCTTTGAAGGAGGGTCCAGGTACAAAACACCCTGGGAGGCCTCCTATGTATGTAAGTTTCCTTCATGTTTAAAGCCTGGTGCCCCAAACCCTTTGAAACAGAGGCCTCGAAGCCTATTTGAGGATGGCTAGAAGGTTTACGTTGAGGCAACGGGACTGTTTTTTCTTGTTGTATCTTAAAGATGAAAATGAAATAAATAAAAAAAAAATATTGGGGAGTCACATGTACCACCGGATGAACCACCAGGGGGAGTTTGGAGGTGCGCCTGAAGGCTGTTGGTCCATTCCGACTGGCAAAGGTTAGATTATGCTAATCGGGAGAAACATCTTCAAGACAAGCAAAAACAAGTCCAGTTGCCTCAACGTAACCCTTCTAACACTAAGATGGCCTGGACCACTGAGAACCTTCACATGCTATTTGAGGACGCACGGTAGTCGACTTGAGGTCAGCGTGACATAGCGCTGCAGGAGTGCTCTTTTCAGGCACTGACTTCACATCAAAAGGTGCCACCGTGACACATTAAGTTGTGGAGGTCAAGCTTTGATGACGAGACGTGACCGTGTTGTCATGCTGGGTTGGCGACAACCAAAAATTCTGTCTTCTTTCAACACAGTGTGATGCTTGTTTTTTCTTTAGTTACTTTCCCGCCTTGACATTGATTGCGGCACAGTCAAAGGAGCAGTAAAGTATGTTGCAAGCAGAATTATAGGACCCAAATGTTGCCCCTGCACTGGCTTCATTAGGTTTCATATCAGTCCATTTGTATTTCATTCATTCTGGAGAGGTTTTCAATCAGGCTTCCAATCTTACAACTCACAATGTATACACTTTTAAGTCGTGTCAGGATGTTAGTTTAACAAATGTATGTTTTCTTGGATTGTTCCCCACAATTTTGGGGATTTTGGACGATGGGTCATTGGGCTAAATATCTGGTGAGGTGATAATAACGACGCAGCAGAAAAACGTCAGTGATACTTTGCGCCTGGATTTCTGCTTCATTTATGGCTGTTGTCCGCAAATCATGTCATCTTATCGCGCAAGAGCCAGTGAAGGTTGGGCATCGGCAGGAGAAGAAAGCAGAAGGATTGAGTCCAGTCCCTCCCTGATGGTATCTCTCCCGAGGTGCCGAGCTACTGCTGACCCAGCTCGACCGGCTCCCTATTGCGTGGACGCGGTCACTGATGCAGCCTGGTCCCCGAGCTGCCTGCAGAAAGACGCCACCACGTGTTTCATTTTGCTGACATTTAGCTGCGCTGCCGCACCAGTCACAAAGTGAGATCAACCACCGTCCTCTTTGGCCTTTTCCTTTTTTCATCAAGGAGAAGCCGAACGCTCTGGAAACAGTGCGCTGATTAATGCGCACGTTGCAAATTTTACTCTTTTTTTTTTTTTTTCCAAGTGAAACAAACCGTGCAGAATCTTGCAAAGAACAGCTTTGAAAAAGTGCTCCCGTGCGATGGGCCTCCGGCTTCCGATGCCCTTGCTGACATTTAACAAGACCTTTCGGACGAGGGTCCCTCGCAGGGCATCGCCTGTGGTCATTTTGGTAGTAGCATTTTACACCGTACATGATAATAGATGCCACCGCTGCTTCTAGCGGCAGACAACTCTGTGAGGAAACAAAAACGAGAAGCGACAACAGAAGGCAACTCAATGGCTTCCAGAGACTGCAGAATTATTCACATAAAAGTACTTGTGAAAAAAGAAAACGTACAGGTTGTGAAAATGTGTTTATTGCCATTAATATAACAAAAAAAATGAAAGTTTACAGAATAATCTGGACTGAATTGACACGCATGAGCATCTGGATCATATTTAACAGCTTTGCTACTCTCAATACGATGTATATATATATATATATATATATATTTTTTTTTCTTTTTCAAGTGCAGCACAACCAAACTGTAATGGGTAATAGTTTGACCATTGACCCATTATTGGATGTTTACACTTTTAATAACAATAACAATAACCAATGTTATGTTGCACATGTTTATTTTTCTCTCGACTGAAAACGTACTGAACGGTGACCCCGAAGCCGAGCTGCTGTAAAATAACCTCCCTATACAGTAAATAATACGATCTACTTTTTTTTAACAGCAGAAAGTAGAAAGTAGAGATTTCTGTGCAGAAATGTAGGAGATAAAAGTGAAAAGCCGTCAGGAACTGGACATGCTCGAGTGTCGCACTGATAGCTGAAAAGTACACTTCAGTGCGGTAACAAAGTATTTGTACTCTGTTACTTCCCACCCCTGATGGCTTCTTCCTCCAACAACGCTGACACTCACATTTAGTGTTTACAACTCGGGAGTCACTGCTGTGCCACTGGGAGGCTGCATGTCATCGCACACCAGCATATTCGCAGGACCTCAACGACAGGAAATGCCCAGTGGGCTGCGCAGTGGAGCGCCAACACTTTTACAGTAACGTCACTGTTTCTTTTTTTTTTTGACATTTCCCAAAGACGGTACAACTGCTCCCCAAGTCCGGGAATGACCCTTTTTCCAACACGGGTGGCGGTACCAAACAGCCACTTAGCAAGAGCGCACAGTCATTGACATTTCCCTCTGTGACGTGAGCACTTACCACCCAGCATATGAGACTCGTTGCAGTCGTAGCCGGCGGACGACTCCTCGGACGAGAGTTCCAGTGCTCCAGATTGGTCTCGGTCTCCTGGCCACTTTCTCAGGGCCTGGGTCTCGTCTCAGACTCGGAGGAATTTCTGACTGGGTCTCTGGTCTCTGTCTCGGACTGGACGGACTCGGGACCAGTGGAGACTCAGCCAACACTGTAATGACACGATAATAACATAGAAGAACCCAGCCGCTGCCTTGTTTCGCTATGCTTGTGACAACTAATTCATTTTTTAATGTGTTATGAAGCCAAGATGTTTTTTTTTTGTTTTTTTTAAATGGTTGCAAACAGTTGGCAAAGCAAAAAAAATAAAAAATAATAATGATTTGAAGACATCTTGCTGAAAGGAAATGTTACTGTTCCATTTATGTAGACGCAAACATGAATAAAAATAATAAAGAAAATGGTAATTTGCTCTGTTTTGTTGTTATTTTTCCTTGATATATACACTCGACCTCCAAATGTCTTGGTCTGGTCTCCATGCTCTCTGGTCTTGACCAGGTCTCGGTCTTGGTTGGTGCGGTCTTGACTACAGCGCTGCCTCAAACTCCTGACGGCACAGAACGCTGTCAAATTCAAACTTTTTGGGCCGCGGCTCGGGGAGTCGGGAGCCCGTTTGACTGTTCGCAGCGCTCGGATTAACCCACTTTCCACTTTCATCATGCAGACGAGTCACAGGGATTTGACACTCATACCCCTCCCTCCCCCCACCCGTCTCGCGACTGCAGTTTGAACTTGACTGACCTCTTCTAAAACGTTTCCGCTTTTTAGTACCCGAGGCAAAGCGGCACGAGTATTTCCCAGAGATTTGCATGGCGCGCGTCATCCGAGGTCTCGTGTCTGTCGTCGTTCTCTCTGCTCCATCGATCCACGCACAGGCGCACAGGTCGTCTGAGGCCGAACCGAAAAAAAAAAACCCACATCCTCTAATCTGTGGATTTTTTTTCTTTTTGTTTTGTTTTTCAATACTCAGTGTATTTCTGTTTTTAATGGAGGCCTGGCTGATGTGTGCCACAGGACACCCCAGAGCTACCAGCTGTGGGATTAGCCCACTTTCACTGCTCAGTCGCAGTGGGGACCACTGGGGAGGTGACACGGGCAATATTCCCCCAGTCATTGTCATCATGGGAGCACAAAAATTAGAGACACCCCCCCCACCACCACCACCTCCACCCCCAACCCCAAAAGACATCTCCGCCCACTCCCCCCCCCCCCGTGGTTACTCTGTGCATTCCCATTGTCCCAGCAGCCGTTCCTCTTCCCAGTTCATTTACTCCTGGGACGTCCTTCAAGGCGGCGTCTCATATGAGACAGACCAGTTTTGACAACGTATATGGGAGCTGTGATACAAAAAACAGGCTTCATTTCTCTGGAATGCCACCGCCTTTGTTTCCACTGCTTCCTTTTTTCTTGTCCTGGAGCAGAGGCTTCTCAGCTGGTGTAGGTTTTTAACACTTTTCCTCGAGTTCCTTTCATATGGAAATGAAATGACTCCTCTCAATGTCAAAATTGCATGAGCCGCAATCGCAATGCTGGCGGTGTTCTGTCGTTAAAAAAAAAAAAATGAAAAAAAGAGCCTTTCCTTTAGTAAGACACAGTCAAAAGAGAGAGAGAGAGAGAAGACACAATCACAGCCAAATAATTAGAACTGGGGGCTTTTTTCCAGGCTTCATTGAAGTTGATATGTCCACTCCGCACAAAGGCAACCCCCTTTTAAAAAAAAAAAAAAAACGCAGATAACTCAAGAGGAGTGGTTTCCAATTCACGTTGTTTGCGTGTTGAAGTCTTTTCTCTCTTTCTTCTTTAATTGTGGTTTGCCCCCCCCCACCCCCCCCAGTCGGTGGCGCTCACGTGCGAGGTGGCGGCACAAAGAGCAAAGCTGAAATCCTGAAGCCCTTAATGAGCGCATCTGAACTGAAGCTCTTTGAAGGGCTTCCAGGATGGAGACTGAACCAGCAGTGCAAAGGCAGCAGAGGAAACAGAGGAGGGGCTTCTCCACAAGAGGAGGGTCCAGCGTCCGAACCAGCGGCGGGGTCTCACCTGTTGCTGCGACGGGCTGTAAATCTGCATGCAGACGCTCACAGTGCAGCCGTAGAAGCATGTTTGACCTCCGTGCACACACGCCATGCTGTGGTAATGAAATAAAGGAATAAAAAAACAAGGCCCTCGGGGACCCGCCTTCATTTTTCTGCTCAGTTGAGCTCTTAACTTTAATCACCCACACTCTTCCATTTTATTACGCAGTGCATTAAAATCTGGTAAATTCAATGACGTGGATTAGTGAAGACCTGGTGCGACATGGGAGGCGAGTCAAGCCACTTCCCATTGAACAGGTTGAAGAGCCTCGAGACTATTTGGTACTAATTGAATTGGATTTAAGGCTATTTAGGGAAAAGAATTAAGACAACTGAACTCACCTTTTAATACTCTCTCTTTGAAATGCTCCTCGTCTGTTCTGTAGGCTGGCATGAATTAGGTTGAATCAAATTAAATTTCACCATTTGAATTTGTTCAGTCGTCAGACTGAGGCTCGTATTGAGCTGGAGCCAATACGAAACAGGAATGAATCAGGAAGTGAAGCTGCTTTTGTGCTTTTTCGAAAGATGTTTTGTTGCTTTGCGACCGACTGCCTTGGATGAGTTGACATTTGACCTTTTATCTTAAAACTAAAAACTTGCAGAGTGCATTTGAACAGAAATGTAATTGATGTGTAATGCCATAATCATTTTATCTACAGCAGGTGGCTGAATCGTGCTCATGTGACCAAATCCTGCAGCCCCGTATCAGCATGTTTTGCAATGTCCCTCTGACCCCCCCCCCCCCCGTAAGTACACGAACAAGGTTCTCTGAAAACCCAACAGCTCATATGTGAAAACGCCTTCATTCTTTGCAAAATGGACGTTACATAAAACCTTTCAGGGCTCCAGCTACTTCAAAGGGGGGAGTTGTGTTCCATTCATGAACGCACTTTACCTCCTTTCACAGCAACAAAAAACGATGACATACAAATAGAGGAAAGATAATGTAAACACGCTGCTCTTTCGATATCTAAGACCATCTCTTGTCCACTTTTAAGCTGGAAAGAAGACCCACCACCACAGTGGTGTTCTGGTGGAGGCTCTGCCCTGACACAGGGCTGTTGCGGGTTCAATTCCCTGGCTGTGTCGTACCAAACACTGTAGAAATGGGCCCCGCTTGGCACCCAGAGGGTTTGATCAAAGTCATCAAAGTCAAGCAGGTTGTCAAAAGGCCGTGAAACGCAGGGCTGAAACATCCCAAGCAGGGATCAATAAGGTGTTCTTTTTTTTTAATACATTTATATATATATATATATATATATATATATATATATATATATATATATATATATGTATATATATATATATATATATATATATATATATATATATATATATATATTTATATAAATATATATATATATATTTTTTTTATCTGAGCTTGGCTCCACCGCAGCTGATAAATGGTAAATGTATGTATTAAAAATCAGCAGAAATCAAAAATGCAAATGTTTTATCACTATCGATTGTTTGGACCTCAGCCTGCTCCAATAAAGCAGAGCACACACGCTGCTGTTTGCCAGGCGAGCCTTCTTCGCCTATATTAAAAGCTGGAAATAACCTGGGGAATCAATATTTTAATCTGCTCACTTCCTCTTGCTTGGAACTGGTACTTTACTTATTCGACAGAGGAGATTTGTTTCGCAAGAGTTTTTGCCAAAAATCCATTTGAATGTTTTGCTCCGTTGCTGTCAACAGTTTTTATAATTACTTATTGTAAGGCTTTATTAACAATAAACTACCAAAAAAAAAAAAAAAAAGCAACAAGTACATTAATCTTACAAGACAGTTGCATATCTACGACTTCTACGATCTCTGATCATTGCAACCATCACGAGGACGGCCGGAACCGATCAAGGATTAGCTTTTAAAAAGGGCAGACGGGTGGTGGCTGTCGGCAGGGATCGGTTGTGACAGAAACAACGCGCTTGCAAACAATACTCCTGTGGATGGTGCAGCGTTGGTATTTTTATCAGGACTGAATCTGTCCTGGTGACAAACGGAGCCGAACAGCAGCCCAGAGGTCATTCCTCTGCTCCCAGTGGACCTTGGCAGGAGCTCTGTTCAAGCACCAGCCGGTCGCTGCGTCTCCATTCCCCACAGAGTTGCGCAAAAGCCTAAATATTGCAATAAAAAAAAAAACCTGGCAATGGGAAAAATCTCTCAAAATATGGCTAAAAGGTTTTGACTCGGTCATGAGGTGGTTTTTCCACACGTATCCATATATAGAGGTTGATCGCAGAGGTGTCATCATTTCAGTGACCAATGTGGGTTTTTCTTTCTCGAACTGAAGGGCACCAACAGTTTCCTCCCCGCCTGGACATATTGTCACTCAACCTTTTATAGTCGCCGGTTTAAAAACGCACAACATGCGGCTCTGCTAATAATAAATCATTGTTTTCAACACGCGCCTTTGGACCCTGCGACCTTCAGAAGGACAAAAGCAAGCCAAGCACCCTGAGAGACACTTGTTTGTTCATATTCCTGTTTTGTTTTGCGTGTGCATAGGTTACAAGGATGTGGGTGTTTTGTCAAGGTGGAAGGTTTCAGCGCGGGCGTCGAGCTCGGCACCTTTATTTATTTATTTATTTTTCTGTAAGACAAACAATAAAAAAAAAAGCACACGTTTGTGGGGGGAAACTGCTTTTTTCGTGTGTGTGTTCAGCCTCCGCGCACGCAGGGCCGGCGGATTAAATTATCAGGAGGCGCACACACGCTGCGCTAAGCGTGGCACGACGGGCGGATGAAAAGCCAGCGATTGCTTCTGTCTGGCGCTGCCTCGGCGTTCTAAATCTGGACCTTTTGTCGAGTCTTCCCCCTATTAATTATTTTCAGAGCAGGAGCTCCAGCGAGTCGTCAGGTTTCACTTTCCTCCGGATTCGCCTCGGCGATTCTCGCCGCAAACACATCGTCTCCGGCGAGGTGCGTCGCAGTGTCGAGGGCAAGGAAATGTCAGAGCAAAAGGGATCGACTCTTCAAAATAAAAACCTGCAAATCAATGCAGGTCGGCTTCAGGGCTGTTTGCTGGAGATATGAGGAGTCTAAAAATAATGTTGCCATGTAAATTTATTCCACAGCTTCGTTCAAATGTATTCCACAAAAATAAAACCTTGAGCCAGCGTGCGAAATACACGGAGTTCCGAGGGGTCGAACCAATCAATGAACCCATCAGACCCCCTGAAAGCCTGAAAGCAGCATTTAAGGGGTTTTCATGTTATTTTCTAAAAGTTATATATATATATATATATATATATATATACATACATATATACATTATTGTTGCTGACAGTCACTGAAATGATCACCCTGTCTAATATTCAAATTTTGAAGATGCATGTTCAGGAAATTGATTTTATTGAATTGAATTGAATTGTGTGTCCTGCAAAATAAATGGCCAACATTTGCCCGATAAATACATACATACATTCTAAAATATTTTAAAAAAAAAAAGGAATAAATGATTAATTAAAATAGAAAATAGGGAAACCCACAAACCGTGACCCAATCAAAACAGCTCCACGACCCATTTTTGGGTCGCGACCCACCTGCTGAGAAACAACTTTGATCCATTTTCTTTCAATGGCATATTTATTGACGAAACATCGTCAGCTTTACGGTTTAACCCCGTTTCAAAAGATGACGAGTCGTCGTCGACGTGTGCGCTTTTTAATTGCACAGCCCATTTTTTCAAATCAAGTGTCAGGCGGCTCAGAATGCCGAGTGCGGAGAACTTCACTAAAAATTTAATGCACTATAAAGTTTCCCTCGGAAAGAAGAAAGATCTAAATTTTAACAGCCAAAAAAAAGAAGAAGGGAAGCTGTGTGACAAGCTGGGAAGTGTGTGTGTGCGTGTGTGTGTGTGTGTGTGTGTGTGTGTGTGTGTGTGTGTGTGTGTGTGTGTGTGTGTGTGTGTGTGATCCATGTGTGTTTTACTGCTGGGGTGACAGAATGGGGCCAGATGGCATTGACTGGGGTTCCTGAAGGCACTCACGTACACAACACACACACACACACACACACACACACACACACACACACACACACACAGAGCTCTTCCCCAGCAGCACACACTCCACCTGTGGAGTGCACAGTGCACGGGTGGCATTAAACGGGCCCAGAAAGTGAGCAGCAGTAGCAGCAGCAGCAGCAGCAGTAGCAGCAGTAGCAGCAGCAGTAGCAGCAGCAGCAGCAGTAGCAGCAGCAGCAGCAGCAGCAGCAGCAGCAGCAGGTTAATCAGACTGTGATTGACTCCATCTGCAGGCAGAGACTCTCCCATCGCGCTGCCCCCTTTATTTTATTCAACCTGTTGACGGGAGCGAGGAGGAAGTGACCCGGACCGCTCCGTGCGGCGCCTCGGGGGCCGGGGGGGTAAACAGTCCAGGCGTAAGTACGTTTGGAGCGTTAAGTGAGTTTGCGGCGGCGACGATGCCATTTGCAGCCGACTGAGGAGCGTCTGGGGTTTGACCTCGACGATGAGACGCTGCAGGCAGCTCAGCACCGCTCAAGTCTGTCCAGGCAAGTCCAGGAGGCTTTGAAATGGTCTCTGATGCTCTGATGTGACCATCAAGTTTAAATATACAGCATATATATATGTATATATATATATATATATATATATATATATATATATATATACACTGAACTAAAATATAAAAGCAAGATATAAAACTTTTTCCATATACTCAAAATAACTTTCTCTCAAATAATAATAAATCTCAGATTTAAACCTGAGATTATCTGAGATGACGCATCCCACCTCACAGGTGTGGCAGATCAAGATGCTGATTAGACAGCATGATTACTGCACAGGTGTGCCTTAGGCTGCCTGGCTACAATAACAAAGCCAGGCTGTGCAGCTTTCTAGTGTAGAAACCAAAAAACGAACAAACAGCCACCGAGCGAAACAGGACCGCAGTGACAAAGTCAGAACACGATATCTCACGCGAAAGTGACAGCGCCCCCTTGTGTCCATCCTTTGTACTCCTCGTACTGTTTATGAAGATTTGGGGGGTTGGTTTGACGGAAACTGCGCCATCGTTAGCACTGAGGACAGTTCAGGACAGCGCAGAGAGTGCACGTCACGACACGACAGAGCTCTACAGAGAGCAAAAATTTGTCTTCTAAAACTGAATTTTGCAGTCTCGCTGCTTTTCAAGTGCGACGTCTCCTGAACCGATCGAGCCAAAGTGTCACTTTGAGACTTTGTGGCAAATCTTTAAAGTAGTTCCATCTGAGGAGCAGAGGGTGGCTCGGGAACGTGTTCTCCTGACGTCTCGCACTGTCAGAAGCTCTCTGATCTATTTCAGATCTTTTATTATTAGGACACCTCTTGAGAGTTTCACTGGATCAAATTGCGACTTGGGGAGTTTTGTCGAGCTGCATCAGTGGATAACCGCCCTCGCTCGGCTTGATGGGTTGGCGTCCACTTTGTTCGACATTGTGGGGCATCGTGGGAGGAGAGGGGTAAAAATATCCATCCATCCATTTTCTATACTATCATATTCTACTGCACTCAGGGTCGCGGGGTCAGTCGCCAGTTCATCGCAAGGACACATAGAAAGAAAAACAACCATTTGCACTCGCACTCACTGCAACGGACAATTTAGAATTCCCAAGAGGGAGAAAGCTGGAGAACCCGGAGAGAACCCACGCAGACACGGGGAAAACATGCAAACTCCACACAAGAAAGTCCCAGGCCCAGGGGTCGAACCCATGACCTTCTTCCTGTGTGACAACAGTCCTGAACACCAGAACCAGGGATAAAAGTCCATAGGATTGTGAAGGTCCTGTCACGATACCTCCAATTGGTCACGTGCACTGGCTACTATAGTGGTTAGCGCGCATGACTGTCGCCCGGGATTCTGGGGTCCGAAGCCCACCTGGGCCCCACAGAATCAACACATGACAACTTCCAAATCTTGGTAAGATTAAAATGGGACTGAATATACAAGTGCTGGAATTTATACATAGAAGTCTTGTAAAGACCATGACTGTTTCTTACTGGCAAGTTTGCGAAAATGATAATAAATGAAATGAAATACATTTCGCATTTTAAAAAATCAGACTCATTGTAAATAATAATTGTTACATTTTATACATGAAGTGTTTTTTTTTTTTTTTAAATCCATCCTATCTGGTCCACGTCCCCTGAGGGACTCCGTACCCACCTTCTCCCGAGCTTGCCAGTGAACTACACTGGCCTGCAATCAGTGGATCAATGGATCCAGGTTCCCATCTTGGCCTATAGAGGTGCGAGATGGGTCTGTGTATATTCTCATATACATATAAGCTCAAAGTAGGAAAACCAAATTGCTTTTATTGTACTGTGAGTATGCACCTTTATTAATGTATTCATGGGCTGTCTGTGAGGCTTTTGCCGATGTAAAAATCATAAATTAAGCCAAATTCGGACACACTGGCCCTTTAAATGTAGCATATCTTTCCATACACTACGATTTTGTTTGTTGTCTCGTCACGTTGGTTTTATTCTCAATCAGTTGTGTGCATTGTGAAGTGGCCTTTAGGGGGCCTCCTGCGTCTGCTGCTTGAGCAGACGCTGTTCCACCTCGCTGGTGCGCAGATGCGACCTTTTAATTAAAGACAAATATTTTCCTCCGCAGTCAGTCGGTTGCGACACCCGCCTCCTGCCGAGACCCCCCCGCTCCCCTCCCCTCGCTTCCTCCCACCTCCAGTCTTCCTTTCATCTCCCCTCCTCCCACACTCGCCTCGTCACTCCGCCCTCCTCACTCTGTCCTCTTCTGCTAATTTATCCCTCCTCCATCTCTAACCTCCCTGCACTCTCCCTCTCTCTCTCTCCCTCTGCGTCTTTGAGCCACTTACCTGTCCTCTTGGAGCCTCGGCCTTTTTGAAATATTCGATTGGCCGTCATTATCTACCTGCTCTCGTCTTTGGGGGGGGGGGGACGTAAAAAAACAAAATAAACCTAGCGAGTTTTGTTTTCAATCCGTTCTGTCCCCATCGTGCCCCATTTCATTCCTTCTCTTGCCCTCTGCCCGACTGTGCTAGCTTTTATTTATCTCTTCCCCTGCACCTTCATTTTCTCAAACCCCCAAAAAGAAGGCCAAAACAAGTCCCACCCCCACCACCCCACACTTCCTCCTCCTCCACCTTCACCAACAGCCACTCTCTCTCTCTCTCTCTCTCTCTCTCTCTCTCTCTCTCTCTCTCCCTCTATCGCTCTCACTCATTATCTCCTCGGTAACAGTCCCCATGGTGATAGCGTAGAGCTGCAAATCCAGGACATCCTTGAGAAGAGGTGATACCTTATTTTTTGAGAGAGAGAGAGAGAGAGCGAGAGCGAGAGGAGTGAGGGAGACGGAGATAGAAAGTGGAAGAGGAAAATGGGATGAAAGGAGGCGAGACCGAAAAAGGGAAGTGAAGCCGGAAAGAGGACGTAAGCGGACAGGAGTGTGTGTGGGTGCGTGCGTGTGTGCGTGTGTGGTGATAGTTGGGGTAGGGGATGGGGATCGGGGGGAGCAACAACCTGAGGGAAGCCGAGCGGCGCTGGATGGGACGTCTGGTTTAGAAGCTCTGGTGGGAAGAGTTTTGTGTCATCCTGGTTTGAGACCAAAGTCTGAGTCGAACATCCTCCCACTTTGCATCAACTCTCGACACCAGTTTCTAAGTCAGTGGCCAACTGATAGGAAAGTTTGAATCCGACAAAAACATGGGTGGTCTTTTGGAAAGGAAACACTTTCCAGACAAGGGTCCAAATTGTTTGAGTTGTCGTGCAGTGATTTAGTGAAACTATCGTTTGTACGGCAACATAGAAACCTCACTTTCTTTGGAGGCAGCTACATAGTTCTGTGTGAAATGTTGTTTTGTCAAGAAAACATGTCAAAAATGAAACAATTTGTGCGATTGAGCTTGATTGGTGGTCCCTTTTCCTCAGCATGCCAGGGTGTTTTGTTGTGTCTCAGGTGAAGAAATCGCAGATTCCAACTGACTCCTTAACATTCATTTATTTATTTTCCACGTTCATCACATCCAGATTTCGTGTTTTTTTTTTTTCATCGCTCACCACAGCGAGTGCTTTGGTACAAAGGACTTTGGTATTCAGCAAGACCAAGAATAAATAAATAAATAAATAAAAATCTCTTCTGACATTTTCTATCAAAGCACTCTTCTCTTATCTCTTTTACACTGGTTTGTGTTTTCGTGTTTTTAAAAATTCAAGTCTGAGCAGACGCTAAAGTCCGGCCGTCAAAAGTTGCCTTTTTGGGGAGTCACGATGAGGTCACAGTTTGTTTATCCATGACTTAGAAAGAGGTGTGTGGGGCGGGGGCGGGGGCGGGGGGTGAAAATAACCTTGTCTGTGTCATCAGCCTTATTTCAGCGCAGCTTGTCAGATATTGACAATTTGTCACAGGCCTCGGTGTCCTTTACACACATTCAACGCATCCTCGAGCATCAGACGGAGGCTCCCGCCGGGGCTTAACGCGTCCTGTGATGCAAAGCCAAAAATCAAGAGAATCGGGGGACATAGTGCTTTCCAAGCACGGGAGAGCCAGGGGGACTTAAGAGAAGGGTCACACAAACCCTTAACAAGAGACACTAGAAGGCACATGACCTCTCATAGTTGCAGAATTGTCTCTGGTTGATTTTACTCATTGGTTTGCGTGTCACACGGGGAACCATAAACTCACACAAATACATTTTGATCAGCTCCATGGGAACACATTGGACGTCAGGGTGAGATTCCTCTGGTACGTGTTTCCCATCCACCCAGTAGTGCGCAAGTTGCGTCGCAGTGCCCACAATAGCAAAGCTTCACGCTGGAGCCAGGCCTACACTCCCACACACACACACCCACTCCCACAGACAAAACACAACACCCACAGAACACAAAGACAATGACACGGTCTGACAGAACCAAAAAAACAGATTTCAGTTATCCTGGATTGATGGAGTATCATCTTTTTTTCTTTTTGTATTAGGAGAGCTGCAATTATCCTTAGCTGTAATTTGCTAAGCAAACTCAACTGAAACCATCCCCCTACTGAGGTGAGGCGTTCAGAGGTTCTGAGCTCACTTTTGCACTTCTCAAAAGCGCGTCACAGTTTCATCATTTGTCAAACTTTTTTTTAATCTGTAATATTGTAAATAAATGGGGAACTGACCCGAGACAAAGAAGAAAGAATGAATACCAGAGAAATGATAAATAGTTTAGCCTGCCCGAGCAGGTGGCTCTTTCACCCCCCGCCGACATCATCAATACTTTTACGGGGTAAAATATTTATTGGGCTGCCACAAAACGCGGCACTCATAATTTTGTTTCTGTGCATGGTTGGCACTCAGGCTCATTACAAGTAAATATTAGGTGCCATATGCTTTCATTTTTACTGACTAATGTCCTGCACTCTAATGTGCTATTACCGAGACGGGCAGACGAGAAGGGCGGCTCGGCTTTGTCGGGACCAAGACACCAAAGACGGATCGACTGGGGTGGGAGGAGGGGCACTGGCAGATCTGGCAACCCTGCCGTCCTGCTGGCTCGCTGGTTGTTTTTTCGTTGTTGTTGTTGTTGCTGGTCAACAACATCCAAGGCAGTTTCCTGAGAGACGACGTCTCCAAGCCCGACATTTCAGGTTTGACCTTTGGAAAAATACAGAAGATTTAGAAGCCAGAAATGAAAAAAAAAATGCTTCTGCACAACTGTTTAAGAACCTATCCGTTGGCTTTGGACGGGACTCTTGGCATCCAGAGTTTTCAGTTTTCACCAGTGTCAATCGCTGCGTTTCCTTCACAGATTTTTGAGAGGTACGAGTATCTGTGAAATGGGTGAACTTGCCACATGTTCTGAACTTGAATTTCTCGTTCAAATGAAATACCAAAGCCAGACCCAAATGGATTCTTCTTATGAGTTTATCTGGCTTTTAGGGTTTAACTGGTGCACCGCTGTGACCCAAGACAGAATGAAGCTGTGACAAGCACTTAAAACGTCACCTGAACTGAAATAAAACTGGGTCCCAACTTTGGTCTCCCATCTTGCAAATCAAGCACGAGCAGAAAGAAAGGAAGGAAAGCAGGTTTTGAAAGAGGGAGGCAAAGTGGGAGCCAGGGAGGGCAGCAGAGCAGGAATCAAAGGTCTATGCCTTTGATATTAAAGGGCATTTGGACTTCAGGCTCATGGCTAAAGTGAATGTGCAAACTAATTGACTCGCTTTACATTCCGAACAGCCACTGTCCATGGTAATTAATTTTGTGATACTGCACTGCTGAGCCTCTTAGCCGGTGGACAATGGGCAATTAATGCCTTCCACTATAAAGGTGCCAAAAAGAACAACTACTGCTGCTTAATGCGAAAGAAACGACTTGTTCTTCTGCGGTTTGTCTTCCGGGACAATTCCTGCACTCCCTCAAATGCACAGAATGTGCTTAATAGGTCTTGGGAAGAAGGATGACAATTTCTAGCACTTTACTATTGAGAGATTTTTTTACCCATATGGCCGCACAAGCCTTTCATGGGCATGTGTAACGTTTGATGATTTTATTTTATTTATTTACACATTCATTACAATCAAGTGACTAGAAGGGGGCATGTTGAAGAAAAATTACAATGCGTACTGCTTTCTTCAAACAATGAACTGCTTCCATCAGATGAGTTGCCATCATCAAAAACAAAGACAAAAAAAAAAAACTATTCTCTGCCGTGACATGCTCAGACTCAGCAGTGCACGTGTCCAATCACTGCTAAGCCGTTCCAGTCTGACCATAAGAGATATCGCAGGACGTAGCCACCCGAGCCAATGGGTGCCTTGCATTTCATTTGGGGTGAGCACTCGCCAGTGACTCATTGATCTGCATGTAGTCAATACATGTATTGGCTGACCGGTTAGTGTTCCAATGAAGACATCATGCTAAAATGTATAATGAAATGTGTGACAGAAGAGTAACCAGACCCATAGTGAGGTATAGATTATTTTTTTTCATTATTATTATTAGTGGTAGTACTGCTCATTCCATTGATTGTGCTGCCTGAATTTGATTAGTGGTTTTGGCAACCATTCAACCTATCAAAGCGCTTCTGGTACTCTGATTGGTTGTAGGTCAATCCAAGTGGTTGCAGAGACAGTTTTGTAGCCCCCGGAATTAAATGTGAACCCGAGGGACCAGGTGGGTTGGTTCTGACTGTGCCAGTCTGAGCTGTTGTAAACATGCTACGTGTGCAATATGGCAGCATTGATTGTGAGGGAGTACGCTGAGAGGTTCTCTGATCAATACAAATAAAGTTTGCTTTCGGTTTTTCATTCTAGTCGTGCAACCGCTTGGCCAACAGAAGGTGTGAGATTGTATGTGAGAATGTACAGTCACTCACCTGACATAATCAACCGTGTGGAAAGAGTCCAAGTGAAGGTGGGGCTCGGGGCTCCATAGGTCACATGACTTACTCCAAGTAAATCTTGCATGTCATTCCCTTTGAAAACTCACTGATCTTTCCTTTGCCGTCATTGTTATTGTTCTCATTGTTGCGGTCTTTTGTTTTAGGTTACAGGTGAATCGAACGAGTAACCCTGTGTTGCGAGGGGCGAATCATTCCCCGTAGCCCGAGTAGCCCAACACTTGACAAGTTGTTTATTGAAAATTTCGATCAATATTCTGTAAACTGCAGAGACCCCCTTGGTGTGTACCAGTCAGAATCCATGACCTCAGCAGCCGCGTCCAAAGTCGTCACGATCAGTGGCCACGCTGTGCTGCCAGTCAATAAATCCATGACGCTGTCCGCGGTGCTGAAGACAAATTTGTTCACGCACCTCTCTCTGTTCTGCCCTTCTGTGTCGCCATACATCTGAATTAGTGCCCAGACGCAGTTGCGCCACCATGATGTAAAAATGACAGGTAGCATCCTTGTTTACTCTGGAAGGGGAGGGCTGTTAATTTCAAAACATGGAGAAACATACTGAGGTTGAGAGCAGGACACTTAAGAAGAAGATCCACACTGGTTTTCTCATAATGGAGTGCGCTGTAAAGATGGCTGGGCTGTAAAGAGAATTCTGAATTAAGGGAAGGCTTATCTTCAGTGAAAGACATCAATAAGTCATCGTCCATTGGCCGTTTCTCTCATCTGACTCACAGCTCTTTATTAATTATAGTAAGTCCCAGCCTTTATGTAATGTTCTATGCTGCTAATGGCATATACCAGTGCTTTGGGGGTTAAGTTTACCTTTAAAAAAGAACAGTCTGCAGATGACCTGCAGATCCCCTGAGTTAATGTTTATTAGCATATGCAATCCGTCCTCGGAGCTGAGAGGCCAGAGCACGCAAGCAAGAAGGCACCTATTTTCATTACTTTATGAAGCTGCTTCACCATTATAGAAGAAGGGGTGTGGGGGGCGAGAAATTATGTTCCATCTGGCTCCTCCGCAGTGGAGAGACATTATATTCCACTTCATCCTCACAGCGTTTCTCACTGAGTCATAGCGCGGATGCCACTTGCCGTGTCTGCGCTGCGTAGGAGTCTTGAAGTAATCAATGGATGGAAATGAAGGGGTCTGTGTTTACTAGGAGAGTGGCGAGTAATAGGCGCTTGCACAGGGAGCACAGTGTTGGAGGCAAGCAGGTAACATGACGGTTTTGGGGTGTCAAGAACACGGAGTCAAGTTGCAATTTGCAAATTTGCAAAAAGTTATTTATTTTTGCGGCTTTTCTCGGCTCTCGGAGTCGCCCGAAGTCACGGGGAGAAGCCTTAATGACGCGGCCAGGGATTACATTAAACTCAACTCCAGAGACAAGATTTTAGAAACAGTCTGTTTTGCAGCGGCTTTTCGGAAGACTGATCTGAGGATGAAAATAATTTCATACTTGGATCTGATTGATGCCTGAAGATTATTAGAGATAAGTTCCCTACAGCAGGGACACGCAGCTCAATGTCAGGATCCATAATAGGAGTCGCTGCCCAGCGAAACCAACCTTGACATAATCCCTTTATGTGTGAAGCCATGGTCTTGAAGTCTGGCATTATGAGCGCTGCATCTGAATGTCTGAAGCGTGTTCAGAAGAAGGCTGCACTTCCACATCTCAGTCCACACAGGAATTGATTACCTTCCCTACCTCCAAAGTCCTGCTGTGGCTTCTTGTCCATCACACGATACACAAAATAAAGTTTTCCTCAACATCAGACTTAAATCATTGACAGTTAAAATACCTGTACGTGTCAATATTAAGTTGGCATTGCCATGGTTAAAGGTTAAGTGTGTAATATTTGGAGATTTTGAGAAGAAATAGTGACGTCCAGTGGTTACATTTTAGATTGCAACGTTCTTTCACTCACTCCCTCTCCCGAGTTTTCCAGTGAACTACACCCGCACCTTCTTCTTTGTTGGTTTATTTGAGGACACAAGTGTTCACCATAAATGCGAAAAGCACTCTCAGGCAGATAAACCTGTAAAGCTCGACCTTTAAAGCTCTGGTGTTGATCTGATCGAAATAGTGGTAACTGAGTTTCCTGAATGATGTCCTTTGTGACAAAATACTCAAATATATTTTTTAAAAAATCAACTCTATCCACCCAGGTTTTCCACTGATCCCAGACTCGATGTTAATGGTAAGATGACAACGTTAATAGTGTCATTCAAAAACCAAAAAAGAAGGCAAAGAAATCTGCTTTAGAATGCTGTTAACTTTCCAAACCATCCATCCAAAGACCGTCCTTCTTGAAACTAGAAGTTTCTGGAGAGTTTGCTTCACAGAAGGGGTTTGTGCTGTGTCAGTTTCAGACTTGTTTAAAGTCTGAAATTGAATGAATCTGAAGTTGGCCAGGCATGACCATTCCCTTGAGTCATAATCCCTTAAGCATCCGCCTGAACAACCCTGCCTTTTAACCCTCAGCTGTGAGGTGAAACATCACTTCAGACAAACATCAGTGGCCTACTGTCCAGTGGATTCTGCAGAATAAATGTGAGCTGCAAACCAATACTTAAAGTCTGCCAGTGGAAGCAGGTTAACCTGGGAGAACTGTTCCTTGTTTGATCCTCTTGTGTTCTTTATTCCGATTCAGCTCCTGGGGAAGAGATCCAGAGCAGCAGCTCAAAGCAACCATGAAAACACAAGTTTGGGCTGAAGCCTCGGGAGTATCAATCCCCTACTGTGTGAATACAAGAAACTTAAATTCTTCTATATATCTTTGCACTTCAACACAAAATCTGTATGCATACAAATCATACAAAAAATTTCACAAGATTTACTCGACCAGTGCAGGGCGGAGCCATGGAATGCCTCACCTGATCTCACCCTGTACTGTAGTTGCTCAACTGAACAGTGGCAGCAAGAGTTTAAGAGGAATCACACAGTCAGTAACACTTGTGTTTCCTGTTGTATTGTGATAGTCTCATCTCCCGTTGTGTATTCTGTGCTTCCCGTTTCGGTTTTCCTGCCTTTTGCCCCCACAATCTAAAAAATCAATCTAAAACTCAATCTCAACAGGTGTCGCTAAACATGTTATTTCTAAATATATGAAAGACGCTGGAAGAGGAAAGCGCCAAAGTCAACCTGTTCTGATGCCGTCACCATTTTCTGAGATGTTGCACCCGAATCCAGACAGGGTTAAGTGCTGGGACATAAGAACGTAGCCTGAGTCACACTTTAATTTTCCTTTAACTGCCCTCAGGTTTTATAACCTTTCTCGAGAGGGAGAGAGAGAGAGAGAGAGAGAAATAGAGAGAGAGAGAGAGAACTTGCAAGACGAGCAGATCAGATTTCAAACCAATCGCAAAAGAATCTGAACAAAAGGAGTAAATTGCTCCTTTTGACTATGTCGGAAAGCTTCCCCAGAGGAAGTGGAAGCAGTTAGCTGGGCGAGGAAATTGTGTCATTTGAAGTGTCGCATTATCAGACAGCACGCTTGTTATACGTCACTCGGAAGAAACTCTGGAGTCACCTGAAAGCAAAGTAAAAATGTGCTTCTTCAGCGCCAGGAGAACAAAGAAAAGACTAAATTTTCCTCTGCTGCTCTCTTTTTACGACACTTCTCCTCCATTTGATTTTTTTATGTTTTGTACCATCCAGAAAAAACAGAACAAAAAAAAAAAGAAGTCGAGACAGTATATGAAAGATGAAAGAAAAAGTGCTTGTGGACAGGTCAGGGAGTCGTGCTGAGAGCGAAGTGATCCCAGACTGGAGCAAACAGCGCAGGCGAAGCAGCTTCCCCTTGACTTGATTTGTCCCTGGGACACCAGATTGTGTCAGATTTAGTGGGCCGCCGTCCTGCCAGGACTCTCAGACATTAACAGGAGCAGCCGAGGCGCCCGGGAAACTAGAAGACGGAGCGCTTCACCCCCGTACAAGTGAAACTGTCTGAAGCAAGGGCGGGGGGGATTGCTCATTTTAGAATTACTTTTTTTTTTTATATATATATTTATACCTGGATTGTTTTGTCACAATCCATGTCCTGCCCCCTCCAAAAAAAAACTGTTTATCTCTTTGAATGCTCCCATAATCTCTTTGATTATCTGGGCAGGCCGGAGGAACAGAAAGAAGTCAAACACTGACAGTCCAAGGACGGGATGGGTGGAGTGTGTGTGTGTGTGTGTGTGTGTGTGTTGGGGGGAGTTATAGAGATATCCAAAGTGCAAGTGAAAGATGACATCACAGGAGCTGAGAAGGATGTCGAATCAGGCTTTATTGTTTTTGGCAAACCTCGCAGTGAGAGTCAGAAGCGATGCAATCACTCACTGGGCTTTTTTTTTCCTGGCCAACTGGAATGATGTGCTCCCACTTCTGGGGGTTAAAAGGGGTTTTTCATCACAGTCAAATATGAGGGATTGAAAATAATAGTATGTCTTATATGTCCTATATGTATTTCATACAAAAAAAATAGAGAAAAGTAATAAGTATAATGGTTAGATGGATGGATGGATGGAGGAATAAAAGACAACATGTAAGACACCTCCCATTGTTCCGTATTGATATTACTCCCACTTATTGTCATCATTGTTGTTATTATTGATATGATTATTGTTATTAACAGTATTATTTTTAAAAAGAAATTGCGACTCAACAATACATTGTTTTTTTTCTGTAATTATCCAATTTTTTTAGCCTCCTTTTTTAATTTTTAATTTCTATTAATATTAAAACCTTTTTCTCTGTCTCATTATTGTAGTATTTATTATTATATCTTAATTCTAAGCTTTTTCAACTGCAACATTTACGATGGATACACACGCACGCACACACACAACCGTTAATGTCTCCGTATTGTCCTATTGAACAATAAAACAATTAAGAATAATACTATAATAGTTGCATGCGAAGCCCGAGTGGTGTCATTTTCAGTCACATCACACCCCCTCCTCCGCCTGCTGATGCCGAGACCTTTTCCATCCTTCACAAAGTCGGGCCGTGTCAGTGCACGCGAAGCTCCGCCTCCTGCCGCCCGCCCAGCCGCTGTTATAAATAGCGAGAAGCAAGCGGCCCTACGGCGGGCAAACGTGGCGCGACTCCAAATAGCACGGAAAGCGCTCCAAACGAATGCTGATTGCGGCCGGCGCACGGCAGAGGAAGAGGCGAGCGCGGCTGATTGGCTCGACCAGTCGCCCGACCACGCCGCTCCGGGGGAATTTCACCCCAGAGAAATATTTTAGAGAGTCATCCGAGAGCGCACAGGTGCTTTCAGGTCATGAGGCGCGAGGCACGGTTCCGCCGTTTAAATCGAAACAAAACAGAACTTTATTGCAAATTCTCAAGATACTGGAGGAAATAAGTAACGATAAGGAGGTAACAGGTGTGTCCAAACTTTTGACTGGGTGTGTATATATACCACAAGTTGCTATTGTGGAACTGGACTTGCTGACTTTGATCTAATCAAGTCTTTCTCTACGAGGACCAGGAGCTACAGCAGGTGGAGCTACAGGAGGCCACCACAACAGAGGACAGTCACTGGACATTCATTGCAGCTTTATACATTTGAGAGAACACTGGGGTTTGAGAAGAGCACGAGAGCAGAGGCCTGTAAATCATTTCCACCAGATATATCACCATTTATTACTATTTTCTCTTTAGCGCCAGCGGCAGAAGCCCTTATTTTGCAGTTATGACCTTGTGTCCTATAGGAAAGATGAAAAAAAAAAAAAAGTTTTTACAGCTCAGTGTTTATTTACTGCTCATATGCCTTACAAACTGTATATAGAGGGTATCTGTCTGCTGGCATTAGGCTTGTTTATGCAGCTCCACGAAGATTGCCTCTTTCACTCCACATCAATGGAGGAAGCGAGTTTAGCGGAGATGTTTCGGTCCTGAAGGCAACAGGCTGACAGGTTGACATGTTTTCCTCCCTTAGAAAAACAGTTCTAATCTGTTTTTAATCTATACATTCACCTCAAGGTGTCCACCTTTATCCTCCGAATATCACTCACTGACTTAGTAGACTTAGTAGAACATTTTATACCACAGTTTGGAGGGACACCAATAGGGTACCATAGATGCAATCATGTTTTCCTCCAAGTCCAGAATCTTAACATACGTTTGTGGGTATTAGCAGACTGTTTTTATACAAAGCTTTTCTGATTCTCAGTCCCTCCTTTTTGCGGATGGGTCTCTGACAAAGAGGGAAGAAAATGGCTTGTGATGCATTAATGATATGCAAGATTGGCTCCTTGATGTCTTCATTTGTTATCATCAGAATTGGCTTTTGGCATGCCGGTCAATTTCAGGGCCAAAGAATGCCAACTGATTGTCCTCAGAGTAGAAGAAATGCAGTTCATGTTAGTTAAGTTTCCAATTCACCTCGTGCATGTTTTTTGACTATAGGAGGAAGTTGGAGAACCTGGAGAGAACCCACGCAGACACAGGAAGGACATGCAAACTCTGTTTCTCTTGCTGTTTTCTTCTGTACTGTGGTGATATTAACACTAAAAAAGAGTTCAATACATACGAGCCAGAAACGTTGTGTTTCTGCAGTTGAACGTGTTGCTATCTTTACATTTTAGAGAACGATAACGCCAAAGCGGGAGGGACAGTCCCTCTCATAAGTCGCTCCAGTGCTATACAGTGAGGCTGCGATGACCTTAACAGACTTTCCATTAACTGGGGCGCAAACCGCACGGAGGATTTGGCCATGAACCCTCGCCTGCATTCTCTCTGACAACTTTATGATGGGATTTTAATCCTCTGACTACATCCACCTTTAGGTCCTTAAGTCCTTGCTGGTGCCGGTGGCGGGAGGCTGACCTGCCTGCTGGATAATAGAGTCGGCCGGCTGCTCCTCGCGTTCTGGACCCACTTCCCAATGATTCAGGGGTCATTACGGGGGAGGGAGGGAGGGACGGAAGCGAGAGCTTGACATTTATACACCGGCCAAAAGCAGCTCGGACTTCCCCCAGAAACATCCTGTTTTTGAACTTAATGACCCCCTCCTCGTTGTTTGTTTGTTTCCCCAGCTACTATCTCTGCAATCTGTCAACAGAGGCTCTGAGTTCACCGCCAGGCCTCCTCTGCTCTCGTCTTGGGGACAGAGTTGGATGAGCGTCTCAGTCGTTGGGTCTTCATTTCACAACATCTCTGGTCAAGCCCATATCTAAAAGGCAGCAGTGGTAAAATAATTGGCATTCAAACTGCAGGCAGTAATAGTTAGAACAGCAACCAATGTTATTTTATACCTTTTTATTTTTCTCTGCTTTTAAATACACAACAGCATGATTCAAACAGCTCCACTTCAAGCAACAAGAGTGTTTTTCCAATGTAGGGAGCAGAAAATACAGATATTTGTGTACATATGCAGGGAGTAAAAGTAAAAAGCAGTCAGAAAAATACATTTTAATTTATGTACAGATACCTGAAAAATGTACTTAAGCACAGCAACAAAGTATTTGCACTTGGTTACTTCCCAACTCTGTCTAAAGGTTCTTCTGTTTCCAGGAAACCAGGAAGAACCTGTCTAGAGGTTCTTCCTGGTTTCCTGGAACCAGTCTTCCTGGTTTCAGGAAGAGTGAAACTCTCCGGCAGACTGGCCTATATCCAACTCCTCCGCCCAAACCACCCTCTCCCCTCCGTTCACCCCTCCGCCGCTCCTCCGCCGACCGCGCAGTCATCATAACTCTGACGCTAACCCCGGCCGCCCACCCGCCTGTCTCTCCCCTGCTCGTGCAATCCGGCGCACCCCCTCAGCCCGGCCCCAGCCTCAGCCTCTCAGCCTCTCCCGGGGCCCAATTAATTTGCTGAAATCTCAATCAGCCTCCGACTCCATTTCCATAACCTCGCATCTCGTTTGATGCTCTCTGCTGGGTGGGTAGGGGAGGCAGGGTGTGTGTGTGTGTGTGTTGGGGGTTGGGGGGGGGGTGGAAGTTGGAAGACCGGCATTCGGGATACGACGCATCTCCGCCGCCGCCATAATGATGACGGTGGCGCCCGCCCTTCGCTCAGGTCAGGACAAATTGAATCTTAACAGCAAAGTTCTGAAGCTCTTTTTTTTTTCTTCCGGAGTTCAATCACAAGAAAGCTGGTGGGCGGGCGGGCAGTCGGGCGAGTCTCTCGGGGGTGGGTGGGAGGGGGGGGTGGTTGGAGGGCGATGGGGGAGAGAGATAGGGGGGAGATAGCGGGCGGAACAAAGTAGGGGGAGAGATAGTCGGGGGTGATCATGAAAGACGGAGAGCGCACAAAAAGCCTCCCAGGACACGTGCTTCATGGTTTATTCATACAGTGTGGCATGCCCCCCCCCCCACCCCTCCCCCTTACATGCTTTCAACAGACTCACATAATAAGGTAAGGTGAGGCGAGGCTGGGGGAGGAGTGGGGGAGTGAAGTGCGGGAGAAAGGCGCTGGTGACGTCACGGGTTCAGAGGAGGCGACTCGGACGCAGAAGCAGGCGAGCACGAGGTACGGTGGCCGAGAACAGCGTCGTAATCTGCCCGGCAACAAGGATCCAGTCGCAGCTCAGTGCCATAACCTCAACAAAAATAAATAAATGATTCAATCAATGTAAATCCGAGCTCAAAAAAAGTGCAGGCTTGTCGGTGTTACTGTAACGTTAGGCTACTGCTGGCTGTAAACTAATTTGCCCCTCGGGGCTTCATAAAGACGGGGATTTGATTGATCTTGAGAGACTGATTTCAGGATTTAAGGGATGAACTTTCTTATTCCCTGCGAGTTCACAATTATAGGTGAACACCAGACTATAAATCATTAATAGGACTTGCATGTAAAAGTACCAGTTGTTCAACGCATAGTCATTTTTATGGCTTTATGGCTACGGCACAGTGAAAAAAGCACGAGCCACATTTCCCTCTCTGCCTCGCTCGCCCTCCCTCTCCCGAGCTTGCCAGTGAACTACAGTGGCCTTCGCACACAATCCCAGATACCTCATCAGCCTTCTTCTTCGTTGCTTTATTTGATCAAAGTTTTTGCCCTTAAGACCAGCAGTCACACTCGAGCCAAAGTGGGTCGTTTCTGATCTTTATGTTGACGGGTTAACGTGAGTGCGACCCCCCCCACAAGTCACACAAAAACACTCCTCGCTCCAGCCAAACACGATAACGAGTCTCTGTCCGTCTCCTCCATGTCGAGAGCCCCTCGGAGGAGGGCGACAGTCTTTGACAGTTAAATAGAGACGCTCACCTCGCCGTCCGGCGCCCGCCGGCTATCCGTGACAACTCGAGTGTCAAAGGTGAAATTGCTGTAGGGTTTCAAATAAGCGTCCCCAGCTCGGGCATCGAGAGATGATCGGCCCGAAACACCTCGGTCCCCGCAGGCCACATTTCTTCTTCTTTTTTCCACTGCCGCTGTTCACAGCAAGCAGGCCGAGTCCTGTCGGATGATGAGGTCAGACGTGAAAAACTAGGGGACGATTGATTCAAGTCGTCTGCAGATTTATTTTCAGTCTATCTCCTATAAACCTGATCTACAATCAGGTTAACAAAGCAGCATAAATGTATGTATGATGTGGTGGTTCTCAAACTTTCCGAGCCAATTGCACCCTATAAATATATATTTTTTCATCCGTGGCACCACTAAATTACACTTAATTGTCACTCTCCACTGCTTATGTACGATAGATTCTACTATTAATATCTAAACTTTTTTGTATCCTTCCTACTGTAACTATTCCAACGTGAAAGACTTTTGTTTGCTTTATTTTGACGTTAGATACATTTAATTAATTATCAGTGGTGGAATTTGAAACTTTTCTAACTTCTCCTGTTATTCATTTATGTGTTATTTACGTATATTAAAAAGCAGCTTTAAAGCACCCGGTCAGAAAATTGTTAAAGGCCCCCTCAAAATCCCACCTAACTTTCAATGTTTGGCAGTGCTTAACATGGAATACTGAAGACTTTTCTTCTAGTTGATGCAATAAACGAGACAAAGTGAGAAAGACAGATGGTGCTGGATTGGAAACTTGAAGAGGGAGCGCCATTAAACTGATTAAAAGTTTTTTTTTTTGGATCTCAACACGCTCCTCGACGCATAAAAACCCAAGCCTGTTGAAATCCCAATTTATTCGGTAATTAACGCAAAACACTGCACAAATATCGCCGCATATTAGTCTTTAATCCTTCTTCTGCGGGGCCCCCAAAATAACAAAAAAAAAAGAAAAAGAGAAAACTCGTTAAGTCGCTCGCTGGAGGAGTGGAACGCCGCGGAGCGGAAAATTTACCCACCGCTTGTTTTCACTGTTCTCTCGCGGCGCCCCCTTCAAGATGCAACAGCGGTGTTTGGCAGCCGTCACAAAGAGGCGGAGGGGAGGAGGTGGTGGCGGTGGGAGGGGCTGGGTGGGTGGGCGGGAAGTGAGGCAGCTGAAGTGAGGCAGCCACTTCGGCAAACGCGGCGCATGGCGGGAGCCGCACGCGTCCTCGGCTTCCGCTAAGCTGGAAATAATGTCAAGTTTGCACTTAACTGAATAAATAAATGAATAGAGCCCCTTCTAGAGGGAAACATTAACCTTGGGCCCAAAACCCGTGTCCCACTTGGAGTAATTACACACAGAACAAACAAACATTGTCAGCGTGCTGATGATGCCGTTTGCTCTATGTGCTCTTTCTTTGCTTTTGTTGTTGTAGCCTTAAGACACTGAGGAGGAAAGAAAACAATATTTATTTTGCTTTGGTTGTGAACCGTGATAACTTGGGTAGTTTGAGGCAAGACTTAAGTACTTTGGTAAGTTGCACAGTACAAACTGTAAGGGGCGGCAAAAGGCAAAGCGATGCCTCGAGCAGAATTGTCGGTGGCGGAATCATCACGAGACGGTGATTAGCGGATCGAGACGGTGTGGCAGCAGAATTGTCTGAAGCACCGTGATGTCTTGTTTTTTCAGCGAAGGGGAAAACTCTCAGCGAAGGTCCGACCTCCGACGCAGAGGTCGGCTACCGTGTGCAAGATGCTTTGGTCAGTTACGCCTCCTCAAAGTCAGTCAAAATGAAACAAAGTCAAACAACAAGTTGTCTGTTCTGGCGCCTTGAGAAGAGACAGAAAATAAATCAGGGGTCGAGACTGAAACATCTGACCATCTGCTCTCAGTGTGAAGTTTATTTTTATTGACGCTCAATCTACACCGATTCATCTGACCTCAGTGGCGTTGAGGGCTCCCGTTACACGCAAGCTTTCAAAAAGTGTTTGAGTTGAAACGAAAATACCTTCGGGGTGGGGGGGGGGGAGAGAGAACCCAGATGGACTTTACACAGAATCTGTTTGCAGAAAGTCATCGACATACAGTATAACTTGCATATGTCTGACATATAACTTGAATGTGACTTGGGGAGTTACAGGCTTTCCAACAATAACAGGTTGATAAGAGATCCCGCTGTTGTTTACACAGTTTGCTGAGATCGGACCAGGCCTCCAAGTTCTGCGCTCACAAAAAGAAAATTAGTCCAGTGTTTGGTTCCGAGCTCAGAAACAAAATAAGCTGAGCAGGGAAAAAAAGCAATGAAGATCGCTCGTGGAAGGACTGAGCCAGGAAGTTTTAAATTGACCTGCGCTTGCCAAGCTTTTGCCCATTCGAGAAAAAAAAAGACTTGTTTTTGCGAAAGGCTTTGAGAGGCCGTGGCCCGGTGCCCGACTTTTGAACCGAATCAGACCGAGTCGAGAATGTTTTTTTTGTTGGTGTGTTTTTCCCCTTTCGACGCCGCAGATGTTGAATGGGTTTTTATCGGCGACCGCCGGTGGCGATCTGACAATCTCGTGTCTGGAATTGGAATAGTTCTTTTCTCCCAAGTTCTCGATGGCCGGCACGGGCCCCGGCAGCGTCTCCTAATGGCCTCATCACATTAGGGATAGTAAACACGCGCAGTCTCGGCTACACAAAGCAATCTGCTGGAGTGGACATTATGCATATTGAGTGCTAAGCCGCCATTATGCGCTGATTGTCTTGAAAAGGCAGAGGCTAGTTTTGGCCCCCCGATGATGAATACTGATGCGAGATATGGCAACCCAAAAAGAAAAAAGTGAACCATTGCGCATCACAGCTCCCCTTAATTATGATGTGAAAGTTTGAATGCTCTTAGTGGATTTTTTTTTAATTTTTTGATGTTGGGTCGTCTCTCCCCATTTACGCACTTGGTTTATCCAGTTTGTGTGATATCGCAATTCAGTTTGTTCCAGCACTGGCGAGAACTTGAAAGCAACTGCCACAGGAAAAAGAGAAAAAGAAAAAAAAAAGCCACATAAGAGTGTGAGGGCCGTGGAGGTCGGAACACTGCAGGATCTGGCAGAGATTCTGATCCGAGGTCAGAGGAGAGGAGGACGAGGAGGACGCGGAGGAGGAGGAAGTGTTTTGTTTCGACTGAAAACGGGATTTCGGTCATGTTCTGTACATCAGGTCTATTTTTTACATCGTTGTAGTGGGAAAAATGTATCACCACTTAAAAGTTTAAAAAATAGTGCATTTTTTTTTTTTTTTTTGAGGACGTTTTGCCTTTGATCCAAAATGCTCCTACAGTGTTATAAGACATTCACTATGTTTAAATGCAGATCATAGATAGACAGACAGACAGACAGAGAGATAGATAGATAGATAGATAGATAGAATATTCTGTTTAGGTTGTTACTTGGGATATTCCCTCTTCTGGTCTATTCCAGGAGAGACCCCTGCAGCCGCAGCCCATCCAATCCAGTCCACTTTATTTATATAGCACAGTTTTAACAGCAAAGGGTTTCCAAAGTGCTGCACAACAAGATAAAACACAAATAAAAAACCCACAGCAATAGCACGGTAGACGCACACACACACACACAAAAAAAATAGAATAAAATAAGATAAAGATAAAAGATGAAGACATAAACTAAATAATAATAATAATAATAATAATAATAATAATAATAATAAATGAAATTCACCGCCAGCCCGCACAAAATTGCAATTAAATTAAATTAGAATATGCACTTGTACACGTAAAACCAACCAACACACCACATGGTGCCAAAAGACGGAGTAATACAATAAGATGAAATAGATGACTAAAGAAAAAAATAAAATGAAAATGCACTGCCGGCAGAGGACAAAATATGCGTTCATACAAATTAAAAAGAAAACTAGTAAAAAGTCAACTCGCTACGTGGTCTCAAAGAGAAGTGGGGAGAAGTCTGATTGTCAGAACACTGACAATGAGAGAGTGAGGAGTCTGGTGTACAGTAGCAAACCGCATGTTGGCTTCAAACTGTCCCCCGAGGAGGAGCGATGGACCAGTTATCATCCAGGACAGCATGTTTACCATCCTCTTTGTTTACAGTGTACTCAAAATGGGATCGGTTATTCTCTTTTCCTCCTATTTTTTTTTGGGGGGGGGGGAAATTGCCCACTTAGATTCCGATCACTGTGTATCCACCGCTGGTGTGAAAGCAGCATTTTCTTGCAATTTCCATCGAGGACTAAATCCACGGCGGTGCATTCGTCATCTCCCCCCCCCCCAGTCGTCTCCATCGGACGCTCCGCTGCTCATTTCCCTCTCCGACGCAAAAATGGGATCTGCACCTGGTAGCTGGAGCGCGACTGAAAATGTGCTAATCAGCGACACATTCTGCCAGCTTGGCAACATTTGGCTGGATGTGTTCCGGCTATCAACCACCCACATTGTGAAGCTCGAGCAGGTAATGATGCCCGCTGTGAGGGAAATCTGCAAAGTTGTAGGACGCTAATGTAATATAAACTCATGGCCGCCAATTACAGTAAATGGAACCTTGCAGGAGAACAGCTGGATGGCTGTTGGCTGTGTATGTTCTATATGTACCTTTAACTTTTAAACAACACTGCGTCTTGACCTGGACTTTTGTCAATAGCATGTGATGGATGGATGGGCACTGAAAAAAAAAAAATATATATATATATTTACTAGTTTTATTACTTCACAACCTGATACTACCTGTGTTTCCATTGCAGGTTTTCGCAAAATAAAAGCAATATTTCTAAAATTTAGACACAAACGAAATGTCATCCTTTCCCCTCCGGCATCACTGCAACCCCTGTCCATCCTCCTCAACAAATCGGCAGTCCACTTTCCTCTCCAATTACTATTAATGAACTCTGTTTAAAGAAGGAGCTATGATGAAAAAAGTAAATGATGGCAAAAAAGGACGAGTAAAATATCATTTACGTGAAAAGCACCCCTAAGACGCAGCTTTAATACTCAACTCAAGAAAACAAGCAAGGCAGAGTCTCAATTTACCTTGAATGTGAGATAGCAATGCACTCTTATCAAGCCTTCTTTTAATTAAATTCAATTAAATTCACATTTGACATTAAATTTTAATTAATTTTAATTACATTTTTCCCACAATACGACAGGCGTGTTGATTTATGATGCGAGACGGCTCTGGAAGATTTACAGTAAAATGAATGGAGGGAGGGATGAAAGGATGACGCCACCTTCCAGGACAGAGGAGTTGAACCCCCCCCCCTTTGAATGATCTTCAATTTTTATTTAGATATGGCCTAGCATGTGTGAAATAATGGAATGTTTAAAGTATCCATATTTTACATGCATCCATCGCAGCTACTTTGCAATCCCCCCCCCCCCCCCCCCCAAAAAAAAAAATGACACTTCCAAACAGTTACAACTTTATGTAACCTTTGGATGACCTTTGTTTTCACCAACACGCTGGCTTTGCAGCACGTGAAGAGCAGACCGCACCAACATTTTATTGACCCCTCTCTGGTGCAGAGGCCTCCTCGGCGTAATGTTTCCGATCAATAGCTGTAGGTGCGCCGAGCGGGGAGTCGAGCCGCTGCTCCGACGAGATTGGCAGCCTCTGAATTGAGCCGTAACCCTCAACCCCCGATGGATATTAGAGAAACGATGTGGGAAATAAAGAAATGAGGAAGCGAAGGTACTGCACGAGCCAGGACCGTTCGCCCCGCCGTCCCTCCGGACCTGGCCGAGAGCCGAGCGAAAAAAAACACCGAGGGCCAACGCAGAGGAAATGAGTTTCAGCTGGAAGTTGGTGGTGTTTTTACGTATGGATTGCCTTTGTTTTCTGCAGAGCTTTTGATCTTTGCCAGGAAGTGCTGAGGTTGCAATGAGGGACCCTTCGGTTCTACGTCGGGTAAGCGCCCAGTTCCAGTCGGAGATCAAATCGGAGGCATTACACTGATTCATTAGAACTCCAAGCTTTAAACAGCAAAGTTCAGTGTGGTGGGACCACAGTGGGTTCTGAAATTCAACAGAGGGGGCGGAGCAGCAGCAGATGGAGTGTTTTAGTGAGCCACCTCATAGGGGGGAAAATATATCATAGGATATGTAGACAACATTTTTCTTTAATATCAATTGAAAATAAATAAAATACAGCTATTTTATGACTTACTAACGATTCATATAATGTCATCAAGTTCGGCGGGCCGGATTAAAAAGATCAACGGGCCGCATATGGGCCCCGAGCCGTAGTTTGCCCATGCTTGGGCCGGACAAATGGTCTTTCTTTTTAATTTCCCAATATCCTCTTTGGCCGTGCATTTGGTGTTTTGGAGGCTCAATTTAAACCAGAGTGGGAGGAAGACAATCTGTGTTGTTTGAGTGGCCACCAAGCTGTGCGCTATTCAATTCTGAGAGCACGAGTGGGATGTGTCCCGGCAGCGTTGAAAAAAAAAACAAGTTTGATTCTACACGGACATATCACTACTATTTGGTTTTCCAGGTCAAGGAGATCCATTAAAAAGTCCAAATTACGCGACCCATTGAGCTAATTACTCCAAACGCTGTGGACCCCACCCACCCAGAAAAATATTAACCGTTCATTTTTCTCATTTTGTTCCTCAATGCAATGCGAATTTGGAAACTGATTTGTTTAACAGTAGCTGCGTTTCCATGACCCCTAGAATTGCGGCAAAAAAATATCACAATAAAAAAAAAAAACTGCATGGAAACAGTTAAACTCAAATATGACAAAAAGGTTTTGATATCACCAATGTGTGATGGAAACATTTTTGTTTAGAGAATAAGTTTATCATTTTTTCCTACTCCTTTTCGCTCGTGTAAACTGAGTTACTTGAGTTAGATTTTTTTTATTTCTATCTTTATTTAATCTGTTTTTTAATTTATCATTTACATAATCGAAATAAAGATATTAATCAATCAATCATCGGTGCAACCTGTAAATCTCAATTGTACTTTGTCAAAAAATATTGCTTATATTTTGCCAAAAAAAAAAAACTGTAATGGAAATGCAGACAGCAACAAGCAGACCATTAAAACAAACAAACAAACAAACAAAAAAAACATACATTACACGAAACTACCATTTTCAAAGGACGGACGTGAATTTCAAAATGTGTCCAGATGCTCGGCCAACAAATAATCATTGGGAATAAAGGCTCTGTGCTCAGCCGCCCACCGCTCTGCAGTGCAGCATGCACGCTGCCCTCTCCCTGACTCGTCTCCATTAAATGGACGGTGCTTTTGGCAGCAGAAGCCTGCGTGGCTTGTTTGCCCTGGGTACAAATGATGTCTGCTCCCCCAGCAGGTTACAGACACTGCAGACTGCTCATTACAAGTGGGGGGGGGGGGGGGAAGAAAAAGAAAAAAGAAAAACACCTCCTCGCTGCAGCCGCACGTCCGCTGTTTCCATAGGCCGTGAAAGGAAGGTTGGTTTGGAAACTTTAAACAGTGCAGAGTGACTGAAAGACACAAGTGGCATTGGCGATGGAAAGCGTTTTGCATCGTTCTGTTGCAACAACAGTGGAAATTCTTGATTTTGGGGCTTTTTATTTCTGGCTTATCGGACCTACTAGTTTGTTTTTTTTTTTGTTTTGTTTTTTTTTTCTTAAACCCAGCAAGAAGGAAAATCAAAAAGATTGGCTGATGTTTTTACATGATGGCTAAAGGTTAAACTAGCTGTAACAAGTCTGTGAGCTACAAAACTACACAATAACAGGGTGGTTCGTGCTGAGCGAAATATCTCCAAATCACGAACGCAGTCAAAATGAAAAGCAAGGTTTGCAAAGTGAAATGCAGTCGCAGACAGTGCAACCTGACTCGGGTCTACAAGCTTGAGCAGGCCCGCTAGTTGCTAATTGGTTGGTATAATTGGGGCCACCTGCCATCCTTCTGAACTCTGCAATCTGTCAGGGGTTGTCTTGAGAGGCAGGACCCCGAAATGTGCAAAGAGAAAATAAAGGACATGACGGAAACTGCAGAAGTCACACGGAGGAAACGAAACGAAACGGACGGAAAATAAAGCAGCAAATGATCAGATCACGGCCGGGACACAATCACTGCCAAAAGGGCGGCGCTTCGGCCCCTCAATATTATGACTATTCTTGTGAGGTTAAATGTGGAGGAAAAAGATTCTCGCACTGTCCCGTCCGGATTATTTTCTTGAATTGATTTACAGAACGGATGAATTTCCCACCTCACAAGGCTGTGACAGCTGCTTCCCTGTGATCATTAAGCACGACTCAAGTTAATGATACAGTGGAGGCAAACAACCGATGCTCTGAGCCCAGTCGTCCCTTCAGTTTGCCACTATCCTCCTGTGTCTCAAAGGGAAAGAGTATGTTTGTGCACGTATTTAGTGAATTTCTTCTACAAGATGTCAAGCAAATTTGAAGCAATCGTAGCTCTAGTATTGTGTTTCCTGGATTTCACTTCTTTTTCCTGTTTTCCTGCTTTTCTTTTTTTTTTTTCTTCTTTTTTTTTTTTTGGAGCCCGATAACTTTCACCTGTGTGATTGACCTGTGTCTCGTTGTCAGTCCTGATTGTTCCCACCTGTGTCCCGCTGCCCTCTTGTACAAACAGTCCTGCCTCACTTTGTCTGGGTTTGGTCGTTGTTTCCTTTGCTGTCCTGCGTCCATGATACCTTCATCCCAGTGCAGGGCGCAGCTCTGTAATCCAGTTTCAATTCTGTTTCTTTTTTCAGTTTTTCCAGGTCTGCCACCATTTTGCTTTTGGTTCCCGTTCACTCGTGAGGACACCTTTTGCTGAGCTTTGTCAAAATATTTTATTGTCTGTCCTTGGGTCCCGCCAACAAACCTTCCCCTTGACACAGGTTGGATGTTTCTTTCCACTGTGCTTTGGTGCAGAAACTACAAATGCTTGCCAGGGAAGAGTTGCAAAACTGAATGAAAGTCGATTGTAACATTGGTCTCGGCTCTGGCTTGCGGACTTTTAGCACAGCCGAGCCAAACCCAATCCCGATCTGTGCTCACGCTGACCTTTGTGATGTCACAAGAAGGTCAGTTGGATGTGCGAGTGAACAGAGGAATGGGGTTTTTGTTTGTTTGTTTGTTTGCTTGCTTGCCTTGGACGATGGAATCCACCCGCCTCAACATTTGCCGGGTCAGAACCTTTCGATGCCTCCGCCGCAGCATCAGCGGGTCACAGTCGAATGACGCTCGCTGCACACCGCTGCAGCTGCCAGCCTGATTTTCTTTACGACGGGAGGACGGACAGTTTTATGTCAGCGCTCGCGGTGGCCTTTACCGAGACACCTAAAGAGACAGTTTTTACTGACCCACAAAGAGGAGTTAATGGAGTCCCCTCTTTTTTTCATACCTGTGGGTCCGAGGGCATGCTGGACCTTTAAATTGGCTTTTTCTTGTCCAGCGCCCGCCGGACATGAAGGCTCGGCGTGGATAAAACACTTGACGGACATTTTTAGTCATCCTCAGCCGCTTCCTTTGTTCCCTTTTGCAAAAAAATATCAGCTTTTAATGACTGACTCCAGGCTTTCTGCCAAGAACCTCATCCAAAGTCAGACGGCTCTTTCTGAGAAAATATTAAAACATAATATATCACTCATATGATATATCATCTCCTATTATATAGTGTATTCACTCGGTGCTGCCCCCCCCCCCCATGCTCTCTAAAAGCACCAATGATCTACGCTTTTGAATATATATATATATATATATATATATATATATATATATATATATATATATATATATATATATATATGTATATATATATGGAGGAAACAAATCATATATATATATATATATATATATATATATATATATATATATATATATATATATATATATATATATATATATATATATATATAAACATAAATCTTAACAGTTCTATGGGTTGTCTGGTCCCTGCCTTCACCCTATGACAGCTGGAAGAGCCTCCAGCAGACCCCCTGAGACCCTGCGCTCAGGAACAAGCCGGTATTGAAAGTGAATGGATATTAAGCTTTTACCAATATGAAAATCATAAATCAGGCCAAATGTCACACACTGGACCTGTAAGGCCGAGGTGCTGAGCATTAGCGCAGAGGAGCCGCATTAAGAAGTGGTGGAAGGCACCGACAGGGACTCGGTTCCGTGCCGGAGCCGCTTTCAGGACCAAGGACAGCTCCCCTGGTCCTGAGCGTCTCGCCGGGGGAGGGGACGCATTTAGATCCGGTCTCTGCCTCCCTGTTCCATCGTTCCTCTTTCCCTCAGTGTCCTCTCAAGACAGCAACCCCGCCCCTCCCCCGCCCGCTCACCTGGGGAGCCCACATTTAGCCGCGCCCTCCTCCTCCTCGGCTGCCATTCGGCTCGAACCCTCGGAGGAACGTGGAGATTTAAAGTCATCTCGCCCTCTCTGCCGCTGCCCCCCCCAACACTCTATTTCCCCCTCGTTCCTGCATTTAGAGCCTGAGCCACCGGGGGGACGAGAGTGGCATTTACCTCCGATTCAATTAAAGCCTGCCTGACATTGCACGCACACACACACACACACACACACACACACACACACACACACAAGTGTTAGACGGGCGCCGTCTGGAGACTGATGGCGCGGAGATATGACCTCAGAGAAATGGGCACGTTAAGCACTGCGCGCACGTCCCTGAACATGCCGTGCACAGAGTGCACGCACGTGTGCACACGGCGAGGAACAGACTCGGAATTTAAAGCTTCAGTTTCTGTTGCTGTGCTCATTTTTTTTCTGCCATTTTTTAAAACAACCTTAATTGAAGAGTTTTTTAATTTTTTTTTAAATTTTTTTTTGGGGGGGGGGTCTTTTTGTTGGTGTGCGTCACTAGTGTAAGATCACTCCCTAATTGAAACACACACACATCTGCACGGACACACACACACACACACACACACACTGCGCTCCCGCTCCCGTTTGTTTTGGCTGCGCTCGTCGAGGGGACGGACCTGGCACAAGGCAATTGTCAGGATGAGATTAACGGAAACATCCACCATGTGTTTTCACTGCTGAGTGACAGAAGGTGTGCGGAGGTAACAAAGTCACTTTTCACACACGCGCGCACACACACACACACACACACACACACACACTGACACATGCGGTGAAAAAGGAAAAGAAAAGAACAGATGGCACAAAGATGGAAACCCTTCCTCTTGTTCTGGGAGCAGAAGAATGTCAGCATTGAAACAAAACTTTGTACAAAGATGTGATTTTTGTTTTTATTTTCTGACCAAATTATTGATTGCTGTTTTTATTTAAAAAAAAAAAAAAAGTGGAATTAGGAAACATTTGTAGACATTTACATAGCCTGTTAATGTTATACATACTGTTGATATCTGGTCTGTTTGTACTATATACACTGTCCATACCTAAACACACCTGCACATACATTTACTTCTATGAATACTTACTTTTTTCTCCCTTTTTTATTTTTATTTTTTATTATTTTTTAACATTTTTATTTATTCGGACTTCGACATTTCGTACCACTACCGTGCAAATGTGAACTGCCTTGACAATAAAGTTCCTTGAATCCTTTCCGTGTCAAAGCTGAAGTGGAAAGAAAAGAAACTCTCACTTCAGACCTGCGTTTTCTCTTTTTTTTTTTTTTATGTCTAAAATAAGAATTAAGTTGAGCTTTTCTGGACCCAAAGCGAAGCAATGACTCAGCGCCTGCATCCAGGGAGCGGGGGAGGGGAAGGGAAAAAAAAAAAAAAAGAAAAGTGATTTTATGTATGCAGCTCAGCGGGACACGTCGGTGCAAAACAACAAAACACTGTCAACGGTGGAGGATCGGCACTCGCTGCGTTTCAGGGTGCAGCCGGCGATGCAGCAAGGAAGCGAGTCACTGCTGACAAGCTGCAGCATCTGCACGCTGGACGGCAGCCACCATCACCACCACCACCACCACCGCCACTAAAAAAAAAAAAAAAAGAAAAAGTTTTGTGCGCGGTATTAATAGCCTGAGATCCAAATGTATCCTCTTTATTGTACTCTGTTTATGAAAGGTTGGCATTTATCGTTTAATGGGCCG
The DNA here is from genome assembly GCF_046127955.1 of Nelusetta ayraudi. NCBI lineage: Eukaryota > Metazoa > Chordata > Actinopteri > Tetraodontiformes > Monacanthidae > Nelusetta > Nelusetta ayraudi. The sequence goes on along the minus strand of NW_027466147.1, from coordinate 3,691,503 downwards.
TATTCACCGATCCTTTTATGAGCGTCTCTATCACTTCCCTCAGTGAGTCGACGATGCACCCGCTCTCTCTTTCACAGCGCTCACAACTTTTTCTGTGTGTGTGTGTGTCTTACCGTGCTCCATTTCAGCTAAACCGTCCATTAAATGAGCTGTTTCTGCATTTTCCGAGCCAAAAAGTAGTGATTAAGGCCAATAAATTGGACCAAACAGATGGTGAGTCTTTTTTTTTCAAAATCCCATAGATGCTCACTCACTCACTGGTACCGAGTGTTGTTGTTGTTGTTGTTGTTGTTGTTGTTGTTGTTGTTTTTGTGGTACCGCAGATTGGTCCTGGTTTCATCTCAGGTTCAGAGGCCCTTTTACTGGGTCTGGTCTCGGCCTCGGACTGGACGGACCAGAACAAACACTGCCGGTACCGGTACAAAGTGGCCCCACGCGTTTGGAGATGCGATTCTGCCGGACCTCGCTAGCATTCGGCGGGCACCTATTCTGACCTTTGACCCCTCACATCGACAAGGCAACAACCACGCTAGTGTCCAACTGCTGTTCCGACGAGTTTATGCAGAAAAATGAATCGCTGAAAAATTTTGTTAAAATGCAGGCTTGACAAGTCGCGTGTGTCGCGCTCAAATGCGAGCCGACTCTGTGTTTTGACAGCCGACGTCGTGGCGTGACGGCCAATTAAAGGGCCGCCAGTGCGCCGGCTTGGATGCGGAGAGCCGTATTGCTGATGACTGAGCGGAGGCCTCCTGCTTTATTTCTCCCAAGGTCACCTGGGGCTCGGGGAATATCCCTCCCTCTGGAAGCCAGCACGCCCTCCAAGCTTCCCGAGGCTTGATTCATTTATGCCATTAATACAATCTGGCTGCTGGCACCGTGCTGAGCACGCACACACACACACACACACACACACACACACACACTTGCAGTTTTTCCCCCCTTTCTTTCAGTCAATTGGTAGGTTGTGTGTCTCTCTATTAAATAAAGTGGCATCCAAGTGCTGTACTGCAGCACCTCTTAAGAGCAGGAGTGGTGGGAGAGCTGCCGACCGAGAGAGCTTACACAGCACTAGAGAGAGAGAGAGAGAGAGAGAGAGAGAGAGAGAGAGAGAGAGAGAGAGAGAGAGAGAGAGAGAGAGAGAGAGAGAGATTCCATGACCCCTAGAATTGCGCTAAAACTAAATATGGCAATAAAAAACTGTGGGGGGGGGGGGGGGGGGGGGTGTTTGGACAGAGGAGAACCCATTGTGCTCCCGCCAGTCAAAAAAGGTTTCCAACCCCTGTTCTTCAATGTCAAGCTGGTGTAACACTGAGAAACCAAAGTGGCTCAGTGGGGCCAACATGCATCAGCTTGGTCAAGGGCCGGCGTTTTCTATAGAACAAGAAAATAGATAAATAGAAAGACATGCGGCCTTCGGTTAAATCAGCTGGTATTTTATTGGTTTGACGCAAAGTAAAAAAGACAATGTGCACCCAGCCCATTGCAAGCTAAACTGAACTAAATGGTGCCTTCATGTGGCTCCTCTGCAGAGGATGGAAGCCTGGCGGTGGTGGCGACGGCCCTGGTTCTAAATCACTTGAACGTGACTGCAGAGAAGAGACAAAGAAGCAAAAATAACGACGCGGCATTCAAAGAGCAGGAGGAGGGAGGGAGGGAGGAGGAGGACGGTGGACGAAATGATCCGATCCTTTAAAGGAGACGGTTCAGGGGGGTCAGTCTCCAGTCGTTGAGATTTCATCTCATAACAAGCCCAACTATCGACTCTCTCAGATGTTTAATGAGCCTCCATTTGTCTCCAATCTATTTTTTTTTTTCCCTTTCGGGCCCTTTCATTAAAACGTCCTCTTTTTTACCTTTTACATGAAACATCAAAGAACAGACAAGCGCTTGGGCTAATTGGAGGCAGATTCGGGGGGGCCTAAAGAATATTTTGTTTTGACTAATTTCCTTCGGCACACAGGTGTATTAAGAGGAGACGGGGGGTAGGGGGGGTGCATTTGTAGAGGTAGCGGAAGAAAAGGAAGGAATGTATTAGGCAAGGTAAACACAGTGGATGGGATATTTTTGCGTCGTTAATGAAGTGCGCAAGATGCGTTCATGTTGCCATTTGTGCGGCTTCGTCGGAGCAGGAAAAAGCAAAAGATATGAAACTGGATGCGGATCCGCATTATGGCTAAAAATAGTGAGAGGAAAACAGGGAGCGATGAAGACAATCGTCGACGCGGGAGCCAGTAACAAGTCACCAGAGGGAGAGAAAACAGGAAGGTAAAAAGTTAATTACAACGGAGCCTTAAAAGGGCGCCGCAGCGTTACTTACCTCTGGAGGTGTTGGAGGTTAAAAGCCTCAAACGGCGGGATAATGGCGAGACGCGGTAGAAATTCGGTTGGAATGTATCGGGGCTAATTATCGCCTCCTTTGTCGGGGGTTTCAAGGTGTTTTCCGGCATAATAATAATAATAGCGAGCAAAAGAAAAAAAAGCAAAAAGACAAAAGACACAAAAGGTTAAACAGCTCCAGCGGGAGTTGATTTCATTCATCGAGTCAAAACATTCGCCCGCTCGAGGCCCCCCCCCCCCACCCCCCGGGGGTCACAGCAGCTGGCATTTAACGGGCTGCAATGAGTGGGCCGACGCGTTTGAGAAGCCCGATCAGGCCAGGAGAATGTCAGCGGCGATAATCAGCCCAACGATCTGCGCCTCGCTAAAAAGTGAATCCACACACACAGACAGCGGACGGCGGAGCATCGCAATCTCTCCGTCAGCTCGGATATTTTCAAGGTTGACTGAGAGTCCGTGACTTGGGGCGGGGCTTCACACCTCGCTGACCTCACGTCTGTAGCTGAGGTGGCTGAGCCCTCCACCCCACGCTGGTTCACGCCGGACTTGACAGACAAAACGGCAGCGGGGTCACGCTCGCCTCACGCTGCTTTCATTTGCAGCGGCCTGGTCGCACCTCCCATGCGGAGGGATCTCAGTCCAGCTGGTGGCGCCGGGAGACACTGCGGCGGTCCGGTTCACGGATTTCATTTTCATTTTCATTTCATTTCTTCAAACAGGAGAGATGCATATGCAAGAAAAATCAAAACAAAAAAAACAAACAACAACACGACGAGCAATTTTCAAAAGTCACTCATTGAAAATTATCTCATATCCCCCCAATTGACTCTCTCAAGTCTCCACTTTTTTTTATTTATTTTTTTGTTAAATATCCACTGGATTCACTGAGTGCCCTATAAAGGGGTAAATCGTATTAGCGTTTCATCCACATGCGGAAGTGGCCTTCTGGGAGCCCAGACACACCCCTGAAAGCGGCTCCCAGAGTGATCAACTCTCTAAATGCCAGGGCTGCAGTTCCATGTTTACAGCCATGGCCGTAACTGCCACTGAGGACGCTGAGGTCACGCTGATATTTGCGCGGTGAAATTTGGTGGGAGAACTGCGGGGAGATCACGGAGCCGTCCACAGCCAAAACACAAAAGCATCTTCACCTCTTAGCTGCCGCTGCTTGATAAGCCTTTTCAAACATCTGAAAGTGGAGGATTCTAAAAGCAATTCAGTCACATTTCCACATTTCTTTGTACTTGTGTTAGTTGCTGCGCCAGGAACCCGCGAACAGGACTCAAAAGGCCTCCATTAGATTTACAGACCAAAGATTACACTCTTTACAAACTTTAACTTTCCCACAGTTCCGCTGGAATATTTTTCCGGCCGAGCGAGCGGCAGTGGTGGCGGAGCAGCACGGAGGCCCGTTAAAGTCACCTTGGTGGGACTTGAAGCAGCGGGGCGGCAGACACACGCTGTGCGCACTCTCTCCCTCTCGCCTCAAGCGCTTGAACTGGCTTTAAACCTTCATTTTAGGCAAATGCGCACACAGCTGGAGGCCCAGTTGATTCCCGGAGTTCACCGCCACTAATGAACACGGGGACGACGGATGGACTCAAACGTTTGCGTTTGTGAAAACCTTGTGACGATCTGACGACAAAAAAAAAAAAAAAAAAGAAAATAGCCCGTCTGTCCGTTTAGCACGTTTAGCTCGATAGATACAGTATATACCAATGATGGGTATATCAGTCACTTCCCCCAGAGGACACGTAGACATATTTTCTCACGAGTTGTTGCCTTGATGTTCATTTCTGCTGTCTTTAGTGAAGGTTCTCTATCAGGAGCTGCGTTTCCATGACCCCCCCGGTAATGTGCAAAACATAAATATCAAAATGTAGAATATAAATAAGCCTGCAATGGCAAGTTGTTCATCTCAAACATCTCACTGAAGCAAGAGCAAACAACAGTGGGTGTGGAACTCACTGCAAAAAAAAGGAAAAACGAAACCCTTCAGCAACTCAACAACTTGCCACGCTTGACAGTGCGAACAGCACGACAAAGAGGAACGGCTTGAATACAAACCGTCCTTGAACGTTCACGGGTTCACTCGCGGATCAGACACTTTGGCGGCCTTGTTGCCTCGTTGACGAAAAGCCTGTTACACAAGCAGTGAGCACCGAGACGTCGAGCAGTTGGACACGCGCATTCAAAAGTTTCGAAAAGGTCAAATTAAGTTCACCTGGAAAGGTCATCGTGCACTTTAGCTGCGTTTTGGAATTTTCATCGGAAAGATGAAACTTCTTCGTTTCGATGGATTTTGTCAGCGCTCCTTCACGGACATCTGTCTCTTTTTTTTCCTTCTTGCCGTGCTTGAACTCATCCTGCTCTATGTACAAACAGTCCGTGGTTGGGGGGGGTAGAAGGCATCATATGCAGGGAGACACAATCCTGTATCCTTCAGGTTGCAAAACATGCACCGTTTCCATTTGGGCTCGACAGCTCGCACCAGGTTTGCAGTTGTTGTGGTTTGATCACTGTAGTGTATCCTTTGGTGTAGCGCGTCCTTGTCTTCCATATTTTTGGTAATTTTGCATTCACGGAGAATCGCTGTTGTTTTCAAAATGGGAAGCGTCCAATCAATCAGCGTAAAAAGAAAAACACTCCACATCAACAAAGCTGCACACTTGTGCAACAGACTATCAATTACAATCAGAGGTAATTTGAGGAGAGTTTGCTCTCGTGCGCATGGTGTTGCTTTCGGTTGATTTTAAGAAGTCTTGGCCTGCTGTAGGTGACGATGGGTCTCAGAAAAGAGAGACAAAGACATGTTTTCCCCTTTCATGTTGACGCCTCATTCACTACTGCTAATTATAATGAAGACCATGAAATGGAATACGGATGATTGCGCTTCTCCCAATTCACGCTCGGGTGAAGAAAAACCACTGCATGAGAAGGTGGGGTTTGTTATTGTGGTAGCAAGACTACGTTACCCATGTTCCTTAGCGGTGTTGGGGGCGGGGGGTGTGATTTAAAAGGGTGTGTTGGCATGTCATTTTGGGTTGTTTTCCTCTGAGCATTAACGCAGCCTCCCGACACTTTTGTTCTCGCACTCCTACACACACACACACACACATATGTATATGTATGACTTTTGAAAGCGTGTCAAACTGACCTATATACCAGGTCCAGTCTGTCACTCCGCCCCACCTCGTGTCCTCCTCTCTCCGGCTGTGAGTGTTGCTCCAGGCGAGCAGACCTTCAGCCCCTGTCACACCAGGCTCCCAGACAGATTAAACAGTTTGGCAAAGCCCTCCATCAAAGCGTGAGCCAGCCAAGAAAGCTGCACTTCAGAAGGACGTCAGAAATAAATTGGACACAAGAAAAAAAATTTGCACCGAAGACCAATCACACTTTACCGAGGGTCAAACCCCGCCCACCCACCCAGCCAGCCAGCCAGCCAGCCAGCCAGCCAGCCAGCCAGATGAAGTGAGATGTCCTGTGCCTGCTCTTTATCTAATCTGTTTGTTGTCACTTTTATACTCAGAATCGCTCGCGGGCAGGAGTGATATATTTCAAAGTGGGTCTGGCCGTCCTCTCACCTTGTCCCGCACACTGGCACAGACACACATTCCACGGTGGCCGTGTGGACTTCTCAATCCCTCATTAGCTATTTCAAGATGTTCTTTCCCAAAGAACGTGAGCCGAGTGAATTAAATCCTCTCGCTTGTAAAACCCGGGATGCAAAAAAAGCTTAAAAAAAAAAAAAAAAAAAAAAGATGCGCCGCTTTTCGTCATAAGGAAGTGCAATTATTCCACTCCGTTGTGCCTCTGTTAAAACCTTTTATCCCTGCGAGCGCCGTGACATGTGCCAACACTTTGGTTTTATTGCCTCGTCTGTATATAATGAGCTAAATGGCGAGCTGGTGGCACTTCAGGCTCCTCTTAGTAATTATTGCTAATTGGTCTGAGTAATAAAGAGCACTTCCGTCGCGCAGGTAAATGACATATTAGGATAGATTCTGTCACTAATTCTTCTGTTACCTCCGCTGCCCCTGATGCCACTTGTAGCCCTGCTGAGGCACTTTTGCAGCAGCGCAAATGAATTTGTGACTGTTTTGATTATGACTCATTTTCAATCTAATCTGCTACTTCATCAAAACCAATCAAACATCAAACCCTCAACAAACAACAAAGAGCTGTTTGACAACTCCAACTTCGTCTTTGGATAACAGCTACAAGTTCTACATTGTAGCCATTATTCCTTTTAGTTTAAATAAGAACCTAAGCTAGGCGGAACACGCTAATCAATTCCCTGCAGCGACGCCTGAAGGGAACAGAATTTCTTTACATCGTAATTCTTTTTTACACTTTAATTAAAAGCCCCACTCCAGGCTGAACTCATAAGCATGAGGAAATACCGTTTTTCTCTTTCGAGTATCTTTCCGACGACGGCCGCCCCCTTCACGATCACCCGGGCCGGCAGGCTCCTCCTCCCCCTCCTCCAGCGACCACTGCGCTCTGGATCCTCCCTGGCCGTCCTCATCCTCTGCCATCCTCTGATTGGATTTGCGCTCTTTATGTTTGAACACTGGAGCATTCAGCACTTTTGGAGGAATTTCCGCATCTCTGCCGCGCAGGGAGCTTTTGACCTTTTTCAAGTCAAAGCCGCTTCATATTTCAAGGGTAATCGAAAGGGCAGGCGCACGCAGACACACACACGCACACACACACACACAAGACAGACAGACAGACACTGACACGCATTGCACAAGGACAATGGAAAGAAGATGGGTTCAAGCTAATAAAACATCCACACATGAGTACAAGTACATCAGTGCCAAAAACTGCAACAAGCCGGTTTCATCCTGCTGCACACTTTCAAGAAAAACTTCTTGAAGCAGTCCATCTTCTTTAGTCATTCATTTAGTATTCCATTATTAATATCTCTCTCCAACATACAGCTACAACTCTCCCAGCCTTGTCGTGATGGCTCGTTCACGAATGAACTGGTTCAAAGAGCCGGCTCTGTTAAGTGAACAAAGAGAGCCGGCTCCTGATTAGTAGAAGTCAAATCTTTTTGTTGGCGACAACATTTTTAGTGTTTGTTTTAGTGGAGATTTTGTGCGAGAGAGAGAGAGAGAGAGAGAGAGAGAGAGAGAGAGAGAGAGAGAGAGAGAGAGAGAGAGAGAGAGATTCCAATTTATTAATTGATAGCAATAAAATAATATAAGCAACAAAAACATCTTGGGAGCCAAAAGAGCCGGATCTTTTAACTGAGCCGAGCTAAAACTTCTCTGAAAAGAGCCAGAATTTCCATGACGACAGCCTTCCCAATCCCCCCCCCACCCCCACCCCCCCACCCAACGCCACCCACCCAACCTCTTATAGGTCCTTAACAAGCTTCAATCAGCTAACGGGCCGCTTTGAAGTGACAAGAGAAATTGAAATAATTAGAAAACAGAGGAAGTGAGGATGTAGAGAGAGAAGGAGAGTGGCCACGACGCAGAGGCAGTGATGAAGCTGGGAAACAAATAAATGAAAGCAGGGAAAAGCAGGAGCAAATGAAGCGAGAGGAGGACAGGTTCTGGTAAATATTTCCCCTGCTCCCTCGAGGCATTGTGTTTTTTTTTTGCCACAGGAGAGACAGAGAAGTGAGACGGTGTTGACAGGGCTGTGGCGGTTACAGCTGGGGGAAGGATTATTTGACTCAATTTTTTTTTTTTTTTTTACTTTTTTGCCTGCGGGGAGGGAGAAAAAAAAAAAACAGTGTTTGGAGAGGGAAAAGGTAGGGAAGACAGGAGGGAGGAAAGAGGAGAAGGGTGCTGCCAGTTTGTGTTGGGAGCGCGGCGGAGGAAGGAAGGAAGGAAGGAAGGAAGGAAGGCGCTCGGGGCGGCGCAGCAACAAACACGGCCGAGGTACAGACGCAAAAAAACAAAAGACGGGCGGCACCTCGTGGCCAGAAAGTGGCCAACGTCAGCGGGTCGGAGGTCGAGGTGGTGACACAGGCAGGTTGAGGCGGCCCCGGTTCCAGCTCTGCCGTCCATGGGTCCACGTGATAAAAGGGCGATGAGTCAGACGGTGGAGGTGGAGGTGGAGGTGCTGAGACCTTGACAAGAAATACCCGTTTGACAGAGGATTGGTTGTTTTTTCTAGCCGAGGACACAGGCAACACCTTGATTCTGTCCTTCCCACAATCTGTTGCTTCTAACTTCCAACAGCATGTAAAACTCCATGCAGGCAAAAAGACCATCGCATGACCTTTTACAGAAGGGTTACTAAAGGAGCATTCTCTCATGAGCAGATACAAGGTGACGGGCGCCCGTTCCTGTCGGTCCCCCAGATCTGGAATTGCCCACTCTCAAACTTCCAAACTACAAAACATTGGGGCTGGAGGCGCTGCAAAGCAAATCCTTATTATCCATACTTTCTTTCCAGACAAAACCCTTGCATTAATCTGGGCCTGGGGACCAATGCAAGAAGGACACTTACAGAGCGCCCCCGTGAGGCTGTTTTTTCCGGTTGAAAGAATATATATATTGATATTTTGAGGGAGGCAGGCAGGGGCTGCAACGCTGTGGTTTTTACTGTGGCTGTGTTTTGTTTTTTTTTAGTTTGGATTATATTTCCACAGAGGCGAATAAAACCGTAACTGTCGGCGAAACGTTCCAAGGTCGGTGGAACAAAGAAAGCAAATGAGGAAGGCACGTGTGATTGTGCGTAATTGCTGCTGCAGGGAGGAGTCGCGACCGCCAGCAGCCATGAAGGAGGTATAGGGACAAGGCAGACCACGGAGCACGGAGCTTCTTCTACCTTTCCGCGTACACAAACAGAGGAGGCGGCATCTCCCAGGACCAGAGGGTCTTCATCCACATCGCCTCTTTTGTCTTGGCCCTCCGGCATCCATTCCTAAAGTGCTTATGACCACTCGGCCGCGTCAATAAATCAATACACCCATTCAATTTGGGCTGCAGAGTGAAAGATTGGCAGCTTCTCCGCTCATGTGGTATTACTTAAGGTGTCCCACCAGGCATTCTTTGGCAGGAGAACCATTAGAAGCCTGATTTGACGCTTGGGAATATCGCAGAGTTGTTTAAAGTCAAGAAGTAAAAAGTGACGAAAGCTGGACTTGCAATCATTTTCTGACCCTTGCTTTTTTTTTTTTTTTTTTAATTCATTTTAATTTCAAATATTGCACTTCTCATATTCAAATTGGGTCAACACCTGAAAAGCAGCAGTACAAATTCTGTTATCAGAAATGGAAAGAAATCATTCATTTAAATGAACATTTTTGATCAGACTCTTTACGTATTGTTTGGAAATCTGTCTGCCTTTGTTTTCACGTGGTTGACTCAATGCATCCTGTGCTAGTCTATTCTATTGCATTGATGCATGTAAGTGAAAGGGTACCAGCCCAGCGCTGAGTCCTTCAGTGTATCAACTCATCTCATTGATCCAGCTGAAAACAACAGCTTCATCTTCAGATTCCAGTGGAGTGGCAATGCACATTTAATTATATATATATATGTATATATATATAAAAAATGAAAAAAGCACAGAGATCTCCAGAGAACAGGACATTTAGCCCCCTTTTTCAGCCTATTGACATTTGGCAGCATTATTGTATTGAGCTCTGTCAGAAGCCCCAGTAGTCAGGATATTTAATTCATCTGTCTTGAGCGTGTGATAGATGTGACGAGGGGAAACTGAGAGAAAACGTGGCCTAATAAATGCGGAGTAGAGTAAATTATGCCAGGACTCCAGACAGTAACAGCGTCGTGCCAGGACTCAAGCTGGACGCATTTTATTCTCCACAACTCGGCGCACATTGCACGGAATCGGGCGTCGGGCTGTGTGTGTTTGGTGAGGATCGGTCCTATGGAAGGATGAGAGGAGACTTTATTGCAGATGTTGCCACAATTCCTTTATTTTACAGTCTGTTGGCTTTGAAAGTGATGCTGTTGTGCTGTAATAGTCTATCAGCTGGAGACAGAAGCTCCCATTTTCTCAGAGCCCTGTTTTTGTGTGTGTGTGTGTGTGTGTGTGTGTGTGTGTGTGTTTGTGTGTGTGTGTGTGTGTGTGCTGAAATCAGCTTTATTTCTCAGTGTTTTGTAGTAAAAATCAAATATTTCTGAAACCACCAGCATTTCCCCACAATGCAACACGCACACTTGCTTACAATACATAGATTTAACTTACCTGTGAACTCGAGGTATTGTGTGCACATGTGCAGGTGTGTGTGTGTGTGTGTGCGTGCACGTGCTCTTACCCCCGGAGCGTGTACCTGCGACTGCTTCCTAATTGCTTTTGTATGTGTTTGTCAGACTCTGACTACATTTTCTTTGCTTGGCCGCCGAAGGGGGGAGTGTGTGAGTGTGTGTGAGTGTGTGAGTGAGTGTGTGTGTTTACCCCGAGTGTAGCTACCTGTGAATTCCTGGTGATGTACTCTGGCCGACAGTTGTTCCCCCTTCCAGCGACTCTCTTTTTGTCCTCTTCTTCCTTATACGTCCTTCTTATTCTTGCCTCCGATTTGTTTTCCCTTTACTCTCCCTTTTTATTTCCACTCATTTCTTTACACTGCCATAACCCAGGTAGACATGAAAAAAAAAAATAGGGCCCCACAGAGGGTGTTTATTCAGGGGCAGCGGAACTTGAAGAAGTGGAAGAACTTTCTGTTTTAAGACGACTAATTAGGTTCAGCCGCGTGGCTGCAGAAAAAAAAAAAAGTAAGTCAGCTGAAATCCTATGAGGAATCAGCCGGAAGCTCGGCCGGAAATTGAAATCTGACCAATATAGCTGAAGGGCACAAAGCCCTCTGCTAACGTTTGAAAAATAATAATAAATAAAGATAAAAACGCATGAACTACCCATTGACTATTACTTGTGGCTGCATGTTGTGCTGTCCACCAGGTAACTAAACTTCAGTGGTGGCTACACTAACACTGTGTGCAGCGTCTTTCACTCTCCTTCCCCCTCCTGAGCTTGCCAATGAACTACAGTGGCCTGCACACCCAAACCTGGATACCTCGTCCACCTTTGTCTTGTTTGGTTTATTTGAATACGTGAGCAGTCACCCAAATTAAGAAGCACACTCCAGTCCAGCCCACCTGGGATTGTCCACACCAGGCTTCCTTAGAAATATGGCAGTGCAAGATGACAACTAACTGGGAGCAAGATCTGTAAATTCTTATATTAGAACCAATCTATGGGTATGAAAACCATTAAGGAAAACCAAACCAATTCGTTTATACACTTTTGTTCTATGTATTTATGAGCAGTGTATTAAGATTTCACCAATATAAAAAGCTTAAATGGAGCCAAATATTCCACACCGGTGCTCTGCTGTGCGTTTCCGCTCCAACGTTTTTCACGTTTCCCAATGTGCGGCGAGAACTGGAGGGATTTTAGTTCCCTCCACGTGACTGTTCCGTCTCGACTCGTCTGTGTTTTGTGTCGGCCCATTCTGAGTGTGGTGGTCTTAATCTGAATCGCTCCATGCAACATTAGGAGCGGAAAGCAGCTGTTTGCATTATGCATCGTGCCTCTTCGTTCATCCCTCTCATTCCTTTCCGCATGCGTGCCGGGCTGCTGACGTCTAAATCGTCCTCTCTTTCCACAGTCTATTCCTCTCCATGTCCTCAGGTTGTCTTCTCCTTCTCCTTCTTCTCCCACCCTCTTTGCTGCTGTCGGAGCCTCTAACTCGTGCACCAAATAACAGATGGCGGAATCAGCTATGCATGTTTAAGACACAAACACACCCCCCAACGGAACAAGCGTGCAGTTGTAGCATCAAAACACGTTTCTTCGGCCCCGATTTCAGCTCAGAATAAAACATCAGACTGAGGAACGCATTTGTTTTCGGACATCAATTTCCAATCAACGGTGGCGTAAGTGTGGCGTAACACGGTTGTAAGACAATTGCAGAAATTCCACAAAAATGTGCCGGCAAGCGGTGATGCGTGTGTGTTTCTTTGCTGTGACAGAAACCAAAACAATATCAGTTCAATTTCTTGTTTGAATCTTGTCCCCTGTAACTCCCTTCCCTTCCTAATGCGAGCGGCGTAAAGCCCCAGGGACTGGAGCAGAGATCACGGGTAAAGATGCTTTTTGTTTTGAAAATTGTCTCCATTATTGCCTTGCAACAAAAGTTAGTCAGAGAAGAAATGGAAATGGGCAATTTAGGCTGAAAGAAAATGGAAACTGTCAAATAAAAATCTATAAATATGACACACGATGTCGGAGAGAGAAAAAAAAATCAACAACAATATGATGAATGGCCAGGACTCTCAGCTAATTGGCAAATATTGACATCTCACGGAAGCGAAGGTGTCTTAGAGTACTGGCAAAAACAAAACAAGTGATTGAAAATTGATTGTGGCAAAGGTTTTACTGACTCTGAGCTTCCAATTACTCCAGGGGACACACTCAGTTTTTTGATTTTTTGATTTATCTTTTATTACTTTTTCTGTTGGTTTGAGTTCTTCTTCATTTGCGGTACTTAAATAACATCGAACAGCGTCATGGCCTTCATTCAAAGTCCAGGATTTCAATAAATAAAAAAAAAAAAAAGGCAAATAATCAGGAAAAAGGCAAATGCAAAATGAAGAATGGGGTGGGCACATCAAACTAATTATTGCAACGTTTTTTGTTTTTTTTCCCCTGAGAAAGGGGCTTCTGACGTAAGACTTTCTTTTTGCTGCCCCCTTTCGATCATGGACTGGAACAGATGTGGAATAACTTGTGCCCAGATGTGATTTATTGTTTCCATGATATGAAATATAACGAAAATGAAATGAATGAAAATTAGCCAGATATTAACAGTTGGGCTATGCAACAAAGCTTTTGTGCACAACAGCGGTCAAGGCTTCGACTCCTGGGATACACAGTCTAATAGTCTATACCATAGACTATGATAGGGAATCTCTATAATAGTCAATAGACTCTATAGGGAATCACTGAAGCTCTGACTTTAACTTGTGTGATGGAGCCATCAGTGTTATTGCACCATAACACATATTATTGTTATTGTTATTATTATTATTATTATCAAAAAAAGAATCCCAAGCAGCAATGTGGTGAAGAAATAATAAAGTTGCTTTTAGACTTTTAGCGTAAAGTCTGAAGTGAAAAACAGAGATCGTGGTTCCCAAAAACACTTATTATGAATATTTTTAAAACCTCTGACTTACCAACAATTAGACATTCTTGCTTCTGCCACTACCCGTCGGTTGAACAAACTCCATATGCGGCGCTTCTCCAAAGCCCACTGTGAGGCCTTTGCCGCTTCCTCACGCACACACCCAGGCAGGCAGCAGGCACACAGGGAAGAATCAGCAGCAATTTGAGCCTCAGAGGCGAGGAAACCTCAATAGCCATCAGTAGCAGGTGAGGGATTAAACCAACAACCCTGCGAGCGGCAGAGCGCTCCTGCCACCTCCCGAGCTGCAGCCACAATCAATTTTCAATCAATTTTACACTCTGTACTCTTTCAGTGCACCCGCTGTTCCAAACGTCGCACAGCGGCAGGGTTTTTCCCTTCCCACAATACAGATAACCGCCAGAAATCAAATGGAAAATCACAAGGTGAGATCCTTGCGGTCCCAGTTTTGATCCCAGTTATTTTATTTTATTTATTAATGTCTTTTCGTGGAGACATTCGGTCAGAAACAGAGGCCGAAGGGAAGACTTTATGAGAAAAAAAACAAAACGAATGGGGCGGCTGGTTTTGTGATGATGACAACGCATCAGTGTGTCTTTCTCACCTTCTCTCCATTTGTCTCTTAAAACGTGTCTTCAGTCTTAAAGTACATTTTAAATAAAGTAAAAATACATGAAAAATGCTCTTGACTGGAAATGACATGAAAACAGGACAACATAAACCCACAGTGACATTAAATGCTGCTATATTTATTTATTTATTCAAAAGTAAAAATCAGTATTCAGCTGTGAAAGCAAAAGGACCCCCAGGGGGTGACTGGCCCTATCTTTCCTCATTACCACTTTTTCCCTTTAATGGTCTTATGTTAAAACAGGGGGGAAAATAAACAACCTTAATGTTCCTTTTCTTCGTCTGAAAAGAAAGATAGCCGGCATCCTTTTAAGTATAAATGGGACAGCATGTGCAAACATAGATTTTTCTGTAAATATGCTGCCCACTCCTCATTACAGCTGAGCAAGCCTCCAGGACAATTATTGGCTTAGCGCTCTATAAATAAGATAAGCTTCATTTTTAGACCTAATTAATGATGTCCCGAATTCCGAAAACCCTCGGCTAATCATTGGGAGCCACGTCAGGTTGTTTTATTTGGGTCACAAAGTAACCTTGACATAATTGCCTGCTGTCCCAGGGAATGAAAATAAGATCAAAAAGTGAAATTTAGAAAGTTGTTTATTCTTTTTTTTTTTTTTTTTTTCCCTTCTTCTGGCTGAATTTCGAGTCCCGGAGAGAATATAAGTGGGGAATGTGAGACATCTGCTTGTGCTTGTGTTTAACTGCTGACATTACAGGTGTAGGAATATGCCTGTCTCTCCATCACAGATCCACAGAGAGGGGGGGGAGACCCTCTGCCGGCATGCTGACATCTGGCAATAACAAGCAGGCAGGGTGTTAGGATTAGGTTCAGACGGCATGTGCCATATGCAGACTGGAGGGAGCCGCTGTACACACATTTGAATTAAAGGTGACCAAAAGACACATTGAGGGGAAAACAACCTCAACAATTCACCTGCCGGCAAAGAAACTGTATTGTGGGCGGGATTTTGATTCCTGGGCCTGGAGTACCACAGGTGCATGTGGTTGGATAATGGAACCATGTCAAAGGTTCCCCAATGTTCCCTGGACCATACGTCTAAAAGCTCGAGGATCTTGTGTCCCCAAGACCCTGGTATCAAAGGGTTGCAGTTGGGAGCTCTAAAGGTTCCGTATTGTGTGTTCAGCGACGGCATTCTGCAGATCCTGGTGGTGAGCCGTGCTTATTGGAGTTACTGTTGTTGGTTCTGTGATCGCCGACCAGTCAAACGGAACCTGCTGTTCACTGGACATTTCTTTATGGGACCAGTGTTGTAAGTGCTCTGGACCGGTCTTGGCTTTGATCCATTTACTTTGCGCTGTGACGCTAAACCAACACCCATGTCACTTCAATTTCCATTAGCAAGGAGGAAGCAGACACACATTTTGAGGATAGGTTTTTTTATTACACCAATTTGTTTGGCCATGTCAAGCCACATACTGGGCTTTCGACCTGATGGCCTTCACCAGAGCATGAACAGGGCAATCTGACTTTGCTCAGTGGCAATATAGCACTGGGGAGTCCACTGAATATCTGCAGAGAGCTCTTTTGTTTCGATGCACATACAAGGCAAAAGCCATGACGTCCTTCAACGGGAAAGCTGAGCACAGATAGCTCACAGAGCCAAGTGTGTTTCAATCAAAATGCTGTGCACTGTACTGCTCACAGCACGCCAAAGTCATTTCAGCTCCTCAAGCTTCTTCTTCTCTCTCTCTCTCGCTCTCTCTCTCTCTCTCTCGATCCTCCTCCTCCTTCTCAACCTTCAGTGGTTCTAAAAATAGCTTAAAAAAGCACATTACAGCATCTGCAGTAACAACCCTCCAATCTGCCTCGGCTCCATCGATTTTACACCACAGAATATTTGACAGGACTGAGGGTCATTTTTCACCTTCACTTTGGTATTCCTCGTGCATGTAACTGTTTGCATGTGTGTGTGTGTGTGTGTGTGTGTGTGTGTGTGTGTGTGTGCGTGTATGTGTGCTGTGCCTTTGCTGAATTACTGCTTGTTTCCACAACAAGGTGCCAAATTGTACCTGCGCGCCCAGGTGACATATTGCCGTGCGAGCGCTCGTTCATTTATGAAGACTTTGGTGACTCACTCACTCGCTCGCTCATGCACTCTCGCAGGAAGGGTGCTTCGCAGCTAGTGGACTCGCGCAGCCATTTGTAAAATTCCGCTTTTGTTCTTGTGAAATTTGTCAGTCGGCTCTTTTTCATAGGTGACGAGTTGTGGAGTGGACCTTTGTTCACAGCTGGGAGGAATGAAAGGCCTTTGATCGAGAACCTAACCTTGCATTTAATCCATGTTCAGAGCACTTGTGTGCCCTGTAATCTGACTGCCTCCTCCACAAAGTGTCATTGACGCGTGGTCATGTCAATCAATCAGTTGCAACGCTTCACCATCACTGCATGTTAAAATGGAGGCAAAGCTAAAACCCACAAATCAACAAAGTGTTTATCTCATGAAGGCTTTTATTTTTGAAAAAGTCAAAGGAAGTTGCTCCATCGCTCTGCAGGTAAGTTCCTAACTCCATCAGTTACAGACCTTTTCTGATGTTTAATAGTTAAGCTAAGTACACAAAACTTTTATTTCAATATTTCAGCACAAAAAAAATCAATCTGCATCCATGTAGCTCTGACAAAAGCAGAAGGCTAAAGATCTGCAGACTGCCGCTGCAAAAGGAGAAAAGAATGTCAAAAAAAACAATCGTATCAAACTGTGCAAATTCTGTCTCAACAGAATTGTACATGCACTTTCTGGCTTTCATGGTTAACACACTTTTATGCTTTTATTTTGACTTCACCTTTCTTTTCGCCCAGCACCTTCATTGATTTCAGACTGCAGGCATTATTCTAAAATGCTGTAATCCTGCTCGGCTGCAGGCTCATCAGTGGGAGTCACAGGTGGCGCTGGAGTGGCAGCCACAGTAGAGTCTGGTGGTGCACCGGCTGCTCACTGCTTCTGCTCGCCTGTGCAGAATGTTCAGCCACGGCAATTCTTGGCTGTTTTTTTTTTTTTTTTTTTTTCCCAACTCGGCCTACCAACTGTGTGAACAGGAGGTCCAACAGTGGTGGTTGGAGGAGCCAGCGGAGGAGTGCTGACAGCTCAGACATTGCCCGACGATGGGTTCGCGCCACGCCACCGTCCAAGAGCACTTGTTCGGCCCTCTGATGGTCCGCAGGCTGAGTTATTTGACTTGTCACTGGGCGTTACCTCGCTTTACATCAGCCGCCGTCCAAGTCTCTGACTGCCAGGAGAGCAGTTTCAGCGCCGGTGCACAGGCCGCCGTGCAGTGGAGTGATAACAGGAGGCTTGTTGATGGGTGGTCTGAGTCGCTCGAGCCAAGGAAGCATTTCTTTCTTGGCAGGGTTAATCGCTATCAGGGTTTCCGACCAGAGACTCACAACAAAACAGGTTTGCTGTTAATTTGTTGCACCATCACGCAAGTTTCCGCCGCAGTCCCAGTGCCTGAATACCGTCAGAGGATGAAGGAGGCGATGGTTGGCCTTCGAGTATGCCGACACACTAAAGTGCTTATCACTATTCATGTGTAAAATAAACAAGCCGCACAGTCAGATTGCAAACATTTGTATGACTTGGGCTTGTACCTCGTAAGTGCTTTTCTCAAAATTAGATTAGATTAGAATCTATGGCCTGTTTCCAGTCTGTGATTATGTTAACTGTTGTATTATGTGCAGTGTATACAATTATAGTATCTGAGTGTATAGTGCATACAGTGTGTAGTATTTAAAAAAAAAAGAAAAACTCACACACACATAAACCTAATCTCCAGCTTAACCCTGGGAACCTGTTACAGTCTATCAATATTTTCACACACATGCACACAAATATATTTATATAACATATAATATACTGTATAACAATCATATCTGTTTTTCAGCATAGAACAATATCAATCAAACACTGAAGAACCTGTCTGGAACTCTGCTGATTGACTGGAATGAAAATAACATTTTTACATTGACAATATTTATGTATTCACTTATTCATTCATTCATTTTTCAGAGACTAATCAGAGGGCCTCATTCAAAAGGGTGAGCTAGCCAACCATCAAACAAATCTAATGGCAACATTTCCATTGATGCCATTGTAAGGTTTAGTATCATTTCTGCCACTTCAGTCTCACTGTGATGTCGACCACACACACACACGGAGACACACACACACACACACTGCACTAATGAGGTGGGCTGAATTGCAACTACAAGTTGCACACTCTGCTACTTGGAATAAACAAGCGCTAAAAGCTCCGGCGGTCAGATTTGCTCTCATTTGTATTGGTGTACCTGTTTAAGGTGCTATTCCCAAGCTACCCGCCCACCGCTAAATCCAACAGCCAGACACATCACTGCCGAGCCTTAATGAGGGCACACACAAACATCTCGGCCAACTAAAAAAAGATAGCATGCCACAGGCAACGGGCTTCACACTCCAAACCCAAATGAAATAACGGAGAAGTCGGAAGGGTTTCACTTCTGAGCTGGCAAAATCTTCCAGTCGTTAAACCTCCTCTGAAACATTAAAGATGCTCTTCCTTCATGGGAGCACCAAAAATAACTCCCCCTAATGGGAAATGTGGTTGGAGGCAAAGTGTATACAAGCTTGAGCGAATTCACACAAATGAGAGTCGCGTTAAAAAAAAAGGAACTCCCCTTCATTGGATCTCTGGCGCTTTTTGTCTGAGTCACTCGTTTGTCCCTGACAAAGCCACCAGAAGAGAGTCAGCCCACTAATGCCTCTTCCTTTGTCAGCGGCTGTCTGACTGCTCGCTCCATCCTTTCCTTTTCCATCCAGTGCCTTTGCATTTGCATGATAGCATCAGTTGAAACCGCAAAGTGAAAACTTTGCCGTAAGAGTACGAGGCTCCGCCCGAATCCACTCAGCTCGCTTCTGGATAATATTTCACAAGTCTACCCACCCTTCTTCCCTGTACCGATGAATACCATGTGTTTGTACCGCTGTTTGAACATTTTCATGATTGGACATGGGGGGGCCTCAGGCCTCTGCTCCACAGTTTTCGCATACAGAAATATGAAAAGTTTTTAAAGTTTTGCGAGCACAAAGATGCTTTAAAATTCTCCTACATCCCCTGTAAACTGTTTTTGAACGTGCCTGGGAGCAGGTGGTTTATTGCTCCGTAGATGATTTGTGCAGTTTGAAAATGAACCACATCTGTGAGTTTCAGTGTTTTTGGATTTTCAGAATAAAAGATTAGCATGTTCTCTATAACCAGAGTAGAGTAGAAGATTTATTTTTCATTGTTCAAAAGAATTGTACAAGTTATGGATTGTCCTCACAGCCCTTTTCTGCAGTAAAATCAAACTTTCTAGTTGCTATGGAGGCCTGTAGGTATTACTATTAATGCGTGTGTGACTCCAGTCTGAGGTTTGAGTAGAGATTTTGCCCCGAGCGACAAGGAGCCACCGGCTGGCAGGGAATCGTGTGCCGACCTGGACGTCGGCCAACATCGGGAGGGACGGCAGGGTGGGTGGGCAGGCGGATGGCTTTAAGACAGACCGGCGACGTTCCGCTCCAGTGCCGACATGAATCAGGATGCAGGCGGAGAAGAAACTCTATATCTGTCTGTTTCTTTTTACTCTTTTTTTTGTGAGATCACATTTCACCCAGCCGCTCGTGGCTTCCTGCTGCTCTGAGGCTTCTACCGCCTCGCTCGGTTCACACAAAACAGAGGCAGTGATACTGTTTCACTACTTGGATAATATTTGGAAATACACCTGGAGCACATCTTAAAAAATATTCAATTGAAAGAACTCAAACAATGGTAAACCTGGTACAGAGGGAGAAGGATCGTAAGAGTCCTCCTCTACAAAAGCTACAAAAATATCTGAAATTATTTAGAAATTGGATTCTGAATGCCTTTTCTACTTTCAATTTCTGTAACGTCATCTTGTCCTTCTCACTTGTACTTTGTTCGTAATGTTCCATTTGGCCGTAGTTTATAAATATACGTACTACGGAAAATCCTTTTGAGATTAAAGACCTCTTTTAACAGACCTTGAGGTTTCAAAAGGCGGCATTTATTGTGAAAGGTTATTTTTCTATTTGCTGGATGGAATTCTCTCTTTTCTGTGTGAAGACAAGAAAAGGAAATTTGCAATCAGTAAATCAATCAACCAATCAATCAATCAGTCTACTTTTATTTGTGCTAAATCACAACCAGAGGCGTCTCAAAGCGCATTGTGTAATCAAGAAAAAAAGACACCCAATAAAACCATGTGATACATAGTTACGTAGGAAGTGATGTCATCAACTCGGCCGTTCAGCATTGGCATTTTTAGAACAGCCAAACAGCTGCAGAGGACAACAGCCGTCAACAGATCACTGTAGACTTAATAAAGATGATTAAAATGCCCTGAGGTAGACATTGGTCTGACCGTGAAATGAGGTTGCCCTTTGCCATTAGACAAAATGAGACTAAAAGTGCTGTGGTCAGCAGCGCAGTTAGCAAGTGTGCATGAAAAACCGCAGTTACTTGCGAAAAAAAAAAAAAAAGGCATTTGGACGAATGAGAGGAAACGGCGTCAGAGCGAGCTGGAACGTTTTGTAAAGAAGCTCCGAAAGTTTATATTCGTGAAAGACAAACGTGGTCATGAAACCTTTGCCTGACGTTGGCCAATCTGCTGAAAATTTCAACAGTTATGGTAGTTTCTCACTCGGTGGCATTGTTGTGAAAACATGGTTTAATTTTCCAAACAACTGACGGAACAGCAAGGGTGCATTCCAAAGCGTAATTAAATCTCTTGAAAGAGACCCTCAGGCGTTGTGGGACCAATGTTGTGGCACAGGGGATGAAAAATGTAACGTTAAAAATCTGATGAATAATAATTTGCTTTTCCGAACTTTAGAGCGGTTCTCGTGTATATAGGAATATACATGGAATGAGGGTCTTGCTCCGCGTTAACTGCCATCTTGCACCGACATTGCTTTCAGGAAGCCCAGTATTTAAGGAAGCCTGTCTGACAGTGCATTCCCAATAACTGAGCAGCAGGTCAAGAAACTGCAGCTGAATTGAAAAAGTACAGAGTCTGTGTGGGACTGTGATTGATTTATCCAGGAAGCAGTCACTCCAGTGGGGGGTGGGGGGGGCGGGGCTGTCAGAGCTGTCAATCAGCTGAGCCACATTGAATTCAATAAGAGGCAATTAAACACTTTGCAAAAGGAACCCTATAGTGACACAAGTCAAAGAGATGATTTTTTTATTTATTTTTTTTTGGCATGCCAGAGTTGAGTAGTTGCCCTGCTGAAGATTAATAAAGTTTTAGCGTGGCGAAAAACAGATATGAAAATTGGAAGTGTCTTTTAACGTAACAGAACTTTACAAAAAGTTGCCTAGTTTTAAGAAATCTCTTGTAGAGGAAAGATCCAAATGGTAAAGCCCTGTCCTTGCCATAGGAATAATGACTTTTTAGGGGGCAGGAGAATAAATCTCTATGTCCTCCCATAGAGAAAGTAAGAATTAAAGGCCACGAAGGAGTAAAAACCCAGTCACAAATTGAATCGGGCCAGTGAAGCGTCACGACAAATGACGTCATGTGTAAAGCTGTTTTGTTTAGTTTTTTCTGCAAGAAACACTGATATTCTGTTTTGTTTTTTTTGGGGGGAAAAAAACAGATTTGGCAACTTTTGTGTCATGTGGTGTTTGTGGAACTTTAACACTGTTTGAATGGTGGGGCTTCTGCCACTGACAGGAGAAGGATGGAGAAAAGTCCATTGTCTTGAGGTAGAGCCACAGGTTGAGCCCTCACGATCTTCCCGCTCTGTTCACACACACCTACATGGTGTCAGTGTCGCTCGCTACGAGTTAACTACAGCGGAGCACCGTCGGCGTTGCTGCGATGGAACAGAACAAAGCACCATCAGAACACGAAGCCTCCTCATTAGTTTTTGTATTTTGCTCGCTTTGAGCAAAAGGGAGGTGGAAAAAACAGAAGGAGGGAGGAAAAGTTCAACATGGGATTCACTTTAAAGCTGATTCTGAAACCTTGACTTGTGCTCTCACGACGTTCAACCACCAACTCCTGTCATTCGGCTGGTCTGTTGTTTGCGACCAGCCAAATGTGATGGAAATGTCTTGTTTAAGACCCAATAAAATAAACCAGTTACCATTTGAAGTGCATGAGTCGTGTCTCTTTAGTCACTGTAGGCGCTACTGTAACAGATTTGTTGCAGTTAGAACATAAGAAAAAAGTCACTTTCATCCTCGCCTGGATTTTGTTTCTCATGAATGCGTAGAACATAAAAGCCACAAGATGAAAGCAACAGAGAAATAGATTAGATCAAAGTTCAAAGTTTCCTACTGACAAACTGATGGATTCTTTGCTTTCAGGGGTGTGTCATGGATTACTTCATGGTGTATGGAACTTGCAAACTGTAGGCTCTCTAATCAGAGATGGCTGTTTACCAGGAACATCTGCAAGGGCGTAAAACAGGGGCACTTAAAAACTTTGTTCAGTCGTCTCTACCATTGAGCCCCATCTTACCACCGTCTGGATATTTTTCATTGTATAATTTGACCTGAACAGAGTTTGATTTGCAGTTACACCAATTAAGAGTGTGTCTCTAACCAGACACCCACCCAGAGGTACCCAGAGGTACCCAGTGTACCTGAATGAGACCAAAAGGGACTGTGAAACATTGCAGGCTGCCTTTTCGCCATTACGACTACATTGTCTCTGGACAATAGGCTGAGCCCTTCACAGCGCAATGTACCCGCTGCCGTCCCCCAGTTATTATCCTCAACGCTTCATCGTGCCATCCGTCCATTCTTTTTTGGAAAATACATCCAGATGAGCTGATTTTCATAAAGGGCATCTTCTCTCTCTCTCGCTCTCCTGACACAATCGACGTATTACGGCAAGGACCTTGCGAGAAAATGCCATTTGTTTCAGTCGCCCGCTCTTGACAAGTCTCTTGAGGTGCTGCTCACATGCAGAATGGCCCACAAACTCTTTTGCGCCACACACACACACACACACACACACACACATGCACGCACAACACACACAAAGCAAATCAGTTTCTTTGCAGCAGCAGTAGCAGCAGCTGCTGGGTTTGCATCTTATTTCCCGAGCTATTGATTTCTTGCCTGGCACCGGGCCCGGCTCTTCCCTCGTCATTATGCCCACACTGGCCAGAACACAGTGGAGGACAGCGAACACTGCTGGCGGACTGGAGATTGTGTGTGTTGCACACAAACAGGTGCAGATCGATATATCTTGCTCTGATGAAAATATTGTTGCAAGGCGCCAATGCCTCCTCACGTTGCCTGGGCTCTCCTCTGCAGCTCTGCACCCAGTGAAAATGTCTGAACTTTGCGGTGGGAAAGCAGTCATGATTGCTGTTCTGAGAAGGCCATCAATGTGGAAGACGAGGTACACTTGCCTTGCGAGTAGCAAGATGGATTTTGAAATCGAAATTGTGGAGACAGATTAAGAATTACACTTGCATAGAGCGCAACCGTTCTTTTTCAGCATAATATGAATTGATGCGAGCTCAATATCTCTTGCTGAACACTGCCAAACAATTAATGTTCAGTGCTTGTTGCAACTAAATCTTTATCTTAATTTGCATTTTTATGTTTATTCTTCAGCTTAGCCAAAGATCCACTAACTTTATAACTGGCTACGGCTTTGTTGCTGCCTCATAAGCATCGCTTGCTGACAGCGATGGAAGTATTATTATCGAAGGGACGCCAGGCTGGAAATAAAAGAACTGACTGCCATCCATTGCTTTTCTGTTTAGTGTACATGTAGTGAACACGAATGCGTGGTCACAGAATGTGTAGATGTTGTCGTTCAAATGCTCCCCCGCTCTGAAAATGAAGGACTATAAACATTGGCTCATACACATTACGTAATTCTAAATCTTTAGATTGAATAATCACTCAGGGTGGCGTCTAAATTGACTCCAGTTGACTATTATGGCCATTTTAAGAAGTAATGAATTCATTTTGGTGGTCTACTTCCAACAATAAAAAATGTTGGTTTGGTCAAAAAAACTCTTCGTCCCCCACCTAAACCATCTGCCTTCTGATTGACCAGCGGCTCACGGCTAGCGCTAGCTCACCTCATAACGTGGTTTGTTGAGCAAAATGTGAACGACTCATTGAAGCACAGTAGCTGCATATTTCTAAAACTCCGAGAGTTATGTTTGTTTTAGGTTTGTTTCCTGTCAAGAATGGTTGTTATATTTTTCTCTTACATTGCTGAAAGAAAATGTATTCCGTCTCCTCCGTCCAATCACAACGCAACATTTTCAATTGAAGTGAACTGGTCACGTGACCCCGTACGTCACGTCCGCTGACATGTAAATGTGAAAAAAGTGTTTCTATATCGATACGTCTGAAAAACCACCTGATGAGAGCTTCAAAACCTTTTCGCGATATTTGAGAGGTTTTTCGAAGTTCAGACGTTTCCATTTCCGTATTTTTATTGCGATGTTTAGGTTTTGTGCAATTCTCGGGGTCATGGAAATGCCGCAGCGAGTGACACGGAAAAAGCCAGCCCACTTGGAAATGTGCAAGTTTGTTACTTGGTGTGTTAGCTGCCCAGTATGTCAGAATCGCAAAAGAAAGATGTTAAAGAGCTGAGAAAGTGACTTTTTCCTAACGGGAACCCTTTAAACTTTCCTCTGGTTGCACTGGAAATATTCACTGAAGCTCAGTATTCTCAGCGGAGCCCGGCAAACCCGGCGCGACGTGCAAAAATAAAGGCCTTTGTTGTTGTTGTTGCTTTTGTTCGTCGGGACAAAAGACCAGACATCAGCATGGCACGGCTGTAGATGAATGAAATTCCATCTGTCATCTGGAAAAGGAACAACCGGGTGAACAGCGCCAGAGTCTTAATTTTGAAACTCCATGGTTATATTTTTATTTTTTTTTTTGTCTTTCAGAATAGTCACCCTGTCTGAAGGTCGGCTGGCTAACACTCAAGTTTTTTTCATATATTTATTTGCTTATTTATTTGTTTTTTTGTGAATTCCCAGGCCAGGCTCCACGCTGTAGCCAGGGGCAGAATAAGATTGAAGGCTATAATAGCTCAAACCCCCTGCATGCTCCATCATGGCGTGCCGGGGAAGGAAGCGGGGATTTTGTGAGCCGACCACATTACACTGCTGTTCAGTGACTCATTAGAGTGACACACTGGGCAACTTTGAAGCTGTTTAAAGGCGACCCAGCCTAAGGATTTCTCCCTGCAGCCCTCACTGATACGCCGCCTGCATGCTGATCAATTGTACTTTTTCAGCGCTGACTTCTCACACACAGACTGGCTGCAACATTCTCTGTTTGCATGGTTCCTTTTTTCAGAACGTGCTTGTAAGGACATTATTGGAATTTTACATTTTAAATGTTTCAAGTCTGATCTTCACTGCTGCTAACGTCAATTTCCATGAGCTTTATTGAATCAACCATCAGTTCATTACTGTCTCACTCCTTTCCAAGCACTGCATGTGTTGCTCTCGCCTGAGTAGAACACCGCACACCACAAACCAGTTACTATTGTCATTTTTTGATAATAATAATAAAAAGAAGAATAAAAGGATTTCCAAGGACACAGCAACAACAACAACAAACCTCGTCGTTTGGCATAAGCTCAATATCCCATGCTGATCACTGCCAAGCAATTATTGTTCTTTGCTTTTTACAACTAAATCTGTTTTAGCATTTTTATTTTCTGGTGGCAGCATAGTCACTCTGCACGTTTCTTATTTTGTAGATAATAATATTTTAAGTCTTTCAACATATTTGTATCACGCCTTTTTCTGAGGATTTTCTGAGGATTTTCTGGCCTTTAGAATTTTTTTTGACAGATTTAACGCCCACGACTTGCAATCTTGTATACAAGTGTACGGAACAAATGCTTTTTGGGCTGCGTGTGATCTTTTTCTGCAGTACCTTGAGCGGCCACTGGGGAAAACAACTGCCACATCACCATCGTGGAAGTCCCTGTATCCAGATATTAATATTCTTATTCATGGTTATTATTATCCATGTAGTACACACACACACACACACACGCACGCCTTATCTTTTAAACTACTGCAGCTTTCTATAAGTACTTTGTATTTGCTTTAATTAAACAGAATAAAAAAGAACAAGTGCGTTAGAATGTAACAGAGTGGCAATCAAACACTGAGCTCCAGATACATTGTGACATGGGAGCCAACCAGTGGCAAGTGTGCCTTTGCTCAAAGGGCGAGATGACTGCACGCGGTGCACGAGGGCTTCTGGTCCTGCGGCCTTCAACGCGGACCCCCATGGTTGACTTGGGTCACACGCCGAACCATCAAAGGCTCGTCTTCACAGAGGCTGTGACGCAAATCTCTTTGAGCTTGGGCTGCCCGTCACAGTGGGTCACTGGACATGTGTCGGCCTCAGGTGACGACCTCGTGACCTTACATCCTGACCACCGCATGGACATGAAGGAAACCACAAGAAACAAATTGGTTTCAGGCTGGACACCTGCTGCGCAACATCACAGCACTCAAGGGTCGACACGACCTGTGTGTGTATGTATGTGTGTGTGTTGTTAATTTCAGGGACCACTCATTCAGCACACAATGAATATCTGGTCTCATCTGGTCTAATATTTGACGTTCTGTGAGCGTTGTGTTTATTGATTTGTTCTTTGGAGATCTTTCTAGGATCAATTCATTTAATTGGTGAACAAACAGAGAGTTAAAGGAAAAGCACAGGCGTGTACATTGAAAGTACGCTGAGTAAAATATGTCAATTAATATGTCCAGAAATGTGCAAGTGTGTCATGCTCTGTTGTTTTAGCGTTTCCTGTATTATTTTGAAGGTCTTGTCTCCCCTTGTTTTTCCTATACTTTACTTCCTGTTTCTGTTTTCCCGCCTTTTTTGTTGCCTGATGATTGTCATCTGTGTCTCGTTATCAGTCCTGCCCTTGATTGTTCTCACCTGTGTTCTGCTGCCTTCTTGAGTGAAAGGTCCTTGTCTCTCTTTGTTTGGTCGTCGACTCTTCATTTCTTCCCGTCTGCATCTTTGTCCAGGTTTGTCAATCTGTTTCAGTTCTGTTTCCTGCTTTTTGTTGAAAGTCTCACATTTTGTTATTCGTCATTTACCCTTGTGGACACCTTTCGTTGAGTTAAAAACAAAAAAGATTTCTGTTTTCAACAACTGGACTTGTATGAATTTGGGCCCTGCATACACCTCCCTGTAGTTGAGTGTATGAATGCCGTAATATAGGTGTAGTTTGACTTTCCCACCCATAGGAGAGTTCTTTTTTCTCTTGTGCATATTGGGAATTAATACTGC
This sequence comes from Nelusetta ayraudi, assembly GCF_046127955.1. NCBI lineage: Eukaryota > Metazoa > Chordata > Actinopteri > Tetraodontiformes > Monacanthidae > Nelusetta > Nelusetta ayraudi. Next base: position 3,664,076 of record NW_027466147.1, on the reverse strand, counting down.
ACTGACAGGAATGATATACCCTATACTTATAATTCACCTTCCGCTCAGTCCTGTCTCCATGGTTACTAGCAAGCTTTCCCTTCGGCTTCAGTCATCGTTCCAATTCCTGGAATAATAGTTCAGAAATGTGAGAGACCATAGACAGAAGGACTGTAATATACCAGCTACCAGCGTTTGAAAAATAAAAAAAAACAAGGAAATTTGAATGGACATTAAGTGCAAAATTGTGGTGGAAAAAAAAAAATCCTTGAGGAACTTTGACAGATTTCATTGGCTGTAATGCGTTACACTGTTACATTCCTCGTGAACTCGTGAACTCAATATGTTTATTACATGACATGGTGAGAGGAAACTGAACAGTACACGAGCACCATTACTTTTATTGTGTCTGTCCCCATAATGTTCTTTATATTGAACGGTATTCAATGTGATAAACTATTCCCTCGGTTCTCCGCAACGGAAAATTGCTTATTTAAAGCCATTTACTTGCCGACTCGTTAAAACATCGTGTGCGTGTTTGCTGCCGACTGCAGATATTTATTGGAAACCTGTGGCTTTCACGTACATTAGAAAATTCATTACTCAGACTTGGGACTGGCTGTGTGTGTGCTAGAATGAGGGAGTTAAATATCATCTCTGAGTCAGCAGCAGTAATTTCTGCTTAACTGCTGAGAAATAACTTTTGCATTACATATTGAAAAGCCAGCAGCACTTTTTTTTCCCCCCCAAATGATGGCTTGTCATGCTCCATAAGCAAAAAAAAAAAAAAATGGAAGTGTGCATGTAGCGCGCGCTTCATGACCCCAGTGGCAAGCAAATGCTGGTAATGGAGTTGAGGAAGACGATTCGCAAGGATAGGAAACAACATTGGAGCTGCATACATAACTACACAATATTATACTTCATAAACTAAATGTACAATATGTAAAATAAACGGTACTGTTTGGGAGATACGCACACAGGCCAGTCTCCTTCGACAGCTGCCGATCATCCTAGAAGGAAGAACTGAAAAAGTTACGGTAAAAAAAAAACTTCATTTCTTTGTTTTATGACGGTGGTGGTGTTGCCTTTCTTTTTTTTTACCTGCTCCTTTACCGCCTCAAAAGCCTCCATGAGGATTTCTGCTTTGGATGGGGAGAAGGTTGCCTCTTGTTGCCATGGTGAATCAGTGAATCTGAGCTCGATAACTGGGTCTATTGAAGGAAGCTGCGTGCAAGCACTTCAGGGATAGATTTGATGAACCTGTGTCTGCTCATCCTTGGTCTTTATGCAATTGATTACGCCTGCGCACTTGTGTTTTGGATTGGTTGAACTGGGCTCAGTTATTGATCTTGGATGTCGGAATCCTAATTTTGGTCAACGGGCCCCAGGACACTTCCTGGGACAGAAATGCAAGTTGATCTAGACCAGACGCTCGTCTTTCTGGGCTGATCTCAGATCTGACCTGGTCTTGTGGTTCAACCTTGCAGAAGTCACTCTTCATTGTCGAAATGACTGTACCATGGGAAGCTCTCAGTCAGCAAAGCACATGAAACTCCCAGAGTACTCACAGCAGCGGAGGTGGAACAACATGACTGGGTGCCCAAGGCTTCCTGTTGAGGTCAGAGGCTCTATTGCCACGGCCATCGCTGAGCTTTTAAGGAAATAGGAGTGTGAGGACAAGCCATCAGATCAGGTGGTGCAATGGTCCCTGGAGAAGCGTATGTACTCTTAAACCATGCCCTTTTTGAAGCATACCCATTCAACCTAGGATACACGCCCTCATGTGCATCAGAGGGGATTGAGAAGTGAGTATACCCAGTGCCAAATGAAAAAAAAAAGTGGATGTCTTCCGTATATCCTGCACCACACCACTGATCAGGCCACTGTCAGACTGCAGAGCGGATCAGCAATTGGCTGTAGATCGAGAAGAAAGACCCTCGCTGAGCTGCACAGTGACCATCGAGGGCTAAAAGTGAAAGAGGTCATACCTGAGACACCTGGTCCTCCGTGTGCCCTTTGGCGGCGTCCTGGGCCCATCCACATGACGGCAATGAAGTCGGTTGCCCACCTGAAAAACCCCACTGAGGCAATTCCCCCTCCCCCACTCGTCACCAGATGCTGATGCAAGGGATTGTACCACCGAGTCCTGCAAACCCGAATGGCCTGCACTAAAGTGCTTCTCTGGTCTACCGACCACTTAAAAGGGCATCACACTAGAGATCACATTTATCCCATTTGCACCCCATACTTACACTGATGTTACAATATCAGTGTGTGAATGGGGTGTAGAAAATTGCCACGTTCATACACCCGCTGAAGAACTGTTATGAGAACCAATCGGGGTTAAGTGCTTTGTCCAAGGATCGTCCGTCAACACATAGACGTGTGGAGAAACTGCAAATCGAACCGCTGGCCGTCTAATTAGTGGCCGACCTGCTCGCAGGCGTATTGTAGTGAAAATCAGATGAGGACTTGTTGTTTTGTTTGTTTGTGTTGTCATTTGTTCAGTTCATATCTCTCTTTCACACACACACACGCACGCACACAGCGGAGCAGATGAATGGGACTCGCTGTTGCAGATCAGAAGATCCACAGAATCTGCCCTGAGGGGAAAACAAAGCATTTCCTGTTGATTTTTAATAAGACACAGCCGCTGTCTGGTCCACGGGTGTCAAAAATCGCTGCTGATTTCTTCTTTATTTTGTTTCTATTTGCAGTCCATATGACAGACTTCAATCTAAAACCGATTATTCAGCTGCCAATCCACCAATGCAAGCACTCGGGAAATATATAACTCAACACACTGGGCTTTTTGTTTAGATTGTTCTTTTTTTTTATTTTTTAAATTCAATGACGCCCCATGCAACGCAAGCCTGTATTGAATTTCATCCCAGCACTGGCTCGATTTAGTGTGTGTATATGAAATTGAATACGTTTTGAGGTGGAGTGATACGTTGGAGTCCCAGTGGACCCAGTACGCTGCCTGGAAGGCCTGCCTTCCAATCAAAACGCTTGGTCAGCTCTTACTGCTGTATGAATGGTGATGTCTTACACCCACTAGGAATATTATTCACCTTCATAAAAGTACATTAAAGGGGCTTAACCCAAACCTATTTCTGTAATCACCGGTAATTGCAACAATGGTAAACCCAGTGCAATCCAATAGATTTTGATGAATGTCTACAAATATCCCCAAGTCACCTGTACGAAGAACATTGGTCATGACAAGTAGTTTAAATTTGCATTTTTGGAATGCAAGGCTTGGACAAAAAAACAATAAAAAAAGAACATTCCCCATCTGGCAGTGCTGCCAGGGAGTTTCCAACTGCCGGCTACTGAGCTAAGGTTGCTAACCGCAGAGCAGATGGGCCTGAATGTGCCTGTTGTTTATGGGCGTCTCAGTAATAGATAAAGAATGACAGTTTAACATGGAGGCAAACTGCTGCGGATATGTTCACGGCAGTAAAACCTCAGAGTGAAACAGCTTTGGAAACTAATTTAGGCAGCTATTAGAGGGGTGATGGCGGAGGCACAGGCTGAAATCACAGACAATTAAAGGCCCTGTTCACCCAAAACACAAATTCGATGGTAGACACAATGTTGACAGAAAGTGTTTTACAATCACTAAGCCTTTAGAGTAAAAGTGAGTTGGAAAGTTTTCTTTAAAAGGGAGCGTCTGACTTGTTTTGTTGCATGGATAAAATAAATAAATAAAGAGTTGTGCACTTTCACAGCAGCCATTCGGCAAGAAATAATTGGGTTCAAGCAGGTCTTTACAGTGACACTAATACATTTAGAAGACGTTTCCTACATCTATCTTGAAGAGACTCTATGTGAAGTCCAGTGACCTTGAGGCCACTTGGATCGGAGGCAAAACATCTTTACAGAGTTGTGGGTTACCATCCCACATCATAGCTGTCACTCACTTCCCGGTTTCTCCGCTCTCCACTGGGCAAAGAGCTTGTTATTTAGTACAAACATCATACAGTGTTTGAGTCTATGTTCATTCAGTTCCATTTGCACTGGGACACAGCTCGTTCGTAGACGCAGAGACTCCAAGCTAAATCGTTTTTAGTCGGCGTGGAATACACGTGGAAACAGCTGCTGTAAGCTGTAATGAACCACAGAAGAAGACCTGGAAGACTTGTGAGTCCATAATGGCTTCAACAAAAAGGGATTTGCACAGAAAGCATCAGGTGCGATTGTCACCCTTTGCTTTAATATGTAGCCTCGATCTGCTCGACTGGCAGTTGGAAAAAAAAAAAAAAAGATTTGTCGACTCGTTTTGATTGACGGATGATTCGTCAATCGCCTCCTACAGCTTTGATTAGCGGGCCTCCCCTTTCCCAGTGTGCTCTTCTCTAGATGGGGACGGCATAAATCTGACAGATTCGGAGGGGGGGAACATTCCATCTGGCGTGTCGGGTTATCTCAGTCAGCATGCACGCAGAGGCGCCAAAAAAAAAAAAAAAAAAGTGAACTCACGGAGGAAGCGAGGTCTCCAAAGGGATAACGCTTGCCTGAAGAGTCCTGAAAAATGACATCCGTGCCCAGTGAGAGTGGCAGGGAATCACACTTGTCACTCGTCTCCAGCAGCAATGGAGACGGTGCCGCTCGCCTCTGCAAACATCCAAAAGGGCAGATTCTAATAGAGACACATGGGTTTTAGTGTGGAGTAGCAGTGAGTAGCAGTTTCCTCTGTATCAAATGATACCTTTTTTCTTTTTTTTTTTTTTTCTTTTCATAAAATAGCATTTCACAAGCAGGTTTAAAGGGAAGTCCTGGTCAGAGGTGGGTGGGGAAATAAAAAATGATCAATTTGACTCTGAATTGCTCATGATTGTTATTTCACTGCTTAATAACAATTCTGTGAAGCTCATCAGATACTTTATTTGCCACACGGAGGACATGATATTCAGCGAAATGTGTTTCCAACACTCGACCCATCCCTCCTCTGCCGAGGAGCCGGGTGCAACCGCTGTGCACCACCTGAGGCCAAGATACGTACGGATCCTTATTAACACATCTGATCAAGGGCTGCGGCTGGACATCAAACTCGACATTTTTTGATGAGTCTGAGGTAAAGCAGTGCACCCAGAGGACACTTGAGGATCGCACTCAGAACTTTTGATTGACCGTGAGGCAGGAGTTGCCAACCACATGCTAGCGGGTCAAATTAACAACTAAGGGGTCGTCCAACATTTTGGCAAATGTGGAACAAACCTCGTGCCAGAATCCTGATAGTCATAGGAGTGGGTCAATTCCCTTAAATGATCAGTGCCCGTAGTTTTGCTTGCTTCTGCGGATGGAAGGAAGCTGCTCAGTTAGAAAAGTTTGAGTTGGAGGGTCCAGGTCCCTCAAAACTCTTCAAATGAACAATCCAGCAACTCCAAAATGCTCCCGAGGACATTGTGTGACTCGCACATTCACACATGAAATAAGACTCACACCAGTCCAGTTGTTCTATACCACGCAGAATCACAATTGTACCTCCTCTCCCGGGGGCAAGTTAAACTCCTTTACATACATTATCTCACAGTAGCATCGTCACCTTACAGCCTGACTCGCCCACAGTTTCAGCAACGCAGAGACTGTGACTGTCACTTTACCGACTCTGTGGGCGTTGGACCACTTGTTCAGAGATGGCCACCACTGTGAAATGATTACAGAGGAAAATAGTTGCATTGACAGGTCATGGCTATATTATCATCTGTATCAGGGCTGAAGAGGTTTCCATAGCTTGGGGACAGTGCGAGATGCTCACTGGTCAAAGATGGATGGATCAATGGACTTCACTCTGTGAATCTAATAATCTGTATGCCCTGGCCGTGAAAGGGATAAGACGAAACCGTAATGATTTACGTAATAGATCATTTTGTGTGTCGCAGATTAAAGTCTTAATTTAACCGGATTGTTTATTTAACTGTAATGTCGAGAAAGAAAAGAAAAACATACGTTAAAAATACTCTTTAGTTTAAATGAAAAGTATCAGTACTAGTTTTGTCCTCTTCTTGTGGCATTCACTCATTAGAACAAGAAATAGAGTTTGGCATAATCAACCATTTGTAGTCACAGTCGGTTTTCAGATCAGTCAAGAGTCCATTAGCGAATATCCATTTAGAAGATCGCAAATAGATGATGAGCCTGCTTTGTGTTTTCGAACTCGCTGCTTCTCAGAAAAGAAATTGGAGCTTTATGCGGTAATGAGAAAATTTGCAAGTTCCCTTTGGCTGCAGCGCATCAAACGCAAGGGATGCTTGGATGCCAGCTCCCTGTGCGACAAGCCATTTCTCACGCTGTCGAATGAGAAGCAATGTTTGGGTCACTTAAAGAGGCCTGGTCAAGTAAATAAGTCACTTGGAGTTAAAAGATTCAAAGGCTGATGGCTGAATTCCTATTAAGCACTGCATCATAGCTGGAAGTCAGAGAGTTTCAGCAGCTCAGTAGCTCAAGTTTCAGGTTCAGTAGTAGCAGTAAGTTAGAATTAGTTAAGAGTTAAGTTAAATTCAGGACGAGGCTACATCCCTACATTGAAACTGAGGATTAGATATCACATTCTAACTGTTGCAATATATCCTTTCATTAGTTTCACTCTAAATGGATATTCATAGTGTTACATAATTACACATCATTAAAGCCCTCGCCAGATGTACGCAACATCTGACCTTAATTGGGTGCTTTTGATATAAGTGTTTAGATTTCTTTTTTCTTTAATATTGTATTTATTTGGAAAATATGTTTAAATAATCGCTAGTGTTGCAACTACATTTTATCGCTGTAGCTGACTGATGAACAGCTGCACACACAACACATGAACACCTCGACCCTCTCCCTGGCTGCAAAAAAACAACAAAACAACAAAACATAATGGGCTCATCACAGTGTTTATTGTCAAACCTCCAAACCAGCTGCAAATGACGCGCTGCGTGGGAGCTGACAGAGTGTCTCACTGTTGTCACAGGTTTGTGCGTGCGAAGCAGCGCTTCAGAAGCAAACTTCAAGCAGTCTGGTTCTGATGCGCAGCCCTTATTACACGGCGAGGCTGCGCTCCACTATTCAGTACACCGACGCAACTTTTCTCTTGAAGGACACCTCGATGTTCTGCTGGAATGCTCCCACCTATTGAAGTGACCTGCGCGATGATGTTGCCTGGTACCTTCGATCAAGGGAAGAAGAGCTGCACGAAATCATGAGACGTACTCAAGAATGTGCTTAGGATGGGAAAATGTTGTGTGAGTTAGTAGTTAGAGCAGTTAGTCGCTGCTATGATGGTCAAAACTCAGTGAACACATGGATGATAGAATGACTCAATGAATGAGTGAATGAATGATGTTTCCTTCCATGTATTAAATCACAGCCTCACAGCATGCACAGACAGTCGTCCCTAATTAGTTGGACCTCTTCTGATGTTGGTGAAGGAGGAAAAAGACGTACACACACACACACACACACACACACACACACACACACACACACACACTGCAAATTATTGTTTAATGCCTTTTCCAATTAAGCAGGATCGGTTGGCAAACGTTAATGCCAGCAAAGATTCACTTTACATCTCTGCCGCTGATTTAGAAATGACAGACCCGCATTTTGTCTGTTTGTTTTTTTGTTGCTGCATGTCCGTCCTCAGCCATGTTAAATTCATAATTGACATCTCTTGCTTGACAAGCGTCCCATTTCATTGAAGGACTTCCATCCACACAGTTGGCTTTTCACTTGGAGCTTTTCCTCAGACTAGTCTGGCATCGTTTCTTGTGAGTACAATTGTGCCAGTTCAGTTGGGAGGGTGGGCCATGAGTGAAACTGAAGCCACGCCCAGTTCCAGTCTGTAGTCAGCTCATTGGCTGACACGTGTGACTCTCTCACGTCCGTCCACTAACAACTCCTCGCGAGCTGCGGTGCAGTTTCAGTGGTTTAGCAGTAGTATTGGTCGTATATGTCCACTTATGACAGCCACTGACTGCTGAAGACTTACAGAGTGAAAGTTACAGTTAGGATGGTAAGTGTATCAATTCAAGGATGTTGACCAGTGAATGTAGGGGGTGGGACTGGGTTGGACTCAGGTTGGAACTGGGAGAGAAGTCTTAGTTCAAAGTTCAGGAGGAAGTAATTCCAGAAGATTAGGTGGATTTTTTTTTTTTTTTTTTCACATCTTCAACTCCAGGCCACTTGTGTGAATTAATGATTGTCACCAGATCCCAGTTTCAAAATGTGCCAAGTGATAAATGGGGGAAACATCAATTTCACTATTCCTTTAAAGTCTGAAGAGAAGCAGATTGGATTTTAAATGGCTTCAATATAGGAAAGCAACTATTTTCTCAGCGAGCATTCATTTTTCGTTAAATTATGCAGAAACCACTACACCTTAATCCTTATCCACTTTGCATCTAATTTCTCAGCAGCTTTTTTTTTTTTTATTATTATTATTTTGTATTGCATTTATAACGCCTTCCCGTATTTGTTGTATAGAGTCGTTTCCTAATTAAAAACACCTCCAGTTTAATGAGATAAACAGCGCCTTGGTTAAAAGGAGGAGGTATATTAACGAGGCAGAACACTCCCGATCACATCAGTGCAGAGGACATCAAATAAGCCCCTAGTCAATCGCGCTACTAAGAGAAGTTGATTGGTATTGGAGGCCCCTCACCTGTCAGGCTGATTTATTTGCCCATTGTTTTAATTACGCAAATGAAGATTTTAAGAAAGAACAATGGACTAATTACTGTTCTTGATTAAATGGCTGGAGCAGAAGTGTCCTTGGGAAGTGGGGGGGCGTGGACGCAGCGGCTACACGCTCGGCTCGCAAACCGCCAACAGTGTCTTCAGGTGGGGTATACACACTCTGATTCAGCGCTGTGTTCTGATTGAGACAATATGCCACCTAAGCAGGCGGGGGATTATCCTTGTTTATTGTTAATCAGCATATTCTGAATAATGCAGACGGACACTATTAAGCCCCTTTTCCACCTAGAAAATTAGCAGGCTGACGCAGGTTTTTCAAAAGCAGGTCGGCCCGCTAGCAATTAAAACAGCCGCAGGTCTGATCACCAGGGGGCGAGCTTCGTGGCTGTTCAATCTTTCCTTGGAAAGCTGGATGGGAAAAAAAAAAAGTTTGGTAAATAATGGAAAATGTCGTGGAAGCAGGCGCAGGGGAGCGGCTCGCAGTTTGGGGAGCTTTGGCGAACTGTGATCATCATGTTTGTAATTTGTTAATGCCCGTTTGTATCGTGTCTCCTCCATTGTAGTTTGTTGACAAAATCATTTTTCACATGTTCAACAAAGGAAGTTGAGGACTCGCCTGCGAGCCCACCCAACCTAAATAGCACAGCATCCATCGACCCAGACTGTGAGTCGCAAACACACTGAATGCCAAAAAATAAATCAGTCCGAAAATATTGGCCCCAAAACCAGAACACTCATGGCGCTGAAGGTGTTCACTGGTCTCAACAAGCCCTCTGCTATCTCCGTGTCCTCCTCTGGTTATTGCTCACTCTGACTACGGCCTCACTCTGATTGAAGCGAGGACCTTGCTTAGTGCGCAATTGATTATTTGGGAAACCGTTTTGCCGGTTTAACACCAGAATATGGGTGTACGTGTGAACCCGCTCGCTGCCTGTCTTCTCGCCCCTGGATGTGGTCTGAGCACCACCAGGATATATCTCTCTGCCTTGGCACCTGTCTGCTGCTCGCCCCTGTGACATTGTCATTTGAGCTAATCCCCCCGGGCCTGATTTCTCTCTCCCCTCGTTTCGTTTTCCTAACGTCCTCCTCCCGCCTCCTCCTCTTCCTCCTCCTCCTCCTCCTCCGTGGCACATTTTTAATTTGACTGCAGACTCAGCCAAGCACTCAGACGACACCCCACCCCAGCCCACCCCCCCCGACCGCCACCTCTCTTGCCTGTAATCTCAAGGAAGGAGCTAATAAGGCTTTACCTCCTCTATTCCGCTTTTTGCCTGGTGCTGCTCCTGTTTTTTTTTGTTTTTTTTTTTAACACATCTGCAAAAGTTCATCGCAGAGCTAAATAAGAGACGGGCATATGAAAGAGATGGAGAGTACACACCGCGGTGGCCCCCTCTTCACTTCCTGCTATCAATTTCAGAGCAATTATGGGCCGCAAAGGGTTTTAATTTCAGATGGGAAATTGAATTCTGTCGAGATTTGATCTGCATTAGGATGCCTTTCAGAGCGTCACGTGTCGTGTACATGCTAGCGTGTGTGAGTGTGAGGGTGCAACACAAAGACCGTGTTATCAGAGTTTAGCAGGAAGGGATCAATATGGAGAAGCTCGAGAACAGTGATCCTCAATAGGCGGCCTGTGGGCTGCGTCCAGGCCGCCTGCCTCCGATTTATGGACCTGAGGTTCCTGAATGAGGGTTTAGCTTTCGTTCTCTCTTTCTTTTTCTTTCTTTCTTTCGGAAGAACCCCAAACTCAGCCATGTTTATTCTTGTCCTCATGGCCGCAGCACATCCAGACAGGTAGGGGGGCCCCCCCATCTGGATGCATTGTAATGGGCCTGGGACTTGTCTCCATGCCAGTGTTGTGGTTATGAATAAACTGCCTCAGGTTTTGGGTCGAATTTGCTAAATAATTTCAATCTTCATCTGTATATTCAAGGTATCAGCATATCTGGCGGAACTCAAAGTCAAATCTAAACTGCACTGTGGGCCTTTGTGTGTGCAAAAATTTAAACCAATGTCATTGCACACACACACACACACACACACAGGTGATGATGAAGCTGAGGTACTCAGAGGCCACAGTGACGATGGGTCAAATGGACAAGGCAGCCTGCGCAGTCAATTTCCGCATTAGGCTTAATGTGCACGGGCGGAGACGGAGAGGATACAGACGGATTATTCCCCGTGTGCAATGTGATTTTCCAAGGATGAAACTGAGTTTAACCGCTCACCATTGTCCTAACGCCATTATTATTTATTACCTTTGAAAGTCATAGTGGCATAGCAGAGCTTGCCATGAGCCCCTGTGATGGACCACCGATGACACAAACCGCATCCATTCATTTAATTCATCGAACAATTTGGAAGCACGTCTTTAGAGTGAGGAAGACTGGAATTAGCAGACATTTGTCCGGCGATGTGAACGTCCTCCTCTTCTGCGGGGGGTGGGGGGGGGGGCTCCTGCACTGGCCAGCACCCACGGCGTTGAATTACGACTAATTGACTCGTGTCACATAACTCGGAAAAGCAGAAGAGTCAGCGCTCTTCAAGGACGTGAATTTAATTTCTTCCCAGCAGGGAGCTCGGGATTCCCGACTCAATTTGGGCCGTTTAAAGAGGGACGGTGAGCTTTTAAATATTTCTTTTTAACTGCACCTGAGCGTAATTACTTGCTCGGTGTGGACAATTGCCGCCGCCTGCGCTTGGGGGAAGGGAGGGAGGGGAAAAAAAAAAAAAAAAAAAAAAAAACTGCTCCATTGATTTCACGCTCGTGGCCAATTTCAAGTTTTTGTGGAAGCGTTCTGTCTTTCTGCTGACATTTCGGCTGACGCATTCATCACGGCGGGAGCGGCCAGACGGGATTCCAGTGGCAGGTCGGTGGCCATTAACACACAGCGTGTTTCCCTGGGTATTTTTAGGGCGACGCGCACACACATGGGCACGCAGACCCAGAGAGCCATTACATATGCAAATCTGATTAAGAGAGCGATTAATCACACTAAATGTACCAATTATAGCTCCGTCGCTGCCTGACTTGCTGGCAGGTTGCAGGCAGGAATTTCCTGAGTCATGCTTGAATTTATCGTCACTCATGATCATCCTCCATTAGCATTAAATACTGGTTCGCCCGTGTCGGTGTTGCCGGTTATGCCACGACTGTGGTATGTGTATTACACGTTGGCAAAAGGTTTGTCAAGGTAACATGTAGCAGAGACCTTACGTGTCATGACTTACATTCGGTATATCATTTAATTACCAACAGACATAATTGCAAATAATTTAAATTAAATTTTTGGCACATCTGACCAATTATTACAAAAAAAAAAAGGGGGCTGGGCTTTATTTTTAATCATTGTACTTTTGTTGCTTTGCCAGTTTTTTTTTTGTTTTTTCTTCTTGCACTGGCTTGGCCCGAGCACTGTCCTTTTCTGTTTCCCTCTACAGACCCACGTAGGATTCTATTCCGATGCCTCTGATTGGTGCTCCTGTCCTCCTCCTCCTATCTTAATAATAGTATCTTTGCAAAAATGTGATTGATTTTGTGTGATTTAAAATATCTTAGGTTCTGCTGTCCTGACTTTGTACCTGAGAGTGACCTCGCAGTGAAAAGAGGTACTGACGTTTGTCATGGCCACACTCTGTGTTCTTTCTGTTGTTGTTTTGAGGACGGCTGGAAGCTAAGCAGTAGAGAACATTTATTCAAATGTATACAGGAATCAAAACGTAAGTCGTTACGTTACAACTACTAGTGCATTTTCAATAGGGTAACTTCTATTTGTAACCAATTACATTTGCAGAGGAATCTTCATCCCATCACTGACGGTCACAGGTGTTGACTGGTGTTGGATAATTCCACTCCTAATACAATCATATGGACTCTCTGGTACGGGTAATCCCACATTTCCCAACCTGGCAACCCTGACCCAGATCATCGCCACCGCGCACAGCCCAATCTCTCGTCAAAACTTGAAAGTGTCCGATGTGTATTGCATGTGATTGATAGCGGAGGGTGACAGATGGTACTGTGGTGCCTACCAAGTCCCAGCACGCCAGCATTGTAGTTGTGGCAGCAGACAACAGCGCACACAGACGATGTTTGCATTGCAAACCGTGGAGACTTGCTCGCCCCTCTTGTTTCATTCTGTCTCATGGCATCCAGTTCGAGGTCTGATTATTATTTTTCTTTTCGTTCTTTTCCATTTCGTGTCAGCCGTTGCAATTTTCCACTGACCCACTTCTGCCGGTGCCTTTGCCACAGCGTGGTTTCCACACAGTGCGAGTCAAACTTTTCACATTCAGCAGAAACAGTCGACCACTGAGTTTGACCTGGATACCAGGTTCAGGTTCCCACTGTCAATTCATATTTTTGGTGTCATTTGAATTTCCTGAAGGGGCGAATCCCAAGCATTTTTAGGCAACTGCGGCAATATTCAGGGAAGAATTTATGAGCCGTTGTTCATAAAGTTGGGATTCAATATGTTTAGACCCTCTTTTATAGTATCAGACAAGTGTTGTGCATGAATTCATTACACCTGCGTAATTGGGGCACATAAATTAATTCTTACATTCAGGGCAAGCTGATGCATTTAATCAGGAATAAAAAGAGGACTGAGTCTGGAAACAAGACGGTGCAGTTGAGTCACTACTAGAAATCATTGTGTGCCTCTCCTTCCTCCTGCAATCAATGCATTCAGTGGCCATTCACGCCACTGTGGGAGCTCTTCAGCGTCTTCATGATAGTTAACATTTAATGTAACCGTAAAAAAACATGTTGGAGTGTGCAAACCTGATGCCAACAAGGGAAAACAAATGTGGACCTGCTAATTTGCTAATTAGGCGCACGCGGAGGGTGTCAAGTGTAGTGTGCAAGACGGCGTGCGCTTGCTCATTTCACACATTAACCCTCATGAATATGCAGGCTGCACCAAAACACTGGGAATGTGGGTGCAAACAGGAACATTTTGTGCTAGCACTGTGATTGACGGAAGGCCAATCCGCGATTTTCATCATCGTCTGATTTAAGGGAGTGAAAAAAAAAAAAAATTGAATGTGAAGCTCTAGTGGTGTTATTTCTTCTGGGATGGATCTTCACGCCCTCGCTGTGTGTTGATGTTCAACCCTTTTTCCAGAGTGGCTGAGTGTGCATGGCTTCCTTGTCCACCCCATTGGGAAAAAGTTGCCCTGCAACCACATTCGATAGCAAGAAGCAGCCTTCTTGCTGTGGGACTGCTCGGTCCCACCTGTTTAATTTGCAGGAGTTTTCATTCCGCTTTGTATTTCTCACCCCCTTCAGTTCTTCCTACATGTGAACGTTCTCTGCTGTAAGGACTGCTGCTGCTGCTGCTGCTGCTGCTGCTGCTAATGCCACGTGCGCACCTGCGGCCCTCATTGGCTCAGGCCCTCAGCGTGTGGCGTGCACCTGCTCGTGCCATCGCTGTTTTAACCATTATGAGGGGTGGAAGGAAAGAGAGAAAACAAAAGGCTTCGTGCACAATCAGCTATTTCCTAATGTCCTTTACCGGAACTGAGGAGTGTGCAGGATTTCTACTCCCGCAAATGCTTAAATTTAAATAATGCTTTGCTAAGACAAAAAAAAACAGCGGGCATCGATTTGCATCTCTTAAATTAAATTTTCCCACACATGACGTTAAATGTTGAATCATTTTCTTTCCCCCGGCCGCGGCGCACTACAGATGGGTGCGCTTTGCAGGCGGAATCCTCTTAGTGGGAATGATTGCTTAAAAAAAAAATGAGATGATTTTTTTTTTTTTTTTTTTGAACCCCCCCCCCCCTTAAGTAAAGACACTCACTCAAGTCAGACTGATGCTTCTGCAGCTTTTATCACGGGCTTGGCTGGCTGCGACGTCGTCCTGTTCAAAACTCGCTGCAGTTACCAAACGTCATTAACTTTTAAAGGCGCTGGGAACGTCTCTGTTTAGCCAAGTTTTTTTATTTTATTTTATTTATTATTTATTTATTGTTAACAGACGGTTTTTACTTGCTTTGTGTCAGGCCAGTGCGTCTGGTCAGCGTGACATCAGACGGGAACCCGGCAGTATGCTGACTCGATCCCCGCGAGCCATGACTCGCTCAGTCGAGGCGCGAGGTTTGAGTCATCAGCAAGACATCTGCGGGGATGAATCCACTCCTCTGTGCTCGGCCCCTCGTTACTCACCTTGTGCGCCGCGGAGCGGCCGGCGCGAAGGCAAACCTTTCGTGGTCGCAACCCCGGGGCGATGACAACGCCGGTGGATAAATAGATAATCAGAGCGTCTCGGAGACGTCGGCTTTGTTTGCCGAGGGTGAATCACACGATGACGAGTCTCACCTGCGGGACTCCTGCAGAACTTTACTTTCTTAAATGTTTTATTTTGAGTTGTCCGCGCGCAAAAAAAAAGAGAGAGAGAGAGAGAGAGAGAGAGGCTCACGCATGACGAGGTGGGCGAGGGTCGAAAAGGAAATTTTACAGGCCCAACAAATATTTCAGGAGGAGCCCTCGAGCAATTTGTATGAGATGTGCTACTATCAAAGAGTGAAAGGTGGACGAGGTATCCAGGTCTGAGTGTGCAGGCTGAGGTAGTGCTCAATTGTTTTTGTTCGCCCGAGATAACCAAGTTTTCACATGACTGCTAGACAGACACCCGACACACAAAGCTGAATTTAATGGAGTCATCAGCATACACTGCATTTAAAAGGTTGGATTACCTCTGAAAGGAAGGGCAGACAGGTGGTGCTGGTGCAACATGCAGTTCCTTACACACACAACTTTTGACAACTTATTTTGCAAAGATTTATTTATTCAATTATTTATTTTTAAAAGCCGGTGAGCACAGAGTCGACATACTTCAGACCAACAGCTGCGACTCGTCCGGCAAACACTTTGAAGGACGGCGTCTCTTTCTGCAGTTCTGAATATTCATGACCATTCAGAAGCATTCAATTATTAAAATCCTTCAAATCCGCCCATTTGAGGATTATTCCTTAAAATTTTAAAGGGAATAAATAGAAGGCGGACGCGGTTACAGTTTGAGCGACGGAGAGATCTCAACACACTTGACTTTTTCCTCCTTCCACGCGGCAAAACAACAACAACAACAGTTTTCAGCAGAGATTTCCCCACCGGTCAGCTGTTTCATTTTTCCATCTCGTTGGTACCAGAGTGGTGCTCACAGGCTCCCCCTGCTGGATCCTGTGGCCTGGAGCGCACATAGCACTTTAAATCAGTGGCGGGCCGTGCCTTTCACGTCAAGGCCTTCAGTGAGGTCGTACTTTGTCACAGTGTAATTAATACACCTCATAATCAACAATACATTAGTCAACAAAGAAATCCTACCTTAAATATGATTGGATAAAATTGTTCAAATTTAAATGTAATTCAAACGATACACAAAGCGAATGGAGAGTGACTTTAATATCATATTAACGGGGGGGGGGGGGGGGGGGGGGGGGGGATATATTTCCTGAGTGTGTTGAGCCCAGCAGTGAAGGCCTTTCTGACCCTGACTGCGTACAATGCGTCTAAATTCAAATCCAATTACGCAACGTGCGTCTCGGAGTCAGCGTGGTACTACAAGCTTTATTTATAAGGAGAGGTACTAAGTGGGGAGGCACAAGACTTAAAAAAAAAATATATATATATATATATATATATATAAAAAAAACAACATCCGCTTGTTGGAATGTGCAGCGGTGTGAATATTTCATTGCGCAAAAAAAAGCCCTTTTTTTTTTCCAGACTCCTTACATAAGTTGGAGAGATGTGCAACCGGCTGAGGCAGCAGGCGGGGGCTTTATTCTTCTTTAACAAGGGGCTCCTTTCCGTAAAGCCTAATGCGTCTGTTCCTCTCGAGGCCTTGTAAAGCTTTGAGTCCAATTTCATCCACTCTGTTTCCTCCTCCTCTCTCTTTCTTTCTCTCTCTCTTTCTTTCTCCTCTGGACACTCCCCATCTTCCCCCTCTTCCTCCTCCAACCTCCCCCTCCTGTCTCCTCCTTCATCACACAGCTCAGCCCGGTGGTAATAACCCACAATGCCGACAACAAATCATCTCCCGTGTTCCGACGGGGGGGGTTTCGCCGCGTGACACGCGCTGACCTCAAACTCGGGGAGCAAATAGTAGAAAATGAAGAAAGCTAGTGGCTGGAAATTGCTTCGTCCGGGCGCAAGGGAGTGGGGAGGATGTGTGTGTGTGTGTGTGTAAGGGGGGGGGGGATCTTGCGGATAAGAAACTGCAACAGCTGGCCTTTAAAAAAAAAAAAATAATAATTAAAACAAATGTTGTTTCAGTAGCTCCGTTTCCATGACTCCTGGAATTGCACAAAACCTAAATATGGCAATAAAACACTGGTGATGGAAACGGCTGAACTTGGAAAAACCTCTCCGACATGGCTGAACGGTTTAGACGCCCTCATGCGGTGGGTTTTCAGACGCATCCTTGCCAGACGTCAAACAAAAGCAAACGAAAATCTCGTCAAAATCTCACGGGGACGAGATTTCATGAGCATTGCTGCCAACGCGCTTCACACCATTCAGTGGAAGCGCCTGCAAATTGCAATTGCACTTTGTTGAAATTTTGAGAAACATTGCTTTTATTTTTTGGCAAAGCACTGTCATGGAAACGCAGCTGGTGTTGGTGGGTTTACCTCTTTTCTTTCCGTCCCGCCGACAAGCTTCGAGCGGCGACGGTGAAACAATTTCACAGTGCGGAGACACTATCTGGACACGCCATCTGATGTATGGCATATCGGCTGCATTAATCACGGATGAGAACATTGGGCGCCGCGTTTAATGCGGCAGTCAGCTGTTTTTTTTTTTTTCATTTCTCTTTTCTTTTTTTTTTTTTTTGCAGAAGGCTCAACGTCTCCCGACGTGTCGCTCCCGACGTGTTGCTCCCGGACGCCTTCCCAGATTTTTTTATAATCCTCAAGGTTGTCAACTTTTTTCTTTTTTTTCCCTCTAAAAACCCCATTTGTGTTCCTTTTTTTTTTTTTTATTTCCTCCTCTCTCCACCCCCCCGAAGTCACGATTCATTGCATTTACATTTTCTAATTAGTTTTCATTGTGAGGCCCTCACCCCCTCACCCCCCCCTCGTGATGGATTTAGATTACATGCGGCAAAAGATTCGCGGGAAACGATGCAGCGTGTAATCCGGGTCTACAGTTCTGCGGATCTGATCCGTCCGATATGGCTCAGCTGGCGTCGGAGCTGCATTACGTTACGACGGCAGTAGTGCAGCTCTGACACTGACTAAGCTTATTCATATATATATATATACATATATATCGAGAGAGAGAGAGACCATGCTATTATATACAGCACCCTATACATACACAGATGCATACATACATCATTTTGATGGAGCTAGTTTCTTTTTTTTTTTTTAGATATATATTGCGTGGAAAGGACTTCACGCTGGCACACTGTGGCTCTCTGTGTATTAAATCGTTTTTCATTGGCTCCAAAAAATCTTGCTTTCGTACTCTTAAGCCTCCATAAATACAGAAACACAAACAAATGAATAAATAAAGGCTGAACCTGTTTCCTGCCCCTGTGCCACTGACCTAACATACCTCGGCAGATGGAACGTGTTCCCATCTGTTGGATTCACTGCCGTATTCCTCTGGTACGGAACCCACAGAAATAGCTCGGAATGGGAGGCTCTTCCTCCTCTTCGCACGGCCGTCCTCGGTGGTTTTGCACACGCTGCCTGCTTCCGTCACCTCGTTTGTCACTAATTAGCAAAAACACCAAGGACAAACGAAGAAATATTCAGCCGCATCGACCCGCCAAGCTAATTTTCTCTGTCGGGCCCAATCCAGAACGGGTCCGACAGAGAACACACGCTCTTCGCTGTGGAGTCTCTGTCTGTCCGGCCACTTTTCCCAGATTTATTAGGACTTTACACCTTGTTAAAAGAGACTCACTTCCCTGTCGGGTACCCAGAGCCGAGTGTTCAACTGTCAAGACGTCAGCCTTTGCCTCCCAGGTGTGCATTGTGGGGCCACGACGACAACTGCCAGATTACAACAATCTTATCTCACCCCTCTGTGTCAATATTATAAAATGATTTGCCATCAAATGGAGGGAGAGCAACACAATGGCGTCCTCTGGGGCACCCTGTCACTTTCTTTGCATGTGCGGTAATATTCCATCATTATTGCGAATATCAGCTCTCCTCAATTCATGCTGTGTCGTTTGTCCTGCAGGAAATATTTTTTGTTGTTGTTGCCACTTTTCACAGCTGTGTTGGAAACTTGGTTCGAATAAAAACCACCACGCTGAAGTTTGGTTGTCTGAGCCATCATTGGACCCTCCACGAAAAACGAACCCGTGACAGTTAGTATTGGTTTGGAGCGCGCTTCACGCTATGTGCACGGGTTTAATCTCGCTTGCGGCACATTTGCCCACCACCGAGGTAGACGCTTCTCGCTATTTATAACAGGGCAACTGTTCTCGATGGGGCTGCGAGGAGGAGGAGGAGGAGGAGGAGGAGGAGGTAGAGATTCACATGCGCAAACATGCATGCACGGCCCGGCCGCGGCTTTGTAAACAAAAGGACAGCGAGGTCATGTGACGTCACCGTCCCGGAAAAGAAGTGGCACCACCAGAGCTACACAACCGCGGAAGAAAGTCACGTACGGGCCCCATTTATGTAACGGCCAACTTGTTCTGTCCGCTGGGTCTTAATCGAGGCTGCGCACGAGCAGCTTTGGAACAGTGGCGTAATCTCATTTAATGCTGGTGGATGGACTTGCTTCGCAGCCAACTCTGCTGCAGCGAGGACCAGAGCCTGCTGCACAAAAACCAACGCGACTCAGTGAACCCGATAACAGATTTAACACCTTATCAGCCCTCATAAGTTAAGAGCTCCAGTGGGCCAGTTCACTGTCCGATGGCGATAACAGGGAGACCTGCCCGAGCGTTTCTTATTGACCTTTTTATAAAAAGAAGAAGAAGAAGAAGAAGCCTTTATTAATGACCAGTTGGGGGAACCTTGCATAGTTACAGCAACAATAGAGAGGAAAAGAAAGAAGTAAAAATAAATAATAAAAAAAAATATTTATAGACTAAGAAGGAACAAACAAGATTTATAATAATCTTTAAGTTGTATACACAATATTTTATTGCACCTTCATGAAATGTTAGTGTGTGAGAAGATGATTTTACTGAGACAACTATGTTTGTTTGTTAGTTTAATAAATTAAATTGCTTCCACAAGATTTTTGGGAGTTGTGACACCTTTTTTACAACGTAGCAGCTTTTATCTAAAAGCACTTGACTGCCAGAACACGGTCGAGCGGTTACGGGGCTTTGAGCGCGAGGACACCTGTGATGTGGAGGTGACAGCAGGGTTGTGTTTCCTGTTTGCTGCCTCTCCCTCTGAAGACGCAGTGATGTGGCCTCAGTCAGGCACATTTGGCAAACTGCGACTCCATAAGACTTGCGGTAAAAGGTTGGCCCGCTCCGAGCTGCCGCCTTGAAACGTTTGCCAGCCGCTCTAATGGTTCCTCTGGACGGTGGCTGTGTTTGATCTCTGCTCTATTTATTAGCAGTCTAATTAACTGGACTCTCACAGGAGCAGATTGAAGCCCAGGGAGCTGAAATACAAAAAAAAAAAAAAACAGAAGTGATGAGCAGATCCCGGCGCTCAGCGACTTGCCCCTGTCTCTCAGGCACCCAAGTTTATCACCCATGTTTTTCCAAAGTAATTAAATTTCTACCACTTGGCTCACCGTTTGCATGCAGGATTTGTATTTTACAAAACAAGACAAGTGGAGAAGAAGTAAAGAGTGGAAGTGTCATTGGGGAAGAGGGGACGATCACGATATAACGGAGTATGAGGTTCCAGGGTGGAGCTCAACATGTCTTGACTTATATTTAGTCATAATCAATGAGGTACAGCGTTACCAAGACCCTTACACACACTTGAGATGTCGCCAAGCAGTCCTTCACTGAGGCCAAGACCAAAACCAAGACCTCACCGGGACCAGGAGTGCTTAGACCATCTGATTGGGTCCATGTGAAGAAGGGGAACAAAGACCAAAGAGTATCCAGGCTGGGATGAGACCAGGACCAGGTCAAATCTCAAGACCCAGGCTGTTCTCCAGTACTACCACTCTAACACACACATACACATCCACCAAACCACCAAACACAAGTCAGCTCCTGTCGGGGCTGTGGGAGAGGTGTTGCTGTTTTTTCCCTGCTGACCTATTTTTATTTTTTTTTTTTTTTAATTATGAGACTTAAATACGTTATCGTTACCAAACAAAATGGATTAAAGGGTCAGGTGCGCTCTGAGGGATTTATGTACTTTTAAACCTCGTCCTACACCAATTCCCATCAAAAGCAACATCGGTGCCGCTGATAGCAGCCTGTCTCTGAGCAGAGGAGCCTGAACCAAGGCGCTATTTTGGTTCCAGTTTGCGTGAATGAGCTGCTTTTCCAAAGAGACTCGCACTGCGCTAACCGCCGCGGAGTCCAACACAGGTTGCTCGCACAACAACCCCCCCCACACCCCCCCCCTCCACTCTGCGAGGAGGGCTCGTCGCCAAGAAGGGTAATGAAGATATGCCGCCATCTGTCCTATACGTTGCCTGCCTGGAGCTTTACAGTAGAGGTGCTGGATGGGAGCCCGGCTGTGGGGGGAGGGGGGGGGGGGGGGTGGGGCGGCTCTCCGATGTTCCAGGACGGCAACAAAGAGCCGCTGCTCGATGCGAAACGAGCAAAGTCAAACGCTGTAATCACATTAGCCGCACATTCGCAATTAGGAGGTAACTCACTCCTTATTGGATTATGCTCGGAAAAGCAGGTTTTTTTAAGAAAGAAAAAAGCGTTTAAAGAAAAAATTAAGTGCGACGTGGGTTTCTCCCCCTCCACACACACACACACACACACACACACACACAACTTAAATCAACTGATTGCAGCATAAAAGGAATTAAACATGTGTGACTTTGGCGCGCACTCCCGACGCCACAGTGCGTTCTGGGAAACTTGGCAGAGCACTCCTCCAGAGTGCGGCACCGGCAGAAGACCCGCGCGGCGTGGAATTAATTCAATAATGGAATATATGAGAATTAATCAAGACGGCGTAACCCAGTTTCTCCGTGGGGCCTAATTACAGCGAGCTCGTCTGCCACGTGGCAGCGAGCCAGATAAGTGTTGCTGAACGCTCTCCATCGTCACCTCGCCCATGATTTGGAAAGGAGAAAAAAGAAAAAGAAAAGAGGAAGGCGCAGAGTTGAATGACACGGGCGATATCTTCTTGTTGCCCGTGTCTGCTATAATTGCAGTTGCGAGGTTATCAATGACGTGGCCCCATATGAGACACACGGGTTGTTTGCGACCCGCGTCGCTGGCGGCAGAGTGCACTGCTTTCAGCGCAGTGGAGAACAGCGGCTCTTGTCCCTGTTTAGCATCTACGTAGCAAAAAAATAAATCTATGTATATATATATGTATATATATATATATATATATATATATATATATATATATGTATGCAGATGATTGAGGAGAAACACATTTATGTTTAATGAAAGGTTGTAATTATTCAGTGGCGGTGTTAATTGGCTTCCCCTCTCATATTTCTTGCATGAGAGCTCCACGTTACGATTTACATTCACTGAACTTGGGTTTTATTTCATTTCTTTCTTTATTTCTTTCCTATTTCCATTCCCTTATGTAGCGTAATGTTGTATTTTCTTTTTTCTCCTCTTTAAAATCTTAATATGTTGGATCCAAAACAATATATATATGTATATATATATATCCATCATTGCCTATGAGTTGCTGTGGATGAATTTGTGAATGTAGTCAGTGACAGTGACAGGAGAGAGGCTGCTGTGTTGTCTTTTGCTCTGAGAAGAGATTGGGCAGCACCTGCCAGATGGCGGCAGGGTAAACAGGTTGTGGTGCGGTGGGCGTTGTCTGTTGGTTTGCTTTGGGCTCAGTGAAGGAACCTCACTGGCATCACATATGTTTGTTAGGTACTGACAACAGCCTCACCGGTTGAAAGGCAGAGCCTTAAACTCCAAGGTGGCTGAGCGTCTGTTCCGAGGGGTTCGAGGAGGCAGAGGTTCTGTTTATTGCCTTGGCTCTGACAATGATGAAAATCACGCATTGACCCTTCATGTGATTTCTACTGGGATGTTTTCCTCATGCACT
The DNA here is from genome assembly GCF_046127955.1 of Nelusetta ayraudi. NCBI lineage: Eukaryota > Metazoa > Chordata > Actinopteri > Tetraodontiformes > Monacanthidae > Nelusetta > Nelusetta ayraudi. The sequence goes on along the minus strand of NW_027466147.1, from coordinate 3,641,243 downwards.
GTAAGATATTACTGGGATTAGTAAGGAGCTCCGCTGGTGACATTTAAAATAAATGAATAAATAAAATCATAATCCGCGGTCTTGTGGCCACACATTATTTTATCTATTTTCAAATGTCACGAGGCTGCTCTGTGGAGTGAAATGTGAGCACGGGGGGGGGGGGGAACATACAGTCTGATGGGACTCCGCTGACCAAAACCAGATTGAGCGAGGTGTGACTGCCAATCTGAACTGTTAGGGGAGGGTCTCGTTAGGACATTCTCCATGTATCCAAAGATTGTGCTGCTCACATTTAGAGTGTCGTGCTTTCGATGAGGAAATCGGTAGAAGTTGAAATTGGCAAACCAAGATAAAAATCTGCCACTTCCACCCACACCAGGCTCCTTTCATTTCTCTGTTCTTGTTGCTGTTCCAAATTGCAGAGCCAATCGAACTCACAGATCTGTTGGTGACAGGCATTTGCTGAGAATCTCCTTTCGAACCCACCCCCCCCCCCCACCTGAGGATGTTCTGAGCTTACACACTTGTGCACTGTTGGCAAGGCCTGTCAGTCAATCCGGGGTGACCCATGTACACAAACTCTTGGTTCAATTCATGTGTCTGTGGGCTTTTAAAGTTGTGTAGGAATATGATTGCCTCTAGTATTAATCCATTCAGACACGCTCAACACTGGAGGCCCAATGCTGGAAGTCTTTGAAAACACATAAACAAGGAAAGAATAAAAACAAACCAAACCCAGATCAGACCCTGGCCCTTATAGTCTGTTCACACATGCAGACGTCCTCCTAATGGTTCCCTGGTTCTGGGGTACGGCTGCAGCAGACAGAAGGTGGCAGTTGCAAAGGAATCAAATATGGCAAATATTTAGTGTCTCTTTTATCATCAGCACAGCAGTCTCAATGTTAAGGCCACATAGCAGAATGACAACTGTGAACTTTTTGTGCTACTTTTCCGCTGTGTAGTCAACCACACAGAGGATTCCAAACAACGCTTTGATGCGGCTGATGAGGCTGCTGCCTGTAACGAGAGGGAGAAGGTCTGTATCTAAAGTTGTGTTTGTTCCGTGCGGGTTCCTTTGATTTAAGGCAGATGCTCTGAGGAATGCAACTTTGTCAGTAGGCAAAACTGCATGAGGACACGAGGGTGTTGTAATGCAAAATATGGCTCGATTTCTTGCTGTGTCCTCACATAAATCAATTTGTCTTCCTTGTACCTTTGCATCCCTGCATCTAAAGATGCTCACAGGTTCGATCCCAGGCCCATGGGCCTATCAGAGGGGAGTTTGCATCTTCTCCCTGTGTCTGCATGCCCTCCTACATTCCACACACGAGCATTTGAAGTGAATCTGAAACTCTAAATTGGCCATAGGTGTGAGTGAGATTGATAACCCTGGACAACCCTATCTCACTCCGGTCAGTGGAGGAGTGAGAAGTGGACGAGAGGTAAATGTCAAATGAGGGGCCGCTTTGTGCCAGCCTGTCTGCCAGTGACAGATGGAGTGAGGTGTGAGGGCAACACCTTTTTGAACCAGCGCCATCTATCGTCTTGAGGGCTAGGCAGTGAGTGGGGGGAGGTCTGGGGGACGTGCTCAACTTGTATTGAGACTTAATTTCCACTGTCAGGGACACATCTGCATCATGGTGGGGCTCCTGAGTTCCATACCTAAGCCAGGTCACCATCTAGGGGGCGATCCTTCATGTGAGTCCTCACCGTGGTGGGTCTCCCCTTGTATTTTCCCTGGGTTTTATTTCCTGTTCCTGTTTTTGTTGCCTGATGATTTTCACCTGAGGCTTGTTGTCAGTCCCACCCTTGATTGCTCTCACCTGTTCTCCCCTCTTGTATAAGTAGTCCCTGTCTCCCTTTGTGTTTGTTGGTTGTTTCTCCTTGGTTGCCTTATTGCAGGTGTCTGTATCTTTGACCAGGCCCTGAAGTCAGTTGTTTGAAAAAGTCTCCCATATTGGTTTTTGTTATTTACCCCTGAGGACACCTTTAGTGTAGTTTTATTTTAAATAAACATTTTTCTGCTCCCCAAACCCATTGTTTGGTCTGCATTTGGGTCCTGTCTACACCCCCATGTGACAAACTTAATAATTCCTTTTGAGAAAGTCCAGTGTCCTGCCAACATACATGAGGTCCAGACGACTCTGAACTCTGACGACGATGTTGGCTTTTAACATGAGCACTGAAATAGTTTCATTGATATATTTCATGATACGTTGAGCCTGTTGATGGTCCAGGATCGCCCAGTCGACCGGCCTCCTCTTAAAACAGACAAAATGTCAGTGCTTCTGGGTCGCAGCCCGATGACCGCCAGCGGCAAAATGTCACCTTAATTGGGACACTTGTTTTAGCTTCATCCTTCTTCTTGTCTCCTACTTTGTTGTTGTCTCCTTCCTCGACTCCCCCCCCCCCCCCACCCCCTCACTTTCTCATCCTCTCAGCCCTTCATCACAGAAGCACATGAATAATGGACCGGATAGGAAGAGAAATACTTCCTCTTCCTGATGAAGTGACACTCCGGCGTTGCATGAAAGCAAACTGGATTAATGGTGATTTATTGAGGCTGGTTCGCACTGAAAGCGTTTTAGGGGCTCTGTGTGTGTGTGTGTGTGTGTGTGTGTGTGTGTGTGTGTGTGTGTGTGTGTGTGTGTGTGTGTGTGTGTGTGTGTGTGTGTGTAACCACCCATAGCTGCTTTTACCTCGATTTTATTGACCTGCTCATTAAACCCACTCGTTTTATACACATGTTTATGTGACCGTAGACTTAGTAAATCAGAGAACTGGAACCATATGAAGACGTGAGAGAACATGTTTGTGAAGCAGAAACTTCAACAAGCTGATCAATCGAGATTCTCCTTTTCGAAAAGCCTTCAGCGTCTCTTTTTCTTTTTCGCTGGTCTCCTTCAGCTCACTCACGCCATAATGTCTCAGTCAAGCCGGGAACCGTCGGAAGGATCACGGGTGCCTCCTCGGTGTACCGCATTCTCTGTGGATCCCCATTAAGAATCTGCACGCGTATCAGATACATCTGGTTCAACACTTTGTCCGCTCGAGCAAAGAACATGCGCGCAGTCGACGTGTCGCGCCGTTATCTGGCTTGAATGATGGACCGCCTGCTCGAGCTACGGGGGCCCACTTATCAATTTCACTGTCTTAGCACCGCCGCCCCTTTTACTGCGTGCAGAAATAGATACTGTCCGTTCATTATCATCCTAATGGGGCCTTCTTCAGAGTCTTGGAAATAATCAGAATTGCCTCAGCAGGGGGCGGCATCTCAGAGCCACTATCACCGAAGCTCAATGAGGCTTTGCCACGCAAACTGTTTACATCTGTGGTTTAATGTGGCACACATACATACATAATAGTGTGCAAGCTCCCTCTACTATTTTCTTTTTAATGTAGCAAATAACACCATCAAAATGGCATGAATTTGAAATATGATTTTTTTTTTTTCACTCATATTTTGGGATTAGATGGTTCACGCTGTGTGCACAATCATCACCCATGGTTAAGCCTTTATGTAATCATCAATTACAAAAGAGATTGAGGAGTTTAATATGTCCATGTTGGTTGAAAATCAAAGCATATCAGCGAAAAAAAAAAAATGTTTGCTGACTCAGCAGATTTGGAGCAAAATCCAAATTGCATTCTAAAATGTGTTCTGCCGGTGTGTTCATTATTGGAATTTCAGCAAACCTAAAAAAATATTGTACATTTTCCAGCCAATTAGATCCACCACACCCTTGTGAATACAAGGGTGGCTGTGGCTCATTTGGTAGGGCAGGCCTTCCAGTGGCCGACGGTTCAGCAGCTTGAATCCAATGTCCCCATGTTGACGTGTTCATGAACTGGACACCGAACCCTAAATTGCTCCTAATGGGCCTGGCAGCGCCATGCATAGAAGCAGTCGCCAATTAGTCTATCAGTGTGAGGCAACTGCAAAACACTTTGGGCACCGTGAAGGTGTAGAGAAGCGCTGAATAAGTGGAGAAGAGGAAAATTACGCGAGACTCCACTCATTTCACTGCAGTTTTTGTCTGCTGTTTCACAGGAGGAAACGGGGATTGAATGATTGGTGGGGGGGGGGGGTTGTCCCCTATAATTCCATAATTCCTTTGGTGCCCATGCAACTCAAGCACAAAGCAAACAGTTTGACGACACCACATGACTAGAATTGCATTGTGTGTGTTGGCAATGGACGAACAAGGCAGCTTGTGGAAATAATGTCACCTGAAGCTACCCAGTGGGGCGAGACATATTCCAAATATTTATGGCTTAGAATTCAAATCATTTCAGCCGCACGTCGCCGCGTCTTTTGAAATACAGCAGGAGAAAATAAAGCAATGCAATTTGCAGTAGGTGCTTGTGCGAGCATGCATTGCTGTCTCCTCAAATCAATGGACTTATTGATTGGACGTAACGGTAATGGAGGGGCTCCAGCTCTTCACTTAAAGCACACACCCCGGCCAAAAAACCAATGTGTTTCACGCAACATACTGTACCTAGAGTTTCATTGAAGGTATTGGGACTTGAAGTCATTCTTGAAACATGTTCATTTTGATTTGTATGTTGAATAAAATAAAAGCTTAATATAAAGAATAAAAAAGATTAAAAAAAAAAAAATCTTGATATTTTTCAGTCAGGCAAACTGGCTCTTCATCATCCCTCTCTTCTTTTAATTACCATCTCGCTCTTAGATTTCAGTTCCTATCAAAATTTGGGTCTGCATTGATTTTCTCTCCTATACATTCATCGATTTAACGATTGAGATTTTACAGTGTTTTCTTTTAAGGTAATGTTTTTCATCAGTTACTCAGTGACACTAGACATACACACTTCGAAGCCTTGACCTATATAGGACCTGTCACTTAAGTACACTGTGTGTGTGTGTGTGTGTGTGTGTGTGTGTGTGTGTGTGTGTGTGTGTGTGTGTGTGTGTGTGTGTGTGTGTGTGTGTATAAACAGCAGTGCAGGCAATGCTCTCCCTTTCCCTCCCTCACCGTAGTCACTTATATAAATTAAAAACATTAATCAGATAAAGGCTGAAGTGTCAGGAGTGGCGTCTGGCCAGCAACTCCATTTTCTTCCCCAGCGATAGATGTTGGAGGTGCGTGAGTGGTTGGGTGGGTGGGTGGGTGGGGAGGAGGCGGCCAGCAGAGAGGAAATTTCAAAGGGCAGGAGGAGAGAGGGACGGGTGGAGGGTGGGATTGGACCACTGCTGCAGTTCTAGTCCGGTCTTTTGGATGGAGGTTGGGATAAAGGTCAGCAGTAAGTCCTCGAGCCGCTCCTGCTGACTGCAAGCACGCAGCAATGGAGATGTCTTATTTTAATATTTTTTACGTCCTACAGTCAGACAGCACATATTTTCCACTTCCAGCCAACAGAAGACACGATATTCCTCATCAACGCCACTAAAAAAATAAAGCAGTGGACCAGGATCAAAGCTATGTTTAGCCAGTGTTCCCTTTGGTCATTGACAGATTCTGAATGTCGCTGTATATGTAAAAGAAGGCAGGAACACAAGTGAAGCTGATCTCAGGGATGCTGAGCACCAGGTACCAGCTTCAGACCCAGAAGATCCTCCATCAGGTGACTCAGACTTGGTCCCCAGCAGCCACCTGACAAACGCATGGCGACGGTTGTCAGAAGGTTATTGAAGACGAATGATGAAGGTCTATTTGGTTTCCCTTTGACACATCTACTGTGTTGTTGACCATAGAGACCTGGTTCGCCCCCTGCTTACCACTGCTTTCCCCCCACTTAGCTTTTAGATTTACACCAGTGCGCACGTGTGGCACAACATTCCGTCCGTTTATTCTCCAAATCAAACATTTGACCATCGACCATTTGGCAAATTCTGGGAGGAAACCTCCTAAGAGAGCGAATGAGAGTCAAAGGGACTTGGAAAATGCAATGTGTTGATGGAGGGCATCTCTACGAGGTATCAGACATTTATCACCGTTGTAACTCTGTTCTTATAGGTCCCGGTCGTCCAGTTACAAGCACTCCAAATCTGTGAGAAGTCCCGTGGAATTATTCCCCTGCTACATCTAAAACGCCAGACTCACTAAGACTGCGCTGTTCAATACAAACTGCCTGACAAGGTTCCTTTCAGGATAAAAAAAAAACAAACAAACCAAAAAAAAAAAAAAAAACTGCAATGTTGCTCAAAGGTATTTTATTTTGTAGCTATCGATGACCTGGTTACTGTCATTGATTTATCACCTATTTGATACTCAACACTTTCTTGATGAAGGTTCTGGTGACTATAAAATAGTTACAGTTACCACTGTCATGTGGTGTCATCCAAACACAGCTCCGCGACCTAGTTTGGGGTCAAGACCCACCAGTTGATAAACGCTGGCTTAGCCGATAGCTGAGGTAACTGAGAAGACGGTTGAAAGGCAACCGAGGTTCAAAAGTCCACTTGTTTGTTTTTATCAATTAAAAGTTTCTTAATACACCTTTGCTGTCTTGTGTCTCGCTCTCTCTCTCTCTCTCTCTCTCTCTCTCTCTCTCTCTCTCTCTCTCTCACTCACACACACACTGGTGCGTGAGGCTGAGTGCAATGGGAGGCTCTACCTGCCGGGGTAGGACAGACATCTGTCACCCCTTGGCAGGAGACCTGGAGCCCACTGTCCCAATGTAGCCCCCTCTCTGCTGCCCCCGTCCCTGTCGCTCTCTGTCGTTCCAGCAACCGTCGAGTGCCATCTCAGGCACAGAGCAATCTGTCATGAACTCAGCCTAGCGTGGAGCCAAATCCAGGCCAGGCCATCGTACCAGCAGGGATGGTCCATGTCCCTGCGATACCCCGGCGGCCCAGACCGAGTCAAACTGGAGCTCACAGCCAAGCAGGAGTTTCTTGGCAAATCTGGGCACCCAAAGACCAATTCACAGAGAACAATCCCCCTCTAGGGGAGTAACCGGTACTGCAATACAGCACTGCTGCATCCTCTCTCCTTGCGGGTCGAACATGTACAAGTGCAAAAATCAATCATTTGAAAGTCATGGAATGTCAAATGCTGCGATGAACTGGCGACTTGTCCAGGGTGTCACCCCGCCTTCGCCCTAAGACAGCTGGGATAGGCTCCAGCAGACCCCCGTGACCCTGAGCTTGGGACTAAGCGGGTATGGAAAATGAATGAATGAATGTCAAATGTATTTACCATACCATACCATACATTAACATACCGTACCACTTTATTTATATAGCACACTTAAAAGACAACAGAGTTGGACCAAAGTGCTGTACCTACATGGTGTCACATGGTGTCAAAAAGAACTGAAATAAGATCTGTAATGATTATGAAATGTTTTCCTCGAAACTCTAAACTAAATTGATTGACCCTGATTGTGCAGCAGTCGCTGCTCGCCAGGAAAGCAAAATGGACTGAAATGTTCAAGTGAACAATAATTTAGTCGACTAACCGACTTTTTTTTTTTTTTTTTCTTCGAAACACTGCTTTTGTACAGTTTCTGACCTCCAGTGCTTCTCTCCCATCTTGACTTATTCTGTAGTTTGTTTTATCCTCTGGCTCCTACTCTGGAATAAGCCCCTCTACTCACCCCCCCACCCACCCTCCCCCAGTCCAGTCCAGTTGTTGCACCTGTTGATTGCCTGCAGCTATGACAAGCCCAAGACTACAATAGTAATGCAGCAGACTGCAGGTTCCAAATCTCTGCCCCTGGTTAGTTTGTTTCACCCTGCGCCCTGTGAGGCACTCGGTGATAAATAAAAATTATTCTCTTTTTTTTTTTCATAACTCACCTTCACCATTGCCAACTCTCACGCTCCCGGCGAGTGACTCAGCCTTTTAATGCCTGTTTCATGCTGTCATGCACACTTGATGGTCTTATCTTGTGGAAGCCAGGTTTTTTTTTTTTTTTAATAGTGAAATGGGTCCAAGTGTGTTCCCGTGATTGAGTGGGCGCATGTGTAAAGCACATGCATACCCAGTGTTTTGAAACTCTGAGTTTCCTGTGACTTCGCAGTGCTTTTGAGCTGGTTTAATTGGCTCTAAGTTTGATAAACACAATTTTAACCAGGCACGTAAACAAAATTGACAACCCTGCTGTTCCGCCAGCGAGGCAATAGGAAACGCGACACTCTTTTTAAACGGCGAGTCACCTTGAAGTCACAGTTAAAGTCCCGGTGATTGTCAAATCCCAATGGATCCTAAATGTGTCGTCTGCGTTTGACCCCTGAGGGAGCCCTGTCAAATGCGCTCTCATAATATATAACACAAACATCAGCGTCCATTTTCCACTTTCAATTGCGGAAGCTTGAGCTGAAACTGATTCACTTAGAAACCGTTGCAAATTCTCCAGCTGCTCGTGTTGCTGCCTTCAACAGTTGGAACCGAGGATCCAGTCTGCTGCTAGACGCCTTGGCCATGGTTTGGGTTGGTCGCGCTGCCTCCATACTGGCAGATGTCTCCAGAACAAACATGAAACTTTAAAGATATCACATGCACTAATGATTCCAGTAACCACTGACTTACATATAACACAACAAAGCAATGGATGCATTGCATTGTCATGTGGTGTCTTCCAAAAGTTCTGAAACGTCATATTTGAGTTGAATGACTTGGATGAAAATTGTCTTAAAAAAAAAATCATACAAAATCATAAGTTACCTTGGCAGTAATACATTACCTTGACTCTGTATATCTATATACACAGTCTGTGACAAGGTCCATGCTTTTTAAATTTTAGGTTTGTATGTATGAATAGAAGGAATTGCAAGAACTTCCTTCTTTTGCTTGAATGCTACTTTCTTTTAATTTTTTTTATTTTTATTTTCTCATACAAGGTTGGCCAAAATTCATCTGGTAGGAATGTCATCCTATTTTCCCCCTCTATTGAAAGGAAATTAAATTTCAACATCTCCAATGATGCACTGATTCTTCCGTATTCCCCCTTAGATACACGGCCACTGCAGACCCCCGAATCCATTCAGCGTTCTCTCCCCAATGTTCAGAGGTGTCTTCTGCTGGCACCTCGACAGAAGCTCCTCCCCTGGAGTCCTGACATCATTATATCTACATCACCACTGTGCAGATTTCCCGGCGATGCCAGAAGACAATGTAGGAGCTGCTGCTATTTCAGAACACTTTTTATTTTTTAATATCTGTCAGGTTCGGAGGCGCCTCCCGCCGCCTCTGTAAGTCAGGCGCTCTCGTGACTTCGCTTCACGAGGCAGCAGCCGAGATGTCTCTGCGAGATGTAGCATCTCTCTCTCTGACTCCTGAACCTTAAAGACGATGCTTCCGGGCCCGTTCTTAAACTTCCTCCTCCTCCTAAAAAAAAAAAAAAAGTGAGATCAATCTTCTTGATTAGTTAAGACATTAAAGCTTGGTTATTATGTCTGCATCAGACGCACATGTTTGTTCTTACCTGACATGATTCAGATGAAATAACTAAGTTTTAAAGGTCCAGTGTGTAAAATGTTTTAAGGAAGCCACTGTCAGGAGGGCTTGCTTAAATAATGGCGGTGCAAGCTAACTAGGAACTAGACCCTTGAGCTATCTATGTGCTGACACATACAGTAGATACAAACGGTTTTAACAGAAGCTGCATTTCCATCACCCCTAGAATTGCGCAAAACATGCATATGGCAATAAAAAAAACTGGTCATGGAAACGCATCAAGTTCTCTCAAATATCACTAAAAGGTTTTGATGCTCTCATGGGGTGGTTTTCCATGACGTAATCCATATAGAGGCATATTGCAAAAGTCTAAAAATGTAGGTGATTCATTTCCATGCAACAGGAAGAATGGCACAGCGCGGCCTGGTGCAAGATAATGGAACTTGGGTTGCTTCGTGGCAACACCTCATCCAACGTCAACATCTCTTGCCTGCCTATCGGAAGCGAGCGCGCCTCGTCCTCGTGTTTTCACGGGGCTCAAGGGTTCTGCAGTATTACTTTTAACTTTCTTCAAGTATTTGTCAGTGTCTGGGCCGTATTGACGTGGAATGAGTACTTTTCCACGCGTGCTGGACGTGGTTTTCCCCCAGAACATGGGAGAGATAGAGCCGCTCGCTCTAATTGTTCTGGGCTCTCTTCACTCCCAGACAGCCAGTGACCTTCCTGAGTCAGCAGCTCTGGCTTTCTCATAAACATGCTGCGTGCGGTTTTCACTTTGCGTCTCTATTCTGCAGGCTGGCTGCCTCCGTACAGTTGGTGACCTTCTTTGCAAGCTTTGTAAAGGATAAAAATCCCAGTCTATACCTATTAAGTCTTTCTTCCAGATCTTGCAAGGCAGCAAAGTGAAGGTTTGAACGTGCAAAGTAGGAAACTGAAGTCGTACAGTCAATGGCAGGGAAGCAGTTCCCTCTGCTACAAATAATAAAAACAATGCTTTTCAAACTGTTATCAATATATTAGCAAACTCTCCTACAGTCTGACTCATCCCTTGAAAATCTCTAGTAGAGAGTTTTCAAATTCCCTTTGCGTCGATGAGGAAAGTTGTATTAAGTTTTTTTCTTCTCTTTTTTTGACATAAATTCTGAAATTGTTTTTCTACTCACTGCAGTTTCCCTCATTTCCTCTGAGGTTCGACCCTGTTTTGCCTTTGTTTGTCTTCCCTCTACCTGTTTTCATTCTGTTGACGTTTTCTGGCTCTGGCCTGATTTTCTCTCAGCCAGTCCCCTTCAACTTCAATTTCAGCCAATCCTCCCCTGCTATATACCTTCAAACGGAACTTTTGTGTTGTTTGAGGCTCGAATTGAGTGGAAGTGAATCAGTGGAGCACATCTGAAATAACAATGAGGGCTTCTTCATAGGGGGGGATTTGCAAGCAGTTCCTGCCCACAGCTTTGTCTGTCCTGACGGGTACTTTCACTCTGCCTGATCAAAAAATATTGATCATAGTAGGTCTAAGATTTAGTATGCATCACTAGACGTGGGTGCAATGCTTGTTCGCTTGTTCCGAACTTGCCAGTGAACTACTACTTTGAGCTTCTGTTTGAAAGAAAACATGATTAATTCCCCAATTTTCACCTGGAAAAAAGATCATTTGCATTGTTTTGCATAACCACAAATTGTCCAAATGCTCGAACAGGAAGGCAAAACTTATTGAGGCCGGTCTGTTTTCCCTGTGCTCGCCTCCGGTCAGTGGTTGTTTATGTTGTATCCCTCTTGCTGCAAGAAAATCCTCTGAAACTTTGGGGATAATTCTAAGGTTTGTGCTGTTGTTTTTTTGCAGTCCGGTCTGCTCGTGGTACATGTGCCCTCTCCGCAACAAGGGGCTTCACGCTGCTTTGAATCGAAGTGGCAAAGTTTACGCATTTCCCTCCTACAGGGCTTGGGGTGGCGCCGCATGGCCTCCTCCTGAGGCTTGTGTTGCGAGCTTGTGGATCCTCCAGGAGGACTCTGTGGTGATGTTGCCTCTTCTTTAGTCCCTCTTTCTCTGTTCATTGGCCTCCCCACTCCCCAGCCTCCTCAAGCTAGAGTTGCTATATTTGCACATTGTTCTGCCATGTCTCATTGGAAAATATTCTTGCTTTGGAGTTCAGAGCGACAGGCCCTTGGGTGAGGAGTAAAAAAAGAGAGAGAAATAAAGGGAGGAATCCAGGTGACTGGGCTGGCTTGGGATGGAGAAAATAGGCCTTTAAAAAGCTTAGAGGAGACAAACTGTGTTGTAGTGGACACGTTTTGACGACATTCTGATGATTCTGTAATTTTTCTTTCATGTTATACATTTGTTCAAGACTAAGATCAAATATCTGCTTACTCCCTAAATAATCGTGTTTATGTTCCCTAAAACCAACGATACAGTTGCTTTTTGCTCAGCTTAACCAGAATGTGTTAACGGGATTACAGTGTAGAATGAGAGCTTTACTGTCACAGTGGGACATTTGTTTTCCCAGACTGTCAGGACACAACAGACACAAGAGAAACACAATAATCAGACTTTGGGCTACTTAGTTGAGGATGAATATGCAGATGGTACAAAGATTCTCTCCAAACACGCTCATTGAAAACAGAGGAATGAGTTGTTATGCAACACGATACAATACAATATTCTTGATTGTCCACCTTAAAGAAACTTGTCTTGGTCTCCTCTGCTGACACATGAAGCTGCTCATACAACGAACATCTCCTCACTCGATGCCTGGTTCAGACATAAATCTCATGGACAACGATATAAAAGAGGAACTGTGTTACATTATAACCATAGAAATACACCTCCAGAGTTGTGTTGGTTACGTATGTCTTACAGTGTAAATGAAACGCTTAGCACCTGAAACTACTGCGATATTTGTCAGCGCTCCATGTATTTATGCTTATTTGTGCACAATTTATATTTCATGGTAATTGTAAAGGTGTTTGCGAAAATAGACTTAGATAAGCGTTAACGACCTTTTCCCTCTAATGTTTTGTTAATGACAGATGATGGTACTAATTTGCGCTTCATAAAAAGGGTATACAATGTTTCCGTCGCTCCGCACTTTTCCTTCTCACCGGCTCCTATAAAAGAGAAGAGCACATGGCTGATGGGGGCTGGAGAAGGTTTGCTGTCGCATGATGTTTGCAGTGGCAGGGACTATGAAACTCTTGGTGAAGCTCCATAGACCAAAACAGTGACCAACACAGCAAAAATGCAACCAACTTTCATAGTCCCCCTTTGATAATGTGGCATTGGAGTCATAATGGACGCAAAGATCCCCGAGCCGTTTCCCAACATCCAAACCCTCAGAAATGATTGAGAAGCTATGGAGGTCCCTCAATAATCGTTCAGATGTTGGGTGTTTTCTTCTTGTTTCTCCATGCTGCAGTGTGTCCAACAGAGCGACCATGGATGAAACTGACTGTTGCCGACTCCCAAATTTGCCTCTTCCCCGTGATGAGCAGACTCTCAAAGTTTGGACCCACATTTGTCAAAACTTCAGTCATTATTATATATCAGTTCATGAGGGATCAAACCTCGTTCTGTCTAATTACGGGACTGTCTCCCTAACCCGCCAGGCTAATCTGATGCCTGATGCATTAAACATGGCCCGGCAGGTGTAGAAATTCATGTGGAAGAGACAGAGAGTGTGAAGCAAAGTTGGAACTCTCCTTTTTGGAAGCATTTGCAAATGTCTTGGAGAGGGGGGAGGGAGAGAGCGAGAGACTAAAATCATGTCTAGGACACAAAAGGTTATATTTACCATTTGTCTGGGCTCTTTTGGAGGGGAGGTGGATACAGAGGGCAAATGGGACAACAATGCAGACGAGTAGAATTTTGATGGCCAGTGTGAGTGATTAGACTAGCACACAACACACACACACACACACACAGACACACACACACACTTTCTTTTACAACAGCAACAAGGGCAACTGTGTGTTTACTGAGGATTTAAATCAAATGTCAGGTCTGCTGCCTTCAAACGGAATGCAAAATTATGAGGGATGGAATGGGAGGGAATGATTGGGAAGCAGGTGGTTGGAGTACCAGGAATCGATGTGCGTAATACTTTGGCATAGTGGCAGTTTTTAGAACAAATACAAATGTTCTAAATATAAAAATGCTAGTAATAAAGTCATATTTTTCACAGTCTGTGGAAACCTGGAAATCCAATGTGCAGTGTGAAGTTAGTGAGCTCATAAATGTGTCACCTGCCTTGGATGAGCAACCGAGGCAGCCATGCTGCAATAAGTTGTCTTTGCAGCCTGAAGGCCATCAGTAAACTTTAGCAACCTTGGTGAGATTTGAATTAATGAAGGGGTGGGGGGGGGGAATAAGAAATAATCAGCCTCAAATCAGTTGGAGTGCACTGGCTTGAGAATCACCTCACGTGGATGGATGAGTAAGGTTCAAACCTCATGGGCTTCTGAGATGCCTTTGAGCCAGAGTTACTGACCTGAAAGTTGACTGGCCAACACTGTCTTGTTTAAGAAAAGCAGGCAGACTGTGACAGTGAACGTGAAAGGAAACGACAACAAAAAGGCAGGTCCTAACAGTAAGATGGAGATGGAGTGAGACATGAGAGAGAATAGAATAGAACAGAATGGCCTTCATTGTCATCGCACTACTAGTAGTTACAACAAAAGTGTGATTTTGAGCTATATTGTCCTGTGGTAGCGCCTACCAGAGGGCAACAGGTCGAACATAGGGTGGGCGGGGTCTCCTGTGATGACCTTGACCATCACCAGGCAGCATTAGCACTGACCTTTCCCACTGACTAGGCAGAGTTTGGCGGAGTCAACACTGAGAGTGGTGGTAGCCTGCTAAATGCGAGCCATGTCACACCCCATCTCATCAGACCTTTATTCCAACCTTTCCCTCGGCCCTAATTGGCTCAGGGTATAATAAGGAAAATCTTCACAATGCAAAAAAGGCCAACAAAACAGCAAGGTTTGTGTGACAGGGTGAGAGGACCCAGTGTGTGTCTGACTGCTCTGGTATTTGTCCCTGCAGAGAAAAAAAAAATGCTTAAAAGAATTATGAAAAACTGTCGTGGCATTTAGGAACGCAAAGACCAGCTCCTCTTGTAAATTACCTTTTCAAAGGCCTTGAAAAAAAAAAAAAAAATCATGCACAAGAGAATTCAACCTTGAAGTCAAACTGTGTTCCTTTATGCTACAATAACTCGAAGGCCTTATCTCTTTCTACCTGGAAGTCTTTCAGAGCTGTTGGGACTGAACGGAAGCAGAAATGATTAACCTTTGGCCCAGGAAAAAAGAAAAACTGATTCCAAAACTGCAACTTGACAATTTGTGTGAGTTTAAAATGAAACTTCAAAATAACAGACGCAGTCACTCTTGTTAAAGTCTGCTTTTTCTATCTCCCGTGATGCCTTTTCTCACTCGTATGGCATCACCCAAACATTTGGCTCAATATGCCATTATTTTAACTCCTAAAGCGTTAAACAATTCAGTTCCATCACCTCAGCCAAACACAGGAAGAAGAAGGTTGAGGTGAAATTCAGACTTTAGAGAAGAAAACTCATCTGTTTTTGCCATGTTGTGAAATGTTGTCATTCTGTCACTTGTTTTCTGACTGCCGAGGAAAGAACTGAGAGAGGTTGACTCTTGTTCAATCTCTGTTTGATACAAAGCAGAACTAGCGGAAGCTGCACATTGTCCGGTACTGTTCTCATTATTACCACAGTATCACCCTGGATCAGCAATTTTAGTCACTGAAGGTTGGCAAACTCCCGTTGCAGATGTTAATTTGTGGGGTGAAAAGGTGGAGTGTACTTTTTGCACTGTTGGATCTACACCTTGAGCGCTTTGCATCCATTGGACCGACTGAACGTGGATTTTGACATGAATTTTTCTTTTCATGTAATCTTTATAAATCTTTAGCTTTGTTCTATGATGGCGGAACCCTGGTGTTTAACAATGTGTTCATTTATTTATGAATTAATTTATTTATACGTCTATTTATATATGGTAATTTTCCTTGCTCACTCAGTGGGTGTTCATACAAGATTTAGGGGCGGGGTGTGGAGTGATGGCGAGGAGGTGGGGCTCCGGAATCCTCTTTGTTGAGGCTCTGCGTACTGCGCTGTATAGCGACAAAAAAAAAAAAAAAAAAAATCATAACTGTCCTTTTTTTAAATACTGATAGCGGTCGATGTGCACATCTGCATCAATTGTTGCGACAACCACGCATCGATCTCTGAGCATTCGGGAGTTCAACGTCATTTATGTGATCCATAATCATTTCGTCAACGTTTCAAAGAACTCATTTTCCACCAAGGGCGTCTCTGTAATTGCCAGAGGAACACACAATGGGCAAATGTTCAGTCAATTGATAAGTCCGAGACAGTCGCCGCAGCACCGACATATGATGGCCTCTGACGTCGAGACTCACAGGCTGATGTGAAACTTTCTCCACAGCTGCTTCTGAAGTTTTCTAATATCTGATACCGAGCAGGAGGATTAGAAAATAAAACAACGGCGTGGGGGTGAGTTCATTCATTAGTGAGGTTCTATTGAGGCGGCCAAATCACCAGGATCTGTTCATCCGAAAGCATTCTTCAAAAGGTTTGTCCGCCGAATGGTTCGGTGCTTGATGGGAGTCGTGACTCCGTCCTGCTGTTTCGTAAACGGCCACATCTCGTCTGATCCCTTTGAGCGAGGTGCAAGCCCGCTGTTCGCTCAGTTTGTTCACGAAATACAAAATTGTTCTTTCAAGCTGATCATTCCCACCATCCTTCAGCCATCCGTCTTCTCCTCCTGCACTCAGAGTCGTGGCGGTTTGCTGAAGCTCGTCCCAGCTTTTTATTTTTGATTTTATTTTTTTTTTATTGTGTTCTTATACTTTAACAATTACAAATATCAATCAATAAAAATATCTTCTTACTAATTATATCTATCTTAAAAGAATGGCCTTTGTTTTGTGTTTTTTTTTTAGATTCCAGCTTTGAGGGACACGTCACTGATATGTAAATGCAAAAAAAGTCTTTCCATGACACTTTTGCAATACTTCTATATGGATACGTCTGAAAAACCACCTCATGAGACCATCATCAGTTGAGGTGTTGAGGTGATTAGTGCAATTCTTGCCATTTTCATTGGGTGTTTTGATTTTGGATGAATTTGGAGAGAAAGTGCTGCTTTTTTTGCCACTACTGATTGACGCAGCCGGACCATTCCGGCTGGATTGGAGGGCTCTCGGTCCTCGGCCATTGTTAACGTTGCCAAACCCATAACATCTGCCGCCTCTAAGATGGGCGCCTCCCTCAACGGATGGCGTTTGTTTGAGTTGTCGGGGAGATTGATCTGTTGACAACTAAGCTCTGCTGCTTTTATATTGTTATCAGCCATCTGAAGCTTCTTTTTTTTTTTGGGGGGGGGCGGGGGGGACAGTTTGACAGGCAATGTGTCTGCGGATACTGAGCATTTCCTATCTGCTGTCAGCTAATCCCTGTGCGCAAAGTCATTAGCGCTACTCTGCGGCTAGCCAGCGATGGGGTTCTTGCCGTCTTTGACTTGAAGTGCCGTGACCTGTGGGTTTGTTCCCGACTTAGGAAGGAGTTGAACTCATTGTATGAAGGACTTGAATGCCGTTTCAAGTCAGAAATAATTGCTGACTGCTGCTAAAACGAAGATGTGAAGAGAGAGTGTTGAATAATTCTCGACATGGTGAAGGTCATCAATGACGGAGCAGCCACAGCGTTGCCTCCTCTCTGCCGACTGCGCGGTTATTTACAGAATGTGGGAGGCAGGCACAGAAAACAAGAGGAAGCCTTTATAGATTTCTTTATTTCAACCTCAGCTGTGTTGTCACCGACAACAAAAGTAGGCAAAACATGTAATTAAAGCCTGTCGGGCGCATAATGAAGCCACGTTTATTAATACCCACACAGGCACAGAGCCAACAAGAGGAACAACAAACTGAGACCTTCCAAAGCACTTTATCAGAATCACCCTAAATTATTCATGTGGCCAAAGTTCAAGGAGCGGCCACCCACAGCACCGGTGTGATGCAACACAAAACCGGCCATTGACGACGTGTTTGCTTCCATGTCACTGCACTTGTTCAATTATTAATACCGTTTAACAGTGGCATCTCAGGTCGTGGCCTACAGTGACGTTCTGCTTTGTCCTACCTGAAATGAATACACCTCACAATACCAGCAATGCTGGCCATAAAAAAAAAAAAAAAAAAAAAAAGTTGACTGATTATTTGCCTGTGATTCTTGGGTCTGCACCGGTAGCGTCGACAGAAGAGCTGCGCACTGATGAGGGATTTAGTCGAATCCAAACCAACGCTGACAGACAGTTGTGGACAGTTGCTCCTCTGACAGCGCTGCCAGTGTTGTCAGAGGAGCAACAACTATCAAGACGTTTCTACTAAAACTAAAGTTTGGGTTTCATCAATACAAAGCATTGATTCTATCGATTTTGACATCACCTACCGGTGCTGGTGGGCCGTCAAACTGAACACGGGATTCAGATAAAGTGAGATGCTGCGTGGGTTTAAGAAATGAATGCTGACACAAACCTGCCTGCTGATGTTGCAGCCTGCTTACTTCGTGTGTGTGTGTGTGTGTGTGTGTGTGTGTGTGCGTGTGTGGTGGCACTAGAAGGCATGGAAATGTGGGTCGTGGCACCGAGGCTGATTCCGTCAGTGTTTTCGTTCTGCAAGAGCAGAGGTTTTTTTCAGGATTTACTGATCATTTATTAATCGCACAAAAGTCTCAGTCTGATGCCTTTCCCTGGATATTCGACAGCGGCTCAGAAGCCCCCCCCCCTCCTCTGCTCTTTGCCGCGGGCACTTCAGACCAGACCAAGTTTGTTGAAGCTGCGGGCACATCTGCTCCCTACCACTGCGTTGCAATGAATCAGCAAAACACACTGCGTTTTGGTAGCTGCCGAGGAGACGGAGCGGCCAGAGGGGCTGCCTTATTTTCACTCAGGGTTTTTTTTTTTTTTTTTTTTTTTTATGTATTTCTTTCCAATTGGAAAAGCACAGTGCTTCTTTTTTTTTTTTTTAAGGGTCACGCTGTAATAATATTTTTTTTGAGGGTTGATAAAAAAAAAAAATCCCTTAATGTACTGTGTTTGTATCGAATTAAGATTAAAAAAAACCACATCAATACAGAATGAAAATGTGGGATGTAACGTAACTTAACTTAACGTTTGTTTTTAACCATATGCCATCGAATATGTAGTGAATATTCAAAATAGATATGAAACAGGCATCTTACATGTACACCCGAGGAGAAATTCTATTAAAAAAAAAAAAAAAAAAAAAAAACAACCTGCATGCTGCCTTCCAAAGCTTTATTTAAAACTGTCCTTCCTCTGACCTCAGCAGGGACCGGCCCATGTTTACTGCAGTCCCTCGGGACTAAATTAATTTCTCTTGTTAATTTTGCCCTTTTTTTTTTTTTTTTTTTCTTTTTTTTTCTGGCCCTCGCGTGCCACTAATGGTAAATCCACTGTGTACCTCTTAGCGTTCCACAGACATTTGGCTGAGGGGGCAATTTACATAAATTTACATGTTAAATAAGATGCCTTTAAAATTAGGGCAACATTATGCAAATTCCTAAAAAAAAAAAAAAACCTAACCCTAATTAATTAAGCTGATTATCTTTGGTTTTTACTTAAGAATGCCGCGCCACGCAAGTCGCCGCAGCAGTGGAAACCTTGTCTTGCTGAGATGTCATTTGGCATTTAGTGATTAAAACACAATGTGTCGCTTTGTTGGGGATCCGCTCCACCCACCATGCAACCCTGACTGGACAGTGATGGATGCATGAGTTGGTGATGGTGCTGCAGCTGGGTTTTGATGTCACAACTCTTTCTGCTCACGTTTTCACTGCACTGCAACTTTGTGTCGTCAAAATACATCATTAACACAGATCCACATCTGCAAAATCTGAAAAAAAAAAAGTAATCGATGGTATCGACCTGATAGCCAGCAAACACCGGGCCAATATTGCCGATACCGACACTTTTAACTTGTTTTCTTTTTTTTCTTTTATTTTTTTTATCAGGATTAAACACAGGACAAAGACTTTGGGCAAATAAAGATATTATTCATTTGTAACTGCTAATCTTCCTCTCAGCCACGATGAATAAGCATCAATGAGCTGTTCCGTCCCAAAACTATCGACCCTCGGTATCCATACTGTCGGTCAACCAGTCCGCCCCTCCTTCTCCAGCTCCCGGCCGGGCAGGCAGTGTTCTCATCTGTTCATCCTTCGAGATGCCTTTTCTCCTGGTACACAGTGCCAGCGCAGAACAAACAGCCGCCCAATACAACAGCTTGATGCCGACGGCGATACATCCTGAGAATACAGCTTCGCAGCCAAAGCCGTAATTAATGGCATCGAGTGGCAAAGATGTGCATGCCGCTCCTTTTAAAGTGACACATGAACAACATTGGCATCAGCGTAGCTGCTCTACCTTCAACTTCGCACTTTTCTTTCTAGGCTTGAGACGCTCCCCTTTTGGCACTGTTACCTCAAGTGGCAGGCTAATTCCATGGTTGGCTCCCTCTCGGGGGCGGGGCGGTCTTAAAAGCCTTGTGGGTCGTGCCTCTTTGCTAAACACCTGTTTGTTGACAACACAGTCCTGCTGCAGAGAGAAATGAGTTTAAAGGTCCAGTGTGTAAAGTGTGGCTTAATTTAGGATTTTTTTTTTTTTTTTTTTTTTTATGCAGGTAAAGGCTTTGGTTTTCCTTCCAGTTTGTATTTATATATAAGATACATAGGCAGGATCTTGCGTCCAGTTAGCTGCCATCTAGCACCACCAGGTTTCTAAGGAAGCCTGGTGTGGACAATCCAGCTCGACTGACAGCGCATTTCGTATTTAGGGTGAACGCTCTCATCCTCAGACAAACCAACGGAGAAGAAGGTGGACAGGGTATCCAGGTTTGTGTGTGCAGGCCAGCGTAGTTCACTGGCAGGCTTGGGGTTGCTGTTTCTTCTTAAAAAATCCCCAGATATTACACACTTAACTTTTAAAGATTAAAAGTTGAGCAACCCTCACATGATTGCCTTTTGTTCTCCCTGTGAATGTAGTGACAAACACAAGAAAAAGAGCGCGGTATCTCATTTCACCTCCTCCTTCATTAACCCTCAATGTGTACCGGCTCCAGACACCAAAGCCTTTGGAGACAACAGATGTCCCATTCTACAAAGAAGAAAAAAAAAAAAAAAAAAAGCATCTGGTCAGAAGGTGTTTGTCAGGCTGAGCAAACTGTTGTGCATGTGGAAATGCGAGATGAGACTCACAGAAAGATAAATAGACCCCTCACTCCCCCCCCCCCCCCCATGCTTCCACTCAGGAGTCTCTGCGGGCAGGCGCTGCACGTTTGGCTGTTTGCGTCGGTTCATCTGTTTGTGACGGCGTGCTGAGCGCCTTTGCTGCAGTTCTCCGCAGGGGTGGCCCAACAGCAGCAAACACTCGCGGTGGTGAGTCACCGAGGGTGTCCAGCAGGGAAGGTTGGCCCTCCCCCGCCCCACTTGTCGCCCGGAGTCCTCCCACCGGGCAGGCGACAGCGGTAGAGATTCGCGGAAAAGTAATTCTAAGACAAACACGAGTGGAGCAACAGTGAACACGTGGCGGGAACAAGCTGCACTCCTTCATCAGGAATCATTTCTCTTCCTTAGCTCTGTTGCTTGTTGCTTCTGGGCTGTATTCTGGGATGAAAATTGCACCGTATACATTCCACGTGCTGATTACTTGAATCCAGAGGTAGTCTGAATTATTCCTGCTTTGCCTCATGCCATTCGATCGCTAGACCAAAGGAATCAATATTGGCTACTTGTTTGGGTCACAGCGCGCAAGAGGGACATTAACCATGAACTACAGTCAACCATCTCATGTCAGCAAAGCTCAGACGTCTCTGTTGAATGTAATAATCTGGTTTCGGTCTTAAAGCAGGAAAAAAAAAGGTCTTTGGAAAGCTCATCAAAACTGTGCAACATGTAAAGACATTGGCACTAAATTGCTGGAGCGGAGAGTCTGATGGCGTTAAGAAGCAGATATAAACATTCCGATGTGGGCTTGTATTTGGCAGTGGGCACTATTTGTTTTTGGTATGACCCAGCCAGGAATTGAACCAACCCAGTCTTCTTGCCAGGTTTAATTTGCAATGTAGATTTTATTTAGAACTTGGGTAATACTTCCAAATCTGCAAATTGGAAAACGCCATTGGCTTGTGTCTTTACCAACTGGCAAAGGCCTTCGCTGTTTGCCTGACAACCGGCTATGTGAACGTGTGTTTCAGTGGAATGACCAGCCTCCCTGGATTTGTTTCACCTTCCTCATACTGATCTAAGAACCCAAGCATTGACCTACAGCGTTTTGATCTTTTGGGCCCAGCAATCAGTGACAGAGGATTAAACTGAATCAGAAGTAACTGTGGGGAAGCAAAAGTTACCCATAGAAGCCAGTGTACGGAAGGAAGGATAGGACACACTTTATTCATCACAAGTTGGGAAAATTCACCTTCAATTTGACCAAATTGAACTGAGAGGATCAGCCAATGGCAAGCAGACACTGGATTCCATTTTAGCAGTGGTTTATCTGACCTAACTGGGGGGTCTCTTCCCTCTGACTGCACCATGCCCCACATACCACTTACACACAATTATATACTTTTGTAAATAAATTAATAAATCGATTTTGAGGCCAGGTTGCACCAAAACTACACAGACGTAAGAATATTGATCAGTGTGCCTGAACTTGCACAGACCCTTCGTTATGTGGACGATAAATCAGTCTGGCAGAAGAGACTCATGGATTTATTTGACTGCCAGTGCAAGCTTTTTTCTTTCTTTTTCTATGTTATTGCACTGGCCAAGGGTCAAGTCAGCTCATTTTGGAGTCCACACTTCATGACTAAACCCTCCAAGTCATGATTTTTATCCCCAAGTGTGCATCCTTGACAAGGCAATCCACATCTAACCTTTAGCAGAGTGTCTGCGTCTTGTAGCTGCTCTTTGCATAGGTGTGTGTGTGTGTGTGTGTGTGTGTGTGTGTGTGTTTCGTGTAGGAATAAATACAATTTTAATGGAAACCAACAGTTCCATTGTTTGTTTGTTTTTTATGATTCTGTTGAATCACAACTCAAAAGTGATGTCTGATTTCCAATAGTTAAAGTTTTTTTTTTTTTTTATTGCTATTTTTTTGTCAGTTTCAGTTATTTCAGTGACCACTGGCTGGTCCATGATCCTTGGAATGATCTTGGGTGTGTTCAGTCCGTCACTGCAGTCGTTGTCCTTTCACTGAACACTCTACACACTACTAGATGGATCTGATAATAGACAAATTCAAAATGTTCAGATGTGAAATAAATCCCTCCTCAGAGATATTTTAGGATTTCAGTGGTAAAGACCTTCTTAAAAGTGTTGCTCAGCAGCGAGTCGCCTGGTGTGACCTCTGACCGGTGCACCATATGTTGTCCTGAAGATAGTTACTCTCAACATTCTGGATCTCATTTGTCAGGCAACACTTGGCGCTGAGAGTCACAGATAAGGAGCTCCACAATCACTGCTGGTGATGTTGCTGCTGCTGCTGCTGCTGTGGAAACAGTAATTGTGACTCACAGTGGGGAAGTCAAATCGCTCAAAATGAAGCATGAAATTCACACTTATGAAGCACATGCTTTTCCTCTCTGTTCTTTAGAACTGCATATTGGCCTTGATGACTTTTTAAATTGCGTTCATGTTTAATTACTTTTCCTGCTCTGCCGCACTTTGAGATTGCTGAAATATAAAGTTCAAAATAAATACAATTATTATTATTGTTATTATTTTTCACATCCCATCAGCTGTTTAAAATGTGTGTTCCTTTGAGTAATTCCTATTAGTTAGTGCACTTAGTGCAAATTATTTAGATGGACAGACAAAAAATAATCTCAAACTATTTAATTAGAATCTGCAAAACCCCAGAATTAGACTTTGCGCTTTCCAGCTGTAAGTAAGACTCCTTTCTTCTTCTTCTTCTGGAGGAAAAAAAAAAGAAATTGCTCATTAGTTGCGGAGACGTTACTGTCTGGACTGAATTAGAGACGGGTGGACGAACAGGAAAACACGACTCTGTGCGGAGCCGCTGCCACTCATTCGAGGCGGAATACACTGTGACTCAACACCGACTGATGATGAAGCTATTAGAGCCGCAGAAGCAAGAGAGGGGTGGGGTGGGGGTGGGGGGTGGGGGCATTCAGAGGAAACAAACAGAGAGAATTTCAGTGGAGCAAATTGCACCGCCTGGTGCGGAATGCTCGGAGGAGTTTGCGAGGGAAGCGGGGAAAAACTGCAAAGCGCTGCTGTGGTGGTGCAGACAAAGACGTCCTCCCACACACGGTGCGTGGACCAGGCAGCGGCCTTGACCTGACAAGCAAAATAAACACTGCTTTGCCTGGTGGCAACCACTTCTAAAAAAAGACAGAGCGTTTTTTTTAAAAAAGGATGCATTTATAAATGTGAAGACTGCCATGGATTTGTATTCTGGAGTTTATATATTTTATATAGATAGATTTATACATTTGATATTATTGTTTTTAAATATAAAGCACGTTTCTGTTTGGTGAACATGAACCTAAAAATAGACACTCAAACAGCATTTTAGGTTTTTGGCATTTCTTTTACTTTGTATATTCTTAGCTCAAGCGGGCGCTGTGTGGAAAGCAGCCAGTTGAGTCCATGTGACTGAGCTGCTGCACCAAGTGGACACGCTGCACTGCAGGGATGCAGTAAATCCCCCTGGAGATCCTCCCTTTGATTCTGCCGCTGCAGCCAATGACCCGAGGCCCTTTGCGAGAGATGCGACCATAAAAGGACGAGAACCTGCAGCAACGGTAACATGAGGCCCGACCTGAAACCTCAGATGACCCAGTTTGGCACCGAACACAACTTCTGGTTGGAGTCAAACTGGGTGGAAAATATTCCGAAATCCTGTCGATTGATCTCAATTGGCCATTAAGTAAAGAGCCGACATGAGGTCACATGAGGTCACATGGGCTCCTCACGTATAGTGATATGCTTCATTGTATGCGACAGGCATCACTCGTCTTGCTGCCGTGCCAATCTATATATTGGCGCTTTTCCATTAGGCAGTTTTATCACCTCGGCTCGACTCCACTCGGCTTCGCTGGTTTCTCACTAACAATTGAGTATCGCCACAACGTGGGTGGAGCCGGCAGCGTGCGAGGTTTGCCTTGACGCCACGTGTTACGTGACCATTTTCATATTGCGGTGGTCACTCTGAGTTTATCCAGCTACTCTCAACACATTTCCAACGCCCGCTGGTACCATGGGTGGCCATCAGTTTGGAGACCTGATAGATCTTCATGTTGCAGGTCACTCTGTCGAAAGCCTGGAAACATTGGTCGTTAGGCTACAGTGGTGTTGCCAAGGAACTGGTCTCTCCGTCCTTTCAAATGGACTGAAAGTCCCCCCAAAGTGATCAGTTCAGGGAGCCTCAGATCCTTCTCAAAGCGATCCATGACCAGGGAGCAGCAGATCTGAAGATGCGGAGAACGTCCTGTGACTGTAATGACTGGAGTCTCTGCACATATAAGAACACAAATGGATGGGAACCAACCCAAGAAGAGATTTATATATAAAAACCCTCCATCAAGAAAACCTTCAGACCTATAAAGATGGATAAGCTTGCCATTGCATCCAAAGCGCAGTGGTGGACAAGATTGCCACGGCCAGTACTAAAACCTAAGGTTCTCGACTGGACTGGAGAAGAACCCCACCTCTGCTGTCCTCGCTGAGCTTCTTCTTCTGAACCCTTCCTCTTTTAGTCTTCCTCACCCAAAGGGGTGCAGAGGGCTCATGTGGCCTGCAGGTCAGAACGCCGTGGTGAACAGCAATGCGTGCTCTGTGTGTCACTCACTGCTGCCCGTCCGTGCTGCTCCTCCTCACTTGGGAGTCGGCTCTGATTGGACGGCGCCGCCGTGCATCTCTCGCTCCCTGCTGGCATCTGACCGGTGGGACAGCGGAAACCGCTCCATCTGATTGGAGGACGTCTGGCAGGCTTCCACCGAGGTTCCCTGCACCCCAACATGCCTCTCGCTCAGGATTGATTGGCAAGAGGGTGATATGTGTTTTTTTTTTTTTTTTTTTCTGATACAATGTCACAAACAAATCCACAGGGTGCCACCAATAAACCATATAACAACCACACACAGGCAACAACAAACTCGGTTTGAAACAGGGATGGAAGAAGCGATGCTGTTATGTTTCCACCCCCTAGACTGCACAAACACAGCCAGTACAACAAAACACACACAGAGATACTCGCTTCCCCACAATCATCTCATCACTTTGCATCATTTTCCTCCTCCTCGTTATAAATTCAGACTCTCCTTGACTACACTTTTTTTTTTTTAATTGATGAACTTTTTTTTTAATGAGTTTAACCTCAACATTTAAACTATTCCATTGAACTACACTTCTAAAGGAAATACATATACCTTCGAGAGTTGACCTTACACTTTCTAGTTGTAATTTGAGTTTTTCTCTTAGATCATGCCTTTTAGTTTATTTTATTTTATTTTTTTTCGTTTGTTTTTTATCAATCACGATATTTAGGTTTTGCGTAATTCTCGGGGTCATGGAAACGCAGCTGCTGTCTTTCACTCGCTGGCTGCACCAGAAGTCAGTGGGTCATGACATGCAGAGGGAGCCCATTAAAAATGAAGAAAATAAGCTGATCAGTCACAAGGTTTGGCCACTTGTTCTGGGGCAAAGAAGCTGCCAGTGTGGGAGACGTACGTGGTGGTGCCTGCGGTCGTCGGCTCGTTAGCTTCCTCGGCGTCCTCGCTCGCGTGTGAGAGCACAACTTGACAGCGGCTGTGTCACAGTCCATTGGGTTCGCCTGTGTGTGGGTGGTGCATGTGACTCCATGCTCACCTTTATCTGTGTGTGTGTGTGTGTGCCTTGTTATCGCTGCCTGCAGTGGCTACCTGCATCGTGTCCAGAGGTGTTGGGGGGCAGAGGGAGGTGGGGGACCCTGCTTCCTGGACACCCACCAAATTTGACTCCTCCCACCCCCTCCCCCCACCCAGCCTCTGTTGCTCTTACATCACTGGGATGTCTGCTACACGTCCGCTGTGTGTGTGTGTGTGTGTGTGTGTGTGTGTGTGTGTGTGTGTGTGTGTGTGTGTGTGTGTGTGTGTGTGTGTGTGTGTGCGCCTGAGGCTAAAAATAGCTTTGCCTAATCCCCAAAGTTTCAATAGCTGTCGCCCTACCTTATGTCACCTGAGCCGAGCGAGGCAAGCAAAGCAGGAAATAAAAAAAAAAAACAACACAAAAAAACGGTGAAGGCACAGCGGAGGGGTGGGGGTGGGGATGGGGGGGGGGTGAAGACGGCAGATGGGAAAGAAGACGACAGGGGGCTCGGGGGACTTAAGGGGGAAAATAAAGCGAAACACGTGGAACGACGAGAGGGGGGAAAAAAAATGAGTTGCGAAATTCAGTCAGAGTGAGACTCCCTGCCAAGCTTCCTCATCACTCGGGGCTTCCACTGCCATTCTCTGTGTCTCTCCCAGCGCGACAGCCAGTCAGTGGGGTCACTCAATCCTTCAAACGCCGAACGTCCATCAATTATTTAGCCGGAGCTCTTGTACGTTGCGGTTCGTTATCGCACCTGAGTCGCCTGAATGTTGAGGAAAAAAAAAAAAAAAGAGCATTGACCAGGACACGCTGCAAGCATGAGACCTACAACATAACCATTAAAACAACTGCAGGTTTTATTTGAATAAGTACATATATTCCTTTCCCTTCCCTAAAACATCCACATTGTTTAGAAGTACTGCAAGCCAAAGAAGAACTTTAGATTGTATGCGTGCTTAAAGTTTCCCCCGTCTTCCGGGGACAATATTTTTGTGAAACTGCAAACGAGCTGATGTTGCAACTGGAAGCGTTGTCTTTGTTTTCAAGTCTAATAGGCAAAGGCACCAGAAAGCCTGGTTCAGCTGGTGGCCCTTTTTGTTTGGCTGCAGGCTGGAGGTTCCATGTCAGACACGATCAGCACGTCGTCCCCAAACCTGCTTTTAAGGTCCCAGAGGTTTCAGAAAAGCATGGGGCAAAAAAAGAAGTGTGTGTGTGTGTGTGTGTGTGTGTGTGTGTGTGTGTGTGTGTGATTCCACACCCCGAAGCAGCAGCTTCCCCAGAGGTGGAAACACACTGCTGAGACTTCCCAAATCCGTTGGAGGTTTTCCGTGTCTATTCGGCAAACAAGGACTTCAACACGCATTCAAAAACGCAGGCCTCATAGTTGCTGAGTTATTTATTTATTCCAACTTTGATCACGACTTTTCTCTTGCACCGCACCTTGTTCGCTTTTGTCAGCTCGCAAATGTCTTTTGAAGAGCAATGGTCGAACTCACCCACTCACGCTGGGCTTTTACTGCAGCTTCACTGCCAAGTCAGGGGGAAAAACACACACGGCTGCAGTAAAATAAATAAATAAATGAATAAAAGCTGCTGGTTTCCTATGAGGAAATGTGAGGGTTCATATGTGAAACATGAACATGTTCCCTACTGAAAGTAATTAGCAGGCAGCAGCAGCAACAGAGGCAACCTTCAAAGTGTGTCCACGATGGCCTCGGGTAACAGAACGCCATGACATTCTAGAAAGTTCAGAGGTGTCTTAATGAGATGGAGGTCTGTGCACTGACACCTGGGGAGGTAACACACACACACACACACACACACACACACACACGCGCACACGCACACGCCCACACCTCCTGCAATTCTTACTGTATGTATGTCAAATATCCAATAATATAATCTATAATCTCCCTTGATAATTCTCTTAGTTTGGTTTAAAGGTTAAGTGTGTCATATTTAGAGATTTTTAAGAAGAAACAGCGACACCAAGTGGTTACACTTTAGATTGCAGCGCCCATTCGATCTTGCCGGTGAACTACAGTGGCCTGTGCAGCCAAACTGGATACCTCGTCCACCTTCTTCTTCGTTGGTTTATTTGCGGATGCGAGCGTTCACCCTCGGGTTTCTTGTGTTTGGATCGTGTTCATTTTTTTGTCAGTGACGCCTGGCCAAGCGCCAGTAACCTTAGAAAACGCACCGGGACAAAAGCTGCCGATGCTATCATGTTGAAAATGTGCCAGATTAGACGGGGAGCCAACTAGAAACCCCATCCACGGCGCCCACACCTGCACCTGCACCTGCACCTGCACCTGCACCTGCCTTTCTTGTGACGGTTTCTTTGGTTGCACGGGTGGATTGTTGGCAGCAAGGGTGGGTTCGGGGAAGTTGTGGTGTTTATTAAATCTGATTGTGTCTTCTTCAATGGCTTTTGTATGAGGGCTCTTGTTCAGATGAAGGGGTTATTGTTATTTCATTCAGGATTACACTGTGTGTAAATGTACTCAGTTCTTCATTCATCCACATACAACACAAACGGCCATTTAAACTCTCTCTCTCTCTCACTCACACACACACACACACACACACACACACACACACACACACACACACACACCTACAGACAAGTTAGAGTTTTGTTCTGTCTCTCTGGTATTTTGTGTCATTTCCTGTTTTATTTTGATAGTCTCATTGTGTTTTCTCCAAGCTTTATTGCTGATCCGAGTTTTCCTGCCTTTGCAATTACCTGGATGTGTCTCACCTGTGTTCTGTGGTGTGTATTTAAGCAGTGCTCCCTCTGCTTTCTGTGCCAGACCATTCCCTTCTTGTCTACTCAGCCAGTTGGTGGTTTCCACTGTGCTTTGCTGTCTGTCAGTGTTCTATTCCCTGGCTTTGGAGTTTCAGTTTTTCAGTGTGTTGATCTTTCACCTGATTTCAACAGACTGACCTTGGGATTTTTGACTTGGGATTCAGAAAAAAACACTGAACTCTTAACAAACCTAAAAAAAAAACCTGTATAATGTAGGCGCTTGTATTTTAAATAAACCATATTTCAAATGTGATAATGGTGGCGCAGTGCATTGACAATTGGAGAAAGAAAATGTTGTTTCCTTTACCAGGAAGTGATTTTCCACTCCTAAGCAGAGTTTCCAACAGTTTGCCTTATTGCACAGTTTGTGCAGCGTCGAGAATCCACACAAACCTCGGCTGAGCTGCACTAAAAAAAAAAAAAAAAAAATCAACACTCATCTCAACTTCAGCCATCAGGGAGTTGAATGCTAGCTGCTGTTTCTCAGTCAAACACTGACTTGGCTTTATTTTTGGATCCAGTGAAGCGTGACAAAGCCAGCGATAAGCACTTTAAAGCATGACTCATTTCCAAAGTGGCCCTCGATGTAAGACAGCGTAGATTGAAGCACAGAAGAACCCTGTTAGCCCCATTGTATGTTAGTATTGCCAAATTAGACTGGAAGAAGGGGGGGTAGATCATGTGATGGTGACCATTAGTTTTAACCAGCAGCACTAGCTCAGGCGTTTACTACGTCCACCGTTAATACATCTTAGTGTGATTAACTTAAAACAGTTTTATGCTGCTAAAAAAAAAGTTTTCCCGTGGTTTTTAGAATAAACTAAAGGTGAAAGCTGGAGCTGGCCAAATTACTTTCATTGTGCTGTTAGTTTACACTTTCATTTATGTATTTAAAGACTGTACATTAACCTTCAACCAATATTAAAAATAAATAATAATAATAAATCAAGCTAAATTTCACACACTGGGCCTTTAAGCTCCTTTTCCTTGTTCCAGAAGCTAAGAACGAGCCAACTGGAGTTGAGCTCCAACTGAAAAAAAAAGACCTCTTTCTCAGAGAGCTGAGGACCACTGAAGGAACCCGTGTTGCTCTTCGTCACCCTCGAGCACGTATAACGAGTCATCAAGTTTACCCGAGTCTCGTTACTCCTTTATTGTCGTCATTTGTCACCCGCTGTCTCTCGCCGTCCCAGCAAGAGGCGGCGGACCTTGTGTGCCGCCCGCCTTCAAATAATCTCACTGTGGTCATTTCCAGAGCATGCCCGTGTCAACAGAAGCCTCATTTAACGTAATTAGAGGAACAGATTCCCGGCCACACGCGGGCCGGCTCTGCCTCGTTCCCTCCGCGTCTGCTTCATAATTTATAAAGAAGACATTGCTATGCATGACACCGCGCTGCTCCTGCTTTATTCATTTCCGCTCCCCGAGTGCAGCAACAAGACAAAGGGGAGCGTAGGATTAATATTTGTGTCACGAGCGAGTGCCTATGTGTCCTTATGTAAAAAAGAAAAAAAAGAAAAAGAAAACCCCACGATGCTAATTGCTGGACGGCCTAATTAGACTTGTCATTACTGCAATTGCTGCCGCACGTTTCCTTGTTTGTTTGCGTCACTTTGGTCTCGGCTGTGCCGTTCCAGATGAGTCTGAGGTGATTAGAGCGCCTCCTACTTCCTCCGCTTTACAAGTTACTTCAAGTCATTATCCAGTAAAGAGCCCATGGAAAGTGTTTATTTTGGGAACGCCCATTCCGATAAATAATGCACATTATATGATTAAGAGGGGCAAGCACAAATGCAGTATTTCTTTTCAGCTGTGAGACTCACGCTTGATTCGCTGCATTAGTGTTTTTTTTGATCGTGATCCCTGACGTTTCTAAAGGCAGCCGACACTCTGCGACATCGCTCTGTGTGGATACGTCTGGAAAACCTCCTCATGACAGCGTCACAACCTTTCAGCCGCGTTTGAGAGGGTTTTCCAAAGCTTAGCTGTGTTTCCATCACCGGTTTCTCATTGCCATATTTAGGTTTTGCGCAATTCTAGGAATCAACGCAATTCTGCCCGACACAGAATTCCGCTATCAGAGGGAATTCATTTTTTTTTTAACATAAGCATTCATTTGGAGCAGGTCTAAAGCTATTTGCATACGTTTTCTGAAGTTCGAGTCCGATGTCTCACCAACAGCCATTTTCTTTCATGGTTATTATCTTCTCGCTGTTTCAATGGTGGCTACCAACCAGCTTGCTCTGTGGATCGTACCCTCGAATTTCAAACACAAGGACAGTACAGGAGATAAGCAATTGCAACAGATAAATACATTTTTATGAGTGTATATTCCTCCATTGGTCGTATAGGCACTTTTATGGAAGAGTGTAAGAACAATGCTGTTTATGGCCCAAATCTCCACTACAGCCCTACAGCGTGGCGTCAGTGCCAACTTTTCACAAATCGGACAACAACGCTGTTTTCTGGAACCCACAAAACCCTTTTGAATATGCTTTGTGTTGGCTGGTAATGACCTCCAGCTGTTATACATATATATATACATATATATATATATATATATATATATATATATATATATATATATATATATATATATAACTTTAGTGGAACAGCAGTGACACACCGCACCGCTCTGCTTCCCCTGAGGTGCATCCAACCACCGGTTCACTAAACAGGAAATAGATTTGCCAGTGCCTCGGAGGGAACAGCGCTCACCGGAGCAGAGGGGGCGGCCGACACTGCGGGGTCGCGCCGTCCAGTGCGGTCATGCAAACACAAATGGGTTTCCCTTTTTCCTGGGACCACAACTGTGACCTCTGCCCCTGACAAGCTGTTTTCACTGCAATGCGCCAACCAAGATGGGCAGAGGAGTAAATTTCAACTGTGAATGTGACTGAGCGGGCACGCGCTCGTTGGAGCTCGTCGCCGCCACCTTGTGAATGCCACGTTCCATTGTAGGACAGCGCCGGACACTCGGTGCGCCAGGCGGCAGCGCCACCAAAGTGGACCCAAATCGCCGCTTGACACGATGTGATTGGAAAGTTCAAAGTGCCCAACTGTGGACTGGAACAATCTCAGGTGCGCAGCTGCCTGTTGGTCGGCCGCGCTCGCGCACGAGCAAGCGTGAAATCAGTTCTGCACCGGGCTGAGGTGAGGGTGGAACCACGGCGAGCGCTGGTGTTTCCATCTCTTGGCAGCCGTCCGCGTTCCACGAGATCACGGGGCCGGCCGGGGTGCCGTGCAGAAGGTCAAAGGGCACGACACAGCAAGGGCACTGGGCAGATGTCCAGCAAACACCAAAGTCCAGTGTGTAGTGGCCGTGCCCTGGACTGCCAGACATCTTTGTCCCAGTAGTTTTTTTGTTTTGTTTTGTTTTGTTCTGCCCACTTAATTTATTTATTTAATTATTGAACATTTTACACTGATTTCTGTTTTTTTTTTTTTTTTAACGTGACAGATTAAAGAGTCAGGTTTTCTCTAAAAGACTTCATTTAGATTAAAATTTAAAATAGTGGTGTGGTATATACATTATCGTAGATAGATCATGTATATGCCATACCTGTATGACCTGTATATACCAGACCAATTCATTAGTTTGCCAGTGGAGTCGCTCGATTATCTTGCTTGCAATAATGCGTAGAGAGTGACAAAGGTGAATGGACTGCACGACGCAGTACCAACACAGTACTGAAACTGGGTCATGTGCCGCTATACGCTTCACAAGGCCTCAGCTACCCGTCACTAACAAGCACCGTCAGGCAGGGGGGTCCGACATCTCTGTTGACGATATTTATCTCAGCTGATTTACTCATCGATTTTTATTATTTCGTTGTGTTTTTAATCATCGTTTAATCACGTCTTGGTATTCCAACCATGCCCCTTAGTCACGTTTCATTGGCCTCTAGTGTCTCCCAGCCCAACTATCCAGCGATCCATCAGTTGCACTTTTGGAAGCAAAATTAGCCATCGCGTTTGTCACCGGCAGCGGTCTTTAGGAGGCCTCAGGTATTACAGCGCGACTGTAACACATTTCCAGCAGCGAAGACACGGCTCTGCTCGTGCTGCACAGAGTCATTGCAGGCACAGCCATTGAAAATAATTGGCCTCAGAGTGCAATGGTGCCGCTGCGTCTCCGAGGGCTTTAATGGAGCTGCTTGCAGAGCCGTGGAAACAAAAAAAAACAAAAAAAATAAGAGAGAGAGAGAGAGAGAGAGAGAAAAGATTTTGGCCGCCATTACATTTCACATTTGCATCTCAAAGGATAAAATAGACAGCCCTCAGGAGGGCACGCAGCTCTGCCGGGGCTCGCTCGCCCAACATACATGCATTACTTTCTGGGGAAAAGTAGATCTGGAGATCTTTTTTTTCTTTTTTTCCTTAAGAAATCCTGCATATTTAGAGGGCTGATATGTGTAAATGCAGCCCTGTGATGAACTAATGACCTATCCCGGCTCCACTCTGTCTTTCGCCCAACACAAACGGTAATACGTTCAACCTCGCATGGCCACGCGTGGGATTCGCAATTATAGATAATGGATGGAGGCATGCATAACATTAAAAACTAGTCGAGTGCTGACCACATAAAATATGATGTTGTATATTTAAGAATCTTCTTTGTAGTGAGGAGGGGTTGGGGGGGGGGGGGGTTGCAGCCTGCATAATTCAAATCATGAATTTGCATTAAAATGTCATTGGTTTTTGCTTTAGAAAGGTAAAAACACATCTTGGTCTTTTTGGATTCCGCATTTGGCATCATGACTTTTGGTTGAGGATATTAATACCGTCCGTTAAGACGTACAATGTGCTGCTGTGGTTTTATGTACTTCAAATTACAAAATACACCTCTGACATGGGCAAATGTTCAATGAGCATTTTTTTTTTTTTTTTTTTTGTATGGCTTTGAAACTTTCATGTTCTGAACGGCTCTATTGTCATACAAGGTTGCACAACAAATTCTCAAGTGTTTTTATCTGCAGAAAGATTAATTTTTATTGAGCAGAACCTGGGTCAAATATTTTCTAGTGCATTGGCTTGAAGCAAAATACAATAAAAAATACAATCAAACCTTTCTTAGCACAAACTGGCTGTATAGCCAGTCCCCAATGTGTGTGTGTGTGTGTGTGTGTGTGTGTGTGTGTGCTGTAGCACAGACAAAGAAATCCTTCAAGCGTGGCAGAAATCTGGCAAAAGCCGTCCACTGGGTGCTCTTGTCTGGCCAGTGAATAGATTCCAGAACCTCAGATGGTTTTATCATAACAGAAGAAAAGAAAAAAGGTTAAATGTCTGACGCTGGTCCATGGCCACCGGTTCAAAACCAGCTCATCCACTGTCGGCCACTTCTCCTCTACACTTTTCAAATCTCTGAACTTTTGCAGTGTATGTACAGGGACCAGCATTGCCTCTTTTTGAAATATGTATTTTTTTTTTTTTTTCCCGGTAAACCTTTTCAATGCATTTACGATTGACAGCTTCTGAGAGCCCACTGAGAAAACGAGGTGACAAAACCAGAGCATTAGAAGTAATATCCAAGCCCCGCTGTGCTGAACTCATGGCTCCTTTCAAATGTCAAAACACTTACGTACAGTCCATCTGTGAAAGGTAATGTGTGTATTTGTATCTCCACCAGACACTCTCACTGTCAGATCGAGTCTCACTCTGGTAGTTTGCATAAAAGACAATTTCGACATTTACTGATCAGTTCTCTTGAGCCCAGCTAATTTAGCTAGCTAACATGGAGCGCAACGTTGGAGTTGATTCATTCAAGTCTCCATTCAGTCCTGTTTTTTTATGGTTTGAGAGGCCACGGTTTTGAAACCAGTACCGTCAAAAAAGAAGAGTCTCTTGGTTTCAGGCCTCTGGAGATGACTCATGTAGCCGCAGGGCTAACGTTTGACCCTCTGTCCATTCTCGTTTGGTGACATCAGCGCGAACGCACAGAGGGACACAGTGCCTAACTGTATTCTAACTGAGCGGTAAATCTTTGCCCGTCAACCCAATGCTGCAGATTAAAAATAGTCGTGTCTCTATGCTTTTCAAAACCTCTTATAAAAGGGAGGGGAAAAAAAAAAAACGACAGCTACGCGCGTTTGCCTGCGCGTGGACCTGCTTATAATGGCCGCAAGGCCGAGCAAATCCTCCATGGATTCATACTTTTGGAAAAAAGGTCTCGGATGAGGTTAAGGACAAGGTTAACAGCGTAAATATGAGCTATATTTGAGTGGAGTATGTGTGTGCATGCTGGCGTGCGCATCACTTTGTTTTTTCAGACTTTAGTTCTTGCTGACGTCCTCAGGGCAATAACACAGCAACACACTGAGGGCTCTGTTTCCATTTCTGCACTGTTCTACCTTCAGTCGCTCTCCATGGCAAACATTTCTTGTTTGTGTACATGCGTTCTTACTTGCAGTGAACTGTGCCTCACCTCTGCCGGTGTTTGCTCAGTTCAGCCAGGATTTACTGTTTCCGGTGTGTCAAGGGTTTCTCTCTTTGGATGCAACGCTCGGGTTGCATGGACTGCTTTATGCAACGCAGCTCCAGAAAGTCCAGAAGACGTGCAAGCAAGCAGACCTGTGCAGCAGAGCTGTCAGAACCCTCCGTAGCTCATCTCTGTTGTGCGTGTACATCTGGAATGATTACCAGCACTTTGCGCTTTATGAAATCTGCATTTGCTCAGCGACGAGAGGTCTCAGTGGGCCTGAAGCCAGAAGAGCACCCATTGTGATCATGTATTATCTTAAAATAATCCCAGGAGATTGTGTGGAGTTTATCGAGCCTAAGAATGTGTCTTTAAAAGAACTCTTTATCCCTCTGTTTAGCACAGGCACTCAACATTAAGTATAGGTAGAGTTTTCCAATGACCAGAATGGAGTGGAAGATTAACAACCCACAGGTGGAAAGTTTTAACCCAAAATTCATAACCATGCCAAAATGGTCAAATGAAGAAAAAGAAGAAGAAGAAGAAGAAGACCATGGATGGATGTTACTGCTCCTACATTTCTGCCAGCTCATTTCTGATCAGTTACACAGTTACGCCTCGGCAGAAATGGCAAGTCACAGATTACATCGCCATTGGGGTCGCAAATGCAGTGAAAACAACTTGGGATCATTCCAAGTCAAAGCATTCAGC